>NC_092155.1:22468751-22810001 GCF_045791955.1 Oncorhynchus clarkii lewisi | reverse complement strand
CTTCCACAACATTCCATGAGGATGTCCATCACAAATTGTGGAAATATTCTTGTCGGGGTACAGGCATGCAACTCACTCGCAGGACATACCTGACAAAATGAAGCTTGTGTAATAATTTATTCAAAAGCTTTATCATTGTTTAATGATGTGAGGGATGTTTTGTGTCTATTGAGTTTCTGGTGCAGAAGAACATTCGTGATGGAAACTAAACTGAGAGCAAAACATGTTCCCAAACTACCTTTCCTTTTGGAAAGTCAATGGTTTAACCTTTTCAATGTCAAACCAACATAATATAGCCCATACTTCATACAGGCTCAGCCTTCCTGTCAGAATAGCTTATCCTTCAGGTGACAGTGATAAACTTTGACCAGAATTGACCAGAATTAGACATGCCGCTTTGTCAAGAAAATATACATATTTACGGTCTCAAAATGTATTTTGGAAACTGAATAAAGAGACAAATTCTTTACACAGACAATCTTGTATTTGTGAACAGAAGCAGTAACTTTCACTGCCTCCAGCCATGCTTGTAAGGTAACAGCATTGTTGTCACATTATGAGCCTAAACCGCCTAACAAGGGGATACTGAGGTGACAAGATGAAACTTTCAACAGTTTGAATTTGACACTTTTTTTTTTTTTTTATTTAACTAGGCAAGTCAGTTAAGAACAAATTCTTATTTACAATGACAGCCTACCCAGGCAAAACCCAGACGACGCTGGGCCAATTGTGCGCCGCACTGTGGGACTCCCAATCACAGCCATGTGTGATGCAGCCTGGTTTCGAACCAGGTACTGCAGTGACACCTCTTGTATTGAAATGCAGTATCTTAGTCGCCTGCGCCACTCTGGAGCCCAGCGTGACAGCGGTAGTTCAGTCATACTGTAGTTAAGGCTTGTTTATCCTATTATACCAAGACCTCATCATAGAAATTATGTGATGTCAAATTATTGAACTGCAAACAATGAACAGTACTGTTCCCGGAACCTCTTCTTTCCTTATTCTTCAATGTCAGGTCAATTTGGACATCATTATAATTATTAAAAGAACGATTCCAAGTGAATCAGTAGTAAGCTCCCCAGTACCGCATATAACACAGAGGATAGTGAGTAAGCCATCAAAAATTGACAGCGTCCCATTACGCCACCCAATCTGGACTATGGTCTCCCGCGTCAACAGACACTAACTAAATCAGAAGGTGTACTTGCGAAGCCCAATTCATACTTCCCTGTCTCTAATGATGAGTCCGACTCCTGGATTATGCCAAGGGTGTGCAGCCTGCATGAGGAGAATTTGAATGAAGCTACGCTACACCTTGGGGAGAGAGTAAGTATGCCAATAATAGACTGTGTAGCCGCCGCAGACAGTATTTTTCTAAATAGTACACTTACCTGCACACTTACCCAACAGAGATCACCAATTAAATGGAGCAATTTGAATTGAGCGAGCCTCTGTGTCTACCTGTCACTGTGGTTAGAAACACCACGGTGACTCATTTCAGACAATATGAGCTACATAACTCCCCCAGTCATCACTAAGCAACGTGTCAATAGCTTTTTAAAGAGAGAGAGAGAGAGAGAGAGAGGGAGAGAGAGAGGGGGGTAGAGAGAGAGAGAGAGAGAGATAGCATTTCCCCAGAACATTGAGCTCATATCGTTCATTGTATTTTAATACAGTCAAACGTGCGCCAACCCCTGTGATACATTAGCACTCCCACAACCACAAACATACACGTGCACTCTTCCCAGACACACATTCACACACAACCACATACAATTCCAGACATGCCCGAGGTCCTTAATAAATTAGATAGGGCCCTGCCTAAAATATCCCAAAATACCCAACTATGAATTGGAACAGCACCTGCCGAACTATGAGTTTTCTCTCCTTCTCGCCCTCCCTCCCTCCATCTCTCTCTCTTTCCTCCCTTCAGCTCTCTCTCTTTCCCTCCCTCACTCCCTTTTTCACGCTCTATCAAGCTCTCTCTTTCTCTGTCTACCTCTGTCTCTTATGCACACGCATACACGACACCCAGTCCATCACTTCACGTGCTGGCGCCCTGAATGCTGCGTTCCGTTTTGCTTGCGCTGCCAGTCTGCCATATGTTTTTAAATCCTCTTTTCCCTCTCCTTCCTTGGCAAGCTATTTTTCACACAGCTAGCTGCCTTTCAATATGTGGCAAGATATTCTCTTGTGTGTGCATTGACATGGATGGAATAATTGTGTTTGAGCACTAAAACATTATTAAACATAATGCAACCCGCACACCGAGAGAGAGAGAGAGAGGGAGAGAGAGAGAGAGAGAGAGAGGCGTTGTGCCGATGTTTCAGTTGTTTAAGGAACCATTCCATATGTTTGCAATCACTCTCGAGCTCTGCCTGCACAGATCATTTAACCAGGGCTCTCATACATTTCAATTAGCCTAAGCGTGCAGTCACACACACACACACACACACACACACACACACACATACACACACACACACACACACACACACACACACACACACTAGAATATATATTTTTTATTATCCTAAATTACTGTTACTAGTTTGATGGTTGTAGCCATCAATTGTCCCATTAACAATCACCCATATTAGCAATCATATTTCATTTTAAACTTAATTTCTGTAGTATAGGCTACTTATAAGTGATCGGTATGGTCGGTGTCAATATTTTTTGTTTTATCGTCCCAGCTCTAACACACACACACACACACACACACACACACACACACACACACACACACACACACACACACACACACACACACACCTTATTGATTTTGGGATATTTTGTGTGGGTTGGACCAAATCACAGCCCATCCAGGGATATAACAAATCTATAACAATTCATTTTTCAAATTTGCTGTAAACACTTGTTTCTGACACCTCAAGAGCTCCACAATTTGCAAGTAAGTCACTGAAAGGGAGGCCATGGGGAGTAGAATGATCAACACTGCACACTATGAGTGAGTCATAGAGATGATTTATGGACATTTTCCTACCGAGTCCATTACAAAGAGGAATGAGTGGCTTGAGGGTGACTGGACCATGTGGCATCATGTGGCAGGCGGCCATTTTGGCGGCCACATTGTTCTTAGGAGACGTGGCCATTGCTACTTCTCTGTGCTCTGTGTGCCTGTTCAAAACGGCCCTTAATACTAAAGTTTAGGCCTCCATTATGGGACATGGAACGGTCTTATGAGAACAGTCCCCGCTCACAGTTGTCAGTCCTTCTACATAGACTCATCCATTCTGTTGTGTTAAGTCTTGTACCGGATCCAAGATGTACTTAATCAAAGATGGCGTAGCATCTTGGCGTAGCAGTCAGACGTCTTTCCTGTCGTCTCGTGTCCCTTGTATATATCTATATATATTTTTACATATTTTTCTTTGCATATCTTTTAAAATATTTTGCTAAACCTCAACATCTAAATACTCTCCTGCAACCCGCCTCACCCAGTGTAGCGTGGATCTGCTTTTTTTTTCTAAAGTATTTATATTTACTTCGGATCTGGAACCCCTCAACTGAAGCTAGCCAGCTAACTACCAGCTATCAGTCATCAAACCATTGCTAGCGGTCATCAGCTAACCTTTAGCTCGAAAAGCTCTCGCCAGTTCGAACAACGCGACTCTAACCAGAGCATAACGGACCTATTATTTTTATCCCCGGATTCCCACTGCAAACGGAACATTTCATCTGGATCTTCACAACTAGCTAACCGCAACCCCGGATGACTACTCCTGTCTAGCGTTTCCATCCACTTAGCTTGAAGCCAGCCCGGCCAGAGCTCCTGTGCTACCACCGAAGCATACTCCTGGGCTACAATATCCGGACCCACGACCGGTCTATCGATGTCACCGCATGAAGAGGCATAAACAGACTTAACCCCATCGCGACGTCCCCCAAAGGCTAACTTTCTAGCCCTTGCTAATTCGGCCTGCTAACTGCTAGCCTGCCCCGGTCTACTAACTGCTAGCTTGTTTAGCCCCGGTCTGCTAAATGCTAGCTTGTTTAGCCCCGGCCTACTAACTGTTAGCTTGTTAGCACAGGCCTGCTAACTGTCTGAATCGCCGTGTCCCCAGCCAGCCCAACCACTCACTGGACCCATAGTTATTTTCAATCTCTTTTCGATTTTTAACTTGATTATAACTTCCGGTAACCTGCCTCACCCAATGTGATACGGAATCACTATTATTTTTAATTTTTAGAACACATTCAATAACCTACAGAAGCTAACCAGCTAACTAGCTACAAGCTATTTAGTCATTGTTAGCCACTGCTAGCGGCTTTTACCTTCTGCACAGACAGCCAGTTTTTTTTAGCCTGGATAATACTCGCCAGTCTACCAGTATCGAACTGTCTCTCCACAACAACGCTGGATTCCTGCCGTAATCCCTGGACCACTACTTCTGATCCTCACAGCTAGCTTGCACGCAGTACCGAAGCTATCCCTGAGGCCCACTTCCCGGCCTACTCAGCTGTTCACCCGAACCACACTCATACACGGCTAGAGCCCAATACTCCACCGGATCCTTGCTGTAAACTCTGGACCTTGGCTAACGCCACTGCCACGAATCTAGGACCAGTTAGCAGTGAGCCAGGCACATCTCCCTGCTTGCAGGCACATCTCCCTGCCAACCCCCCCTACCACCCCCGGGCTACTAAATTTAAACGCTGTGTCGCTGGCGTAGTGGCGGCTTCCCTGTACCATCTACTGCTGCCCCCTGGACACTGTGATCACTTGGCTACATAGCTGATGCCTGCTGGACACTGTGATCACTTGGCTACATAGCTGATGCCTGCTGGACTGTCCATTAATCATGGTACTCCATTCTGTTTGTTTATGTTTTTATCTGTTGGCCCCAGCCGCACTCAGGCTCTGTGTGTAGTTAATCCTACCCTCTCTGCCTAGTCAACGCCATTTTACCTGCTGTTGTTGTGCTAGCTGATTAGCTGTTGTTGTCTCACTCGCTGTTTTAGCTAGCTCTCCCAATCAACACCTGCGATTACTGTATGCCTCGCTGTATGTCTCTCTCAAAAGTCAATATGCCTTGTATACTGTTGTTCAGGTTAGTTATCATTGTTTTAGTATACAATGGAGCCCCTAGTTCCACTCTTCATACCTCTGATACCTCCTTTGTCCCACCTCCCACACATGCGATGACCTCACCCATTACAACCAGCATGTCCAGAGATACAACCTCTCTTATCATCACCCAGTGCCTGGGCTTACCTCCGCTGCACCCACACCTCACCATACCCCTGTCTGCGCATTATGCCCTGAATATATTCTACCATGCCCAGAAATCTGCTCCTTTTATTCTTTGTCCCCAACGCTCTAGGTGACCAGTTTTGATAGCCTTTAGCCGCACCCTCATACTGCTCCTCCTCTGTTCCGCGGGTGATGTGGAGGTAAATCCAGGCCCTGCATGTCCCCAGGCACCCTCATTCGTTGACTTCTGTGATCGAAAAAGCCTTGGTTTCATGCATGTCAACATCAGAAGCCTCCTCCCTAAGTTTGTTTTACTCACTGCTTTAGCACACTCTGCTAACCCTGATGTCCTTGCCGTGTTTGAATCCTGGCTTAGGAAGGCCACCAAAAATTCTGAGATTTCCATACCCAACTATAACATTTTCCGTCAAGATAGAACTGCCAAAGGGGGAGGAGTTGCAGTCTACTGCAGAGATAGTCTGCAAAGTAATGTCATACTTTCCAGGTCCATACCCAAACAGTTCGAACTACTAATTAAAAAAATTACTCTCTCCAGAAATAAGTCTCTCACTGTTGCCGCCTGCTACCGACCCCCCTCAGCTCCCAGCTGTGCCCTGGACACCATTTGTGAATTGATCACTTCCCCATCTAGCTTCAGAGTTTGTTCTGTTAGGTGACCTAAACTGGGATATGCTTAACACCCCGGCAGTCCTACAATCTAAGCTAGACGCCCACAATCACACACAAATCATCAAGGAACCCACCAGGTACAACCCTAAATCTGTAAACAAGGGCACCCTCATAGACGTCATCCTGACCAACTGGCCCTCCAAATACACCTCCGCTGTCTTCAACCAGGATCTCAGAGATTACTGCCTCATTGCCTGTATCCGCTACGGATCCGCAGTCAAACGACCACCCCTCATCACTGTCAAACGCTCCCTAAAACACTTCTGCGAGCAGGCCTTTCTAATCGACCTGGCCCGGGGAACCTGGAAGGATATTGACCTCATCCCGTCAGTTGAGGATGCCTGGTAATTCTTTAAAAGTAACTTCCTCACCATTTTAGATAAGCATGCTCCGTTCAAAAAATGCAGAACTAAGAACAGATATAGCCCCTGGTTCACTCCAGACCTGACTGCCCTCGACCAGCACAAAAACATCCTGTGGCGGACTGCAATAGCATCGAATAGTCCCCGCGATATGCAACTGTTCAGGGAAGTCAGGAACCAATACACGCAGTCAGTCAGGAAAGCAAAGGCCAGCTTCTTCAGGCAGAAATTTGCATCCTGTAGCTCTAACTCCAAAAAGTTCTGGGACACTGTAAAGTCCATAGAGAACAAGAGCACCTCCTCCCAGCTGCCCACTGCACTGAGGCTAGGTAACACGGTCACCACCGATAAATCCATGATTATCGAAAACTTCAACAAGCATTTCTCAACGGCTGGCCATGCCTTCCTCCGGGCTACTCCAACCTCGGCCAACAGCTCCGACCCCCCCCCCCCGCAGCTACTCGCCCAAGCCTCTCCAGGTTCTCCTTTACCCAAATGCAGATAGCAGATGTTCTGAAAGAGCTTCAAAACCTGGACCCGTACAAATCAGCTGGGCTTGACAATCTGGAACCTCTATTTCTGAAACTATCCGCCGCCATTGTCGCAACCCCTATTACCAGCCTGTTCAACCTCTCTTTCATATCGTCTGAGATCCCCAAGGATTGGAAAGCTGCCGCAGTCATCCCCCTCTTCAAAGGGGGCGACACCCTGGACCCAAACTGTTACAGACCTATATCCATCCTGCCCTGCCTATCTAAGGTCTTCGAAAGTCAAGTCAACAAACAGGTCACTGACCATCTCGAATCCCACCGTACCTTCTCCGCTGTGCAATCTGGTTTCCGACCCGGTTACGGGTGCACCTCAGCCACGCTCAAGGTACTAAACGATATCATAACCGCCATCGATAAAAGACAGTACTGTGCAGCCGTCTTCATCGACCTGGCCAAGGCTTTCGACTCTGTCAATCACCATATTCTTATCGGTAGACTCAGTAGCCTCGGTTTTTCTAATGACTGCCTTGCCTGGTTCACCAACTACTTTGCAGACAGAGTTCAGTGTGTCAAATCGGAGTGCATGCTGTCCGGTCCTCTGGCAGTCTCTATGGGGGTGCCACAGGGTTCAGTTCTCGGGCAGACTCTTGTCTCTGTATATATCAATGATGTTGCTCTTGCTGCGGGCGATTCACTGATCCACCTCTGCCGGCCCTTCCTTGGACACTGTGCTATCTAACCTCCAAACGAGCTTCAATGCCATACAACACTCCTTCCGTGGCCTCCAACTGCTCTTAAACACTAGTAAAACCAAATGCATGCTTTTCAACCGTTCGCTGCCTGCACCCGCACGCCCGACCTAGAATATGTGGACATCTATAAGTACCTAGGTGTCTGGCTAGACTGTAAACTCTCCTTCCAGACTCATATCAAACATCTCCAATCTAAAAACAACAAACAAAGCCTCCTTCACTCACGCCGCCAAACTTACCCTAGTAAAACTGACTATCCTACCGATCCTCGACTTCGGCGATGTCATCTACAAAATAGCTTCCAATACTCTACTCAGCAAACTGGATGCAGTTTATCACAGTGCCATCCGTTTTGTTACTAAAGCACCTTATACCACCCACCACTCTGACCTGTATGCTCTAGTCGGCTGGTCCTCGCTACATATTCGTCACCAGACCCACTGGCTCCAGGTCATCTACAAGTCCATGCTAGGAAAAGCTCTGCCTTATCTCAGTTCACTGGTCACGATGGCAACACCCACCCGTAGCATGCGCTCCAGCAGGTGTATCTCACTGATCATCCCTAAAGCCAACACCTCATTTGGCCGCCTTTCGTTCCAGTTCTCTGCTGCCTGTGACTGGAACGAATTGCAAAAATCGCTGAAGTTGGAGACTTTTATCTCCCTCACCAACTTCAAACATCTGCTATCTGAGCAGCTAACCGATCGCTGCAGCTGTAAATAGTCTATCGGTAAATAGCCCACCAATTTACCTACCTCATCCCCATACTGTTTATATTTATTTACTCTTCTGCTCTTTTGCACACCAGTATCTCTAACTGTACATGACCATCTGATCATTTATCACTCCAGTGTTAATCTGCAAAATTGTAATTATTCGCCTACCTCCTCATGCCTTTTGCACACAATGTATATAGACTCTCTTTTTTTTCTTTTTTTTTCTACTGTGTTATTGACTTGTTAATTGTTTATTCCATGTGTAATTCTGTGTTGTCTGTTCACACTGCTATGCTTTATCTTGGCCAGGTCGCAGTTGTAAATGAGAACTTGTTCTCAACTAGCCTACCTGGTTAAATAAAAGTGAAATAAAAAATAAATAAATAAAAAAATAAAATATGATCTGTTTCAGGAAACTAGGCGTATGTCACAGGTTACTACTTCACAGGAGAGCCATTTGAACGTAAACATTTTTATTAAACAATTTTTTTGGGCAGAAATACCTTCTAGAACATGCAAAATTTGATGTGCCTTAATAACAAACTTGTATGCAATCTGTAAATACAAACAAAATTATTAAATTACGAGCCTAGTTGGTTTAGCCACAGAAAAAGTCAGGAAACTTCCCTCTAGCCATGATAGGCTGAGACTTGGATTGTTCTGCCATGTAGCACTCTTCTGTCTATAACATGAGCTGGTCAGTATGTGTAGGTAATCCTTTCTAACATGGCTTTTTTGAAAGACATCACATAGTAGAATTGCATAAGAGTTCCTCTCCACTTTCTTGAGGACCGAGTTTTGAAAGTTTTTAAACAAAAGACTATTCTTACTATTCAAGTCACCATTTAAATAGAATGTTCATGATGTCACTGCGACAACTGTTGATAGACGTAGCTGGTAAATTTGCTCTGGCTATCTAGTCCGATTTCAGAGCACTCTCGTCTGAGTGTGCCAGAGCGCAGAATAACTGACGAATTTAAGAACGCTCAACACCCGTTGAGTATGGCTGGTGTAAGTAAACGTTCGCAAAAAAAACGTTATTAAATTGTTGCCTGCAGCACAGTTACAGTCAGATTCGCTGAGTGAGCTGTTCTCTCATTTGTGTCTGGAAGTAGCTAGTAAGTAAGCTAACGTTAGCCAGTTTGCTTGGGTGCTTGACTGCCGTTGTGAGGTCAGAATGTTCGGATCAACCCTACTCATTGGCCAGAGCGTCTAGTGTGCGCTCTGAACCCTCTGAGAGCGAAACGCTCTGAAATAACAAACGGACAATCTGACAACGATCTGAGCACACTCTGGCACTCCAGATTGAATTGACAAACCCACCTGTTGTATAAACCAGCCCTTAGTCTTTCAATCTTTGGGAGATGGGTGGGGCTAAATTTTAAGAGGGTGTGAACGATGCTGAATAGGTGTAGACAAAGAAGAGCTCTCCAGTAGGTGTACCAATAATTCAAGGGCCATTTTCTCAAAAGTGGGGTTCCAAGTTTATCAACTTTCAAAGCAGAATTACCCTCCCATTGTTCCTCAAGGGTAGTGTATGATATACCATTTTATAGCTCTGAGTCTCTACTTTTATCCAATGTAAAAAAAAACATTTCAAATTTTGCTACATAAGACTGAATTGAGCAGGTCGGTCACAAATGTGTAAGTAGCCGAGCGAGATTTGTGGTTTTTATGCCTGTTGCTGTTGTATACGTTGCAAGTAAATATTTACATATAAAGAATAAGCCATTTCTATAATATTTATGTAGATATCTCTCTATGTATTTAAAAAATATATGTTTTGCTAACATGCTGCACGGTTGACCCAATAACAGACAAAGCTTTAGAAACTCTATGAGGCACAGGGACACTTCATAGGAAAATGAACATACTCACTTTAACCATTCATTACATGTCTCCCCATGCGTTGCTAAAAAACGTCATAAAGACGTCAGATGAATAGAACACTCAATTGAGATCACGTCTAGTAATTCCACATCATGGATAGATAGTGTTTCGGGCTAATACTGAGCGATCTGCAAATCAATCAGCCTGACTAGATGGCTTGCCTTTCACTTTTATAAAGATCCATGTCCGTCCGACCCTATTCCCCCATCGCTTCTCTCATGGCAGTGGCCCGGCAGATGGTTAGGCCTGACATTTTTGGTGATTATCTCTATCGAGATGGGAGGCCTAGTCAATTAAAGTGCTACTTGAGTCAAACAAATGGATCTCTGGTCCGGGGCCTCTGCAAGATGTGAATAACATGAAGCGCCCCATTAGAGCACGCCATATATCAGTCTACCTTTTCACAAACACACACACATAAGCACGTAAACACACACAGGAATATACACACACACACACACATTCATGCACGACCACACACACAGCTCACACAGGCAAGGGGGTGGGGGCTGCTGCCGCGGGTGCCTCTCCACAAACAATAACTCCATTCTTAATGGAAAACAAAACATGCTCCCCGGAGAATACAGTGGTCAGGGGCAGCCAACAGAGTCCCTCACTACACTCTGATTGACTCTCTCTCCCTCGTACCGTTATACTAGCATTGTTACATGGTTCCCCCTCCCCGACACTTTTTCCGAGGCCCTCTTGAGGTAGCTATTTCCTGCCTCTTAAAACCACAGGGCAAATTGCTAACCCCAACTCACCTCTGCCCCCCCCCCCCCCCCCCCCCCCCCCCCCCACCTCATCCTTCTACCTCAGGGAACCTGATAACCTCCTAATGCACAGCTTTAGAAAACTGTAATGCAATAGACGGCCAAGTTATATTTCCCCAGTGAGAGGACGGCCCGGGCCAGCGCTAAAACCTCATATCCTTCAGTGAAGGACGGTATACGAGGCGGAGGGCGGTGTCTGGCTAGCTGAGGTGAACCCCCCCTCATCAGGATACTGACTTATCCTGACGTTCTCATCGACCGAGGTGATGATGAGGGAAGCGATGCTATCTCCACTCTGAGGTGGGCTGAGGTAAGGCGAGGAGCAGCAGTGTTGGTAGTCTGGGCTAAAGGCTATCTCTCTAAATCCATACTCACACTTCAACGTCCACATTCCTAAAGAGCTAGCTGGTCTGCAGGACGAGCTGATGGCGTACAGGCTAATGACACGTAATCAAATCAATTGGTGGAAATTGGACCTACTGATCTAGCCCCTTAAGAGGAGTACCTCTGTCAATCAATTTCAATTTAGTTGAAGTAAAGGAGGGAAGGGAGATGGGAAAATAAGTTCCTGAGGGAAGGGTTCTTCAACTCCGGCACAGTAAAGCTACAGGCTTTTATATCAGCCATTCACTAAGACACCTGATTCAAACGAATCATATTCTTCAATTTGGACCATGATTAGCTGAGGTAGGGGCAGAAGGTGTTATACTGAAGGGTTGGAGCGAAGCAGCTCTCCAGAACCAGAGTTGTAGCACCTTAACGCAGGCCATAATCTGTGTTAGTTAGCTACAGCACTTGTGCAGTGCAGAGCTGCAGTCAATGCACTTTACCCTTGATAACACTAACATTTCTAGGCTGACTGAAATTCATCTCTCTATACAGGCACACACACTCACATCAAAACACATCACAGCCGTCCACTTAAAGGACCAGACAGCGTGTGACAAGTGCTACAGGAAACAGCCGAGCATCTCAAAATGTTTGACGATAACAACAACAAAAAGAGAGGAGAGAGTGAAGGGTGACGTAAAAACACACTTGTCAGCCTGCGACCATGTCTGTCGGCGCCATCTTGTGTATTATGACTGGGAAAAGGGCTTGTCCCACCTAGCTATCGTAAATTGAACGCACTAACTGTAAGTTGCTCTGGATAAGAGCGTCTTCTAAATGAATAAAATGGCATTGGAAAATTAGCATCCGAACCGAAATCTGTGTCGTTTTCAAAGTCGATGCCGAATGGAGAGCAAGGTTGGCAGCTGGTGGAGTGGGAGGGAGACGCGATTCGATACATAATCCTTAAGGAAGTGCATCACTAAGCGGTGAGAGGAATCAGGTGTAATACACTCATGAATAAATACGTTTGGTCGGAAATTGATCATTAATGTTCCAGAGGAGATGCACAGAGTACGGAGGGGTCGATCTATTCAATGAATATGAGCACTGAAATTTGACATTACAGTACGCCGCTGTTAATATACCTGCCTCTTTCATTATTGTCTAGGCTTCGTATTGAGTCACTTCACAAATGACTCATTCATCACTTATTTTCCCCTCATCTGACATACGGGGCTGTCGGTTGTTCCATTTGGATTTTATGTCCTTTTCTATAGGATTTTATGACATGTTCCCGTTTTCCCTTTCTAGATCAAACACATTGAGCTGTATTTATGATTGGTGCAAAATAAAGTATACCGATGCCTCCTTTCCTTTCATTTTTCTTTACCAGTCTACTTTTCCCTTAAGCCCCACAGTCAATATTATATAGGCCTATAGTGGCTTCCTTGGTCCCCATCAAACTAAGCTCAAATGTCATAAGACGAGAAGAAATGCACAATAAACAACATAATCAATATAACCCTATATAATTCCTTGCTATTTACCATTAGAATATTAAACTATATAGCCATGCTGATCACCATGATATATAGTATAGGTAACGGTCTTTGCAGCAAACAAATGGCTCTTACAACACTAGCCGAGCAGCTATAATATCATGTCTTAATGCTAACTAAGAATATTGAAGGTATCACCTTACGTGAAGGCTCTCTTTGCTAGGTCTGTGATCCTCAGCATTGTAAGCTCATATGATATCAGGCCAGCGAACAAAAGACTATCTCCTTCTACATACTCATCTGTGTGTTGTACGGCTGGCTTCCATCAGTGCTACAGCTGCTACAGCCTAATTGGGGGCCTTGAAAAGAGACAATCCCATGTGGGAACCGTACTCTTCCCTTTTCGTACCTCGGAACGTTGTCATCCTGGGAATGCCGGGAACGGATGTCTTCCTGTCTATCTTGATTAACGACTAGTCGCTCGGACAGCTCCCCAAAGACCTGACAGTAGAGAGGTCCCACACACACACACACACACACACACGTCTCTCAGGTTGGATTTAATGAGTGTGTTTCTGAGTTTGAGACGCAGTGGATGGTTGAGTCTTAATTGAACCAAAAGGGAGCGCTGCTATATTACACAACATTAAGAGAATTTGCGTAGGCACACACACACACGCAGACACACACACACACATCATTTCATCCCACCAAATGAAATATAGATGACCCGAGATGCACTTCTTAATATTAGTGTGAAACTCAAACTGAACTGGTATTCCCTGTGTGGCTGTATTCCTGTTGGTCAGAACCACTGTCTTGTTGTGTTGTTATTCAATCGACAGCACTTAGTGATGGATCTACTTTCTGCCTACTGATGCTCACTGGGATGCACACCAAGGGAGAATGATGCAATATAGGAAGAAGAATGCACTGCAATCAAGTGAACCACAAATTGATTCCGAACCCCTGTAATTACACCGTGGGCTATACACTGTCATTCAGTAAAGTTTCAGTCAGTTTCCAATGCTAAATGTAACTGCTGTGTCTATATAAAGTATAATGTATGCCATTACAAAGACATTGGTTCGGTAATTGGGATAAAGTGGTTCTGAGTGACTTCTGTTTACACTTTCATTATAAGATCTGAAAAATATATACAATAAACTGCATCCTGCAGAGTCTCTGAATTATTTATTTGAAATGTTGTCTTTATTCTTTGTTTATTCAGGGAAAAACCCAATGAGACCAGGGTCTCATTCACAAGGGTTCCATGATCACAGTAACACAACAATCACATACAATATGAAACAAAACTGTGATCAATACAGTGTCAAATAAAATAGAATTACAGCACAACATTTTAAGAAAAACAGTTACATTTCTCAGCTACTAGGTCCTCAATCAATAGTTTAAATTGCCCGAGCGGCACCAGACCATCCAATTGTAATTAGTTTTGTAAATTGTTCCAGGAGTGAGGTGCATTAAAACTAAAAGCAGATTCACCTAGTTTGGCGGAGACCCGAGGAACCTAAAGAGTAAACCAACCCTGTGAACAGGTTAGCAGGGTATAAGTCGTTTCCAGATTTACCTAGATTCCAATTCTACTTGGAATGCAAATTAATACCAATTTTTAAAAATGTGGGTGCCACATATTGCTAAATATGATCTTGTTGTGAGATAGGCATGCAATTGATCTAACACTAAATTGAATGTCCAACAAAACTTTACATTGGTAGGCCTATATAGGCTACTTGATGTATTTACTGAAAATGGCGTTCTCCACTCCATTCCGCTGCCGCATCATCTCAATTACAAAGCCTACTCTGTTTGTAAAGTGGTTGTATTTCCTCTATAACATGTGGTTGGATAGCTCTCTAACACATGGTTGGATAGCTCTCTAACATGTGATAAAGCAAAGGGTGCTATGGTAGATGGCATCCAAAGGTTTAAGAGTAGTGGCTGCTGCATTTTGGTAAATGGTGTCACCATAGTCAAGAACTGGCAGGAACGTTGACTATACAATCTGCTTCTTGCTGTTTTTTGTAAGGCAACACGTTTAGATTGCAGCTCCAACATAGCCTTGTCTATAGTTGTAGCAATGGCATAGATAACAGAATCGTCTGCATTAGAGGTCGACCGATTAATCGGAATGGGCGATTAATTAGGGCCGATTTCAAGTTTTCATAACAAATGGAAATCTGTATTTTTGGACACCGATTTGGCCACTGATAGCGTTTCAAACATCACTCGCTCTGAGACTTGGAGTAGTTGTTCCCCTTGCCCTGCAAAGGCCGCAGATTTTGTGGAGCGATGGGTAACGCTGCTTCGAGGATGGCTGTTGTCGATGTGTTCCTGGTTCGAGCCCAGTTAGGGGCGAGGAGAGAGACGGAAGCTATACTGTTACACTGTCAATACTAAAGTGCCTATGAGAACATGCAATAGTCAAAGGTACAGTGCCTTGCGAAAGTATTCAGCCCCCTTGAACTTTGCGACCTTTTGCCACATTTCAGGCTTCAAACATAAAGATATAAAACTGTATTTTTTTGTGAAGAATCAACAACAAGTGGGACACAATCATGAAGTGGAACGACATTTATTGGATATTTCAAACTTTTTTAACAAATCAAAAACGGAAAAATTGGGAGTGCAAAATTATTCAGCCCCCTTAAGTTAATACTTTGTAGCGCCACCTTTTGCTGTGATTACAGCTGTAAGTCGCTTGGGGTATGTCTGTATCAGTTTTGCACATCGAGAGACTGACATTTTTTCCCATTCCTCCTTGCAAAACAGCTCGAGCTCAGTGAGGTTGGATGGAGAGCATTTGTGAACAGCAGTTTTCAGTTCTTTCCACAGATTCTCGATTGGATTCAGGTCTGGACTTTGACTTGGCCATTCTAACACCTGGATATGTTGATTTTTGAACCATTCCATTGTAGATTTTGCTTTATGTTTTGGATCATTGTCTTGTTGGAAGACAAATCTCCGTCCCAGTCTCAGGTCTTTTGCAGACTCCATCAGGTTTTCTTCCAGAATGGTCCTGTATTTGGCTCCATCCATCTTCCCATCAATTTTAACCATCTTCCCTGTCCCTGCTGAAGAAAAGCAGGCCCAAACCATGATGCTGCCACCACCATGTTTGACAGTGGGGATGGTGTGTTCAGGGTGATGAGCTGTGTTGCTTTTACGCCAAACATAACGTTTTGCATTGTTGCCAAAAAGTTCCATTTTGGTTTAATCTGACCAGAGCACCTTCTTCCACATGTTTGGTGTGTCTCCCAGGTGGCTTGTGGCAAACTTTAAATGACACTTTTTATGGATATCTTTAAGAAATGGCTTTCTTCTTGCCACTCTTCCATAAAGGCCAGATGTGTGCAATATGGACAGAGTCTCCCACCTCAGCTGTAGATCTCTGCAGTTCATCCAGAGTGATCATGGGCCTCTTGGCTGCATCTCTGATCAGTCTTCTCCTTGTATGAGCTGAAAGTTTAGAGGGACGGCCAGGTCTTGGTAGATTTGCAGTGGTCTGATACTCCTTCCATTTCAATATTATCGCTTGCAGAGTGCTCCTTGGGATGTTTAAAGCTTGGGAAATCTTTTTGTATCTAAATCCGGCTTTAAACTTCTTCACAACAGTATCTCGGACCTGCCTGGTGTGTTCCTTGTTCTTCATGATGCTCTCTGCGCTTTTAACGGACCTCTGAGACTAACACAGTGCAGGTGCATTTATACGGAGACTTGATTACACACAGGTGGATTGTATTTATCATCATTAGTAATTTAGGTCAACATTGGATCATTCAGAGATCCTCACTGAACTTCTGGAGAGAGTTTGCTGCACTGAAAGTAAAGGGGCTGAATAATTTTGCACGCACAATTTTTCAGTTTTTGATTTGTTAAAAAAGTTTGAAATATCCAATAAATGTCATTCCACTTCATGATTGTGTCCCACTTGTTGTTGATTCTTCACAAAAAAATACAGTTTTATATCTTTATGTTTGAAGCCTGAAATGTGGCAAAAGGTCGCAAAGTTCAAGGGGGCCGAATACTTTCGCAAGACACTGTATATGAAATACAAATGGTATAGAGAGAAATAATCCTATAATTACTATAATAACTACAACCTAAAACTTCTTACCTGGGAATATTGAAGACTCATGTTAAAAGGAACCTCCAGCTTTCACATGCTCTCATGTTCTGTGCAAGGAACTTAAACGTTAGCTTTCTTACATGGTACATATTGCACTTTTACTTTCTGCCCCAACACGTTGTTTTTGCATTATTTAAACCAAATTGAACATGTTTCATTATTTATTTGAGGCTAAATTGATTTTATTGATGTATTATATTAAGTTAAAATAAGTGTTCATTCAGTATTGTTGTAAGTGCCATTATTACAAATAAAATAAAACAATCGGCCGATTAATCGGTATTGGCTTTTTTGGTCCTCCAATAATCGGTATCGGCGTTGAAAAATCATAATCGGTCGACCTCTAGTCTGCATACAGATGAATATTACAAGTTTTAACAGAGAGACCAATATTATTTACGTAAATGGAAAAGAGAACAGGACCCAATTTGGGACCTGTGGTACACCTTTTGTAATATCCAGGAAACTAGACTTAACACCATCATAAATCACAAATTGTGTTGTCATGACGTTGGCCTGGGGATAGGTTTATGACAGTCATAAATACCTCTTCCCCCCTTTTTCCTCTCTCTACCCTACTGATGTGAAATTTGAAAACCCCTTGGTTAACATACAGATTATGGGAACGTCAGAAGGTGGGGGGAAATTAACTATATTCTGGTAATCAGACCAATTGAACATATGCGGTGGTACTTAATGAATATGATGTCAGTTCGGTTGTCATCTGAGACATTCCCATCAATGATAAGATGACATAAACTCTACAGTGGAAAGTCTACACATCAGAGTTATCGGATTCACATGGAATTGTTGTTCAATTTAAATGTTTGAATATAAAATGATTGGTGAAGAGATGAAATGTAATTTTAGCTTCCAAATGAGAGATTTGGGTTTTCATAAGGTTAGGGCTCTGCTCAATCAGTGGCCTGCCCCTGTGAAGAGATATGGGTTATAAAAATTTTCAGACACAACCTTCTTGCTCCACTATATAAAGCCTTGACGAAAATGTAACCTCCTGTTCCAAGTACGTGAGGTCTGCAGCCTCTGCGTTAAAAGGACTAACATGTCAAATACAGAGCTAAGCCAACCTCAGCGTGAGCTTTGGTTGCAAATGGTATGAACTTTGAACTCTTATTCACTACAGAAGTGATACCTCCTAGCCGTTGAGTTAGCCACAGCAACAGCAAACGGGGGCTACTGCTCGTTCTGTGCGTGATTTCCTGCAAGACAGGAATGTCAGTGTTCTGCCATGGCCAGCGAAGAGCCCGGATCTCAATCCCGTTTGGCACATCTGGGACCTATTGGATCAGAGGGTGAGGGCGAGGGCCATTTACCCCAGAAATGTCTGGGAACTTGCAGGTGCCTTGGTGGAAGAGTGGGGTAACATCTCACAGCAAGAATTGGCAAATCTGGTGCAGTCCATGAGGAGTAGATGCACTGCCGTACTTAATTCAACTAGTGGCCACACCAGATACTGATTGTTACCTTTGATTTTGTCCCCCCCTTTGTTCTCAGGACACATTCCATTTCTGTTAGTCACATGTCTGTGGAACTTGTTCAGTTTATGTCAAACAAATATTTACACATGTTAAGTTTGCTTAAAATAAACGCAGTTGACAGTGAGAGGACATTTATTTTTTTGCTGAGTTTATAATGGAGAATACTGTAACATTTATTCAAGGCTCCGCCGCTTCCTCCCCCATGCTAATTAGCTGGAAGACGGATTGCATCATGGGTTACGAGGGCCATTACTGTCCCCACAGTTCCTTTAAGTTCAGCCTTAATGGAACCGCTCAGCCGATCCGCCAATTAAGTCCCCCCATTACTTTTAACAAATGAGGGGAGTAATCAGTCCCTGCACATATAACTATAATCCTAAAGAGTCAGTGGTTAATATCATCAATACTATGTCACAACAAATGGTGGAAATATGAATGTAGCATTTAAAAAGAGGCCTGCTGATGAAGTGTATTTAGGAGTGCTCTGACATTGTATCAAGAGCTGATAAGATAATATTGATGTGTAACATGAAGAGCTAAGCGTTATGGATTCCCGAATGGACGGTGATGTATAAGATACAATTTTCGGAAGGGAAATCAATGTGGATCTGATCTCTTATAGGACGCAGATTGTCAACAGCGTATCATATTGTGTCGAAAGAGACTAGAATGTTAAGTAGACAGTGAAAAATAAAAGATTGCCAGCCACGATGCATCAATGTAAGATCCTCATCCTACTATGCATAATGCATATGGATCATAGTGATAATACCACTACGGTGGGCCAGAAATGAGACAGTTTTGTAAGTAGCCTCATTTCTTACCGCGATGGAGAGAAAACCTGCAGAAGTGTGAGAGAAAAGAAGATGTGAAGAAATGTGTCCAGGCTGCCTAGCACACTGAAGACTAATGTGGATATTTAAAGACCGGTAGGATTTACAAAAAATATACTCATTCCCGAGAGAATCCGAGAACTAGTTCATGAATGTGAAAAGTCTAACCTCCCAAATCCCGCTCTCTCCAGTTGCCATGGCAACCAGGATAAAAATCAACAGCGGGTAGGGGGATCTCTGAGAACACAATGTTGGAAACTTCCCATAGTTAGACCAGGAAGGAAGGGAAAGGGATAAATAACTGAATAAAATAACTTGTATTTCACGCCCTGAGGCTAAAATGACACGCATAAAGACTGGGTATACAGAGTGTTTATCCATTCCTATGAGGGATTGGAATGAATAATGTATGATGTTGGCAGTATGGACTTAATTCCTACTTCAGCGGCGTCTCTTCAAAGTCATCTTGGAGGAAGAGAGAACGCTAAACTCTTGTGTACATGACATGCGCTTATTCCGTTGAGCACACATCCTGTACGCGAAGCTCTTTGATAACACAGTTAAATGCACTCAGTCTCAGTTAGTTCAGTCTTTGTCTCTCTTCTTCTCTCTTTCCATCTCTCGCCTTTCTCTCTATCCTTTCCTCCTTTATCTCTCTCTATCCACCCATCTCCCCTCCTGCCTGTTGAAGTGGTCTGGCCATGGCACTCTATTCGATTCCATTTCAATCTCTCCATCCCTACCCTCCGATTTGCACACTTCATGAACTGGAACGTTTGGATGGCCACATTCCCATCAGGGTTGACATTCACCGGCACAATCCCATGGCAGTCATGCCACCTTGAACATGTTATCAGCCCACTGACTGACACACAGACTGACAGACAGGCTGGGCTGGAGACTTTATGGGTGATGGGACTTGATGCCATCTCTGGGATGGAGTCATTGAAGCTTGCCCGTTCACATCGCAGAGTGGATGTGGAGCACTCCTGTCTATCGCCGTAGAACGTCATGATGATGATGGACATGTGTATCAGCTCATGTGAGTTCAAGGGAAATTCCTCTCCCGGGAATGATTTTATCCCAAGAAGAGCTCTCAAGTTGTAAAAATGGGTAAGGATGTTTTCGCTAATGAATTACGTGCCCTGGAATGTTTGCAACAAATCGAATACCGAAATGTGTTTTGCTTTCACAAGAACTGAAAAATAACAGTCTCAGATAAGACATGTCTGACAAATTCAAAATAATGTCACCGTGCACACCTGATGTTGGCCTTGGTAGTTTTTGTGACAAGGCAGTCTCTAGTTGAGTTCTTCAGAACCTTTCAGGGTGCTCTTGACATTGGACGGAACACCAACTAGGGAAACATGCACAACTCGATTTTCATTGACATATGATTCACACAAAGAGTTATGGCCACATACCTCAAGTTAGGATTCAGACGATAATGAACAGTCATCATCCTAAAGTAGCTTTAAAATTGTACACAGAAGTTTGGTGCAGTATCGTATACGTGGTGTTTAGGGCGATGCAGCTCAGTCATTGTTCAGTTGGTCTAAGCCTGTTTTGGTCAACCCGAGGCAGGAGGAATCACTGGAGAATGCCTGTTTGCCTCATGATCCAAAGCCTGGCCTAATTTGTAATGATCTTCTTCATTCTTCTGGAAGACTGTGGTTCATCGTTGTAGGATATGGGATTAACTTGTGTACTATGATGGTGGGGTCACAAACACATTCATAGAGTGTTTTCCACAATCACATGGAGTAGCCAGCCAAATAGAAAACGTAGCCAGCCAGGATCTCGTGTTAAGAATTTTTTGCCGAACAAACTATTTTGGTGGCCTCTCAATTTAAATGACTCAGTCACATGCGGTTGATGGCACCTTAATTGGGGAGGACAGGCTCGTGGTAATGACTGGAGCGGAATTGGTGGAATGGTATCAAATACAACGCATGGTTTCAAGATGTTTGATGCCATTCCAACAATAATGCAGGCACTAGGGATGGGGGTGTGAGCATTCTGGTCTGGGCAGATGAGATGTAATCATTGTTTGTGTGTGTCTGTAAATAGTTTTTTTATATGCATAAATTTGTTTTTGGAGTGTAAAAAAAAGGGGGGAGAAGGACAAATAAAATATATTTTTTAAATGTAATTAGTGAAAGAATTTCAACAAGTGTTTACATTTCTCTTTGTAATCCACAGATTTCTTCTGACTTCCACTGGCTTCAATATCCCTTTAAAGAGGCATTTTGTCAGCTATCTGCAATACAGGTAAGATAGAAGAATGAAGCAGGTTATAACATGGGCTTTGCTACACAGAAAGCAGCAGTTGACCGCTCCATTGTCAACACTTTGATTAAATCAGTAGATCTATATCAATATCTTTGAAAATACCATGTAAGTATTGTTAGCTTTAGCAATTCGGTAGGCTACCGACGAGTCACTCTAATGTCATTAGGCAGGTTTTCGCTGACCCAGGTTTATTTGACAAAGTTTCACCATCCAATTATTCCAGATCTACAGGAGAGCAAGTTTCCCCATGGCATGGACCGTGGCGATGCATTGGCTCATTATAATTATTCGAATATGCCAAATATTAGTCAATTATTGCATTCTATCCAGTCTGTCTTTCGCAGGCTATCTGAGACCTGAAACAGATAGGTGGGAGGGTGTACAGGCTGTCGCCAATTTATTTGCCTAAATGGGTAATGGAAACACTTCAAGCACTACATTTTTATTTGACACTGTATGTTTTGTGCAATATTTTAATATTTTCTGGTGTGACATCATTACGTCCAGCTTTTGTTTAGCGATACAAGATAGTTCAATGGAAATGCACCCTAGAAGGCAATTGTCACATCTATTTTCTATGCAAAATTGTCTAAATGTCCCCAAAAAAATCAGTGGACAAGTTAATGGAAATATAGCTACTGTCTGGCAGGTCCTGATGGACTTCATTTCGAACAAGATCTTTAGTTTACTTGTCCTGATGCGATCCCATAGACATATAACTACGTTCTATGATTTATGAACGGCAAGGATATATTTAGACTCATCAAAACCACATTATATGGGACGTGCAAATTGACTCACAAAGATGATGAAGGAGCATCATGCTCTCTCTCTCTTCGGGTACCAGGAGGCGGGACAGACTGTCAAATCAGCAGTGTTTCCCTGTCATCATTCACTTTGTGACTGACAGGTTCCTGTCCTATTATTGACCGCTAGAAGATGCATACCGTTTATTCTAGTGGGAGAGGGCTCGGCAGAATTTTTTCTGACTAGCGAATTGAAAAGTAGCCTCGTTAATTAAAAATGAGCGTGTATCTGGCTGTATAGCCGACAGCCGGCGCTAGTGGAAAACACTGCTCATATACACACACACATACACAAACACACACACACTTTCGCGCACAATGTACACACAGACACACACACACACACACTCCGAGACTCATTGATTAGTTTTCGAAGGCCTACTGCCTGATTCAGTAAGGCAGTCGAGCCAGGGCTTTTGATTTGCTTCCCCTCTTGTCATTGGTTGCTATTAATCCATATTTGTCTTTCCACAGACAGATTTAAATCCATTGTACACATTGAAATTGGAGCTAAGGAAATAACAGGAGCATACATTTGTGCAAATAAATGGCTAAGCTAGTAAATCGGTTACCGCAGCTTTTGATGTAACCAATTTGCGCTTTTATATTACAATTTAATATCAAGGTTTTAGCAATACATTTAATCCATCCACAACAACAACACTCGAGTACAATCCATTGCAGGTGTGAAATCAGTGCAATGAACTGGATTTCATTGCTAAGAATGCTGTACCTCTATCTGTGCACTCACAAGCTAATTCAATATAGTGAGTCTGTATGGATAACTCTGTTGTACCAACGCGTATTGGTACGTGTACTGTGTGCCGGAAGGGGCGCTGGTGACTAGGTTCAGGTGGACAGAGGTCCTGGCAGGGAAGCAGCGGCCGTCACAGGAGCAGCTGCTCCCAGCGACCGTACGGAGACCCCAGTGACGGAGTGGTACAAAGAGAGAGAGAAAATATAATCATTTTCTTGCCTTCCGTACAATATCCCCCTTGCGGGGGTGTCTTTACACACAAAGGTGCCGCTACTGCTTTTTGGACCTGACCCACTTAGTGGCAGCCCCAGTCTGACCGATGACGCAGGAGTGTGTATGTGTGTGTGTGCACTGTATGTATGTGTGTGTGTGTGTGCACTGTATGTATGTGTGTCTGTATCTGTGTGTGTTTGTGTGTGTGTCGCCAGCGCATGCAGAACCCAGGGCGTTTCATTGATGGAACGGTCCTGCCAGCTCACACTGAGAGGCCTTGTGATACCGACCAGTGGTCCAGTCAGCTGTGTCAGACTACGAAGGTGGGAGGGAGGCAGGGCAGCAGAAGAGAGAGAGAGAGAGAGAGAGAGAGAGAGAGAGAGAGAGAGAGAGAGAGAGAGAAAGAGAGTGTTTGTGTGTGTTTGTGTCTGTCTGTGTATTAAAGAGAGAAGTGATACTACATCCACTTTATGAATACACCTCACGCTCCTTCGAGCTCGGCTTTTCCAACCAGCGTAAAAAAAAATGCTCTGGGAATATTGAAACCAGTGAACATGTTGTCGAGGGCTTTGTCTTAAGGGCACTGTGAGACTGCAATCTGTCGTCATTGATATGCAGTCATGGCTTGCGTAAGAGCATGAGTGATTTATGGGCTGCTAATTATGTGTAAGGGGAGCCTGGTTAGTTGGAGCACTCCAATCCTCAGTTGAACCACTGGCTTGCAGGCTGGGGAGTTACTGGGGACTAAGTTAACTGTTGTACCCGTTAGTCGTGATGTACATGTGGGACTTTAACACATGACTTCATTTAAAAACGCTGAGACACTTCTGTATGAAATAGCATGAAACTGGGCTTGGCGCCTCCACAGAAAACATGCTGTCGTGGAATTGAAGCACCATAGAGTGGCGAAGCTCAATGTACTCAATGTCGAGCAGATGAACACGTGGGTGTTCTATGAGAAAACACATTCAGGCTTTGTACAGTACATGGGGCAGTCTGAATGTGCGTACATAACATCATTGTGTATTCATTATGCATCATATCAGTATGCTAATTAGATTGGGCTGGTCATTCAATTATCCTATGGAATTGGACTAAATTAAAACAAATGTTGAGGCCTCAACATCTGCTAGTAATAACACTCAAGGGCGTAATCCAATTTGATGAAATAATTGACACTTGGAAAACAGAAACCGCCCGAAAATTGCCATCCAACAGTCCAGATCTGAAAAATAGCAGGACATAAAGCTGTGGATGTGTTGGCCTTTAGTAACATTGTACGTTGCTGAGAGCCAGTCCAATAAATATGAACCTTAGCAATGATGTCATAATCACAGGCATTTAGGTGAGTGACAGGAAACAGTAATTTCAAGACTCCAGAGATATGAGCCTGAAAAGGCGGTAAGTTTTCCAGGGGCGACAATGAGCAAAAAAATACAAGGCTTTTAAACGACTGAATCCAAGGAACAGGAAAAAGTCTCTGCATACTTCCAGTCAGATGCAAATGTATTTTAATTATAGCGGAGCTTCCGGTCAGTTCATCAGAGCATGTCTCCACAAACAATAGTGGGACAGATAAGGCCACACAGCGAGCCAGACTGAATCCAAACAATTTCAGAATCAACGTGGTATTTATTTGTGCATATTCGATCCCATTTGACATTTAAATTGTTTATTTAGAAGGCCCTGGAAATTAAATTATCTCATTCAATCTTTTACGGATTAATCCAATGTAGACAATGCAAACTGGTGATGCTATTCAATAGGTGTATAATAATGTCAGTTTGGGGTAGACTTTCTGTCGGACATTCTCGTCTAACGCCGCCATTATGCCGACGGGTGACTGTGCCAGTCAAGTGCCCAGGGGTGACTTTGGACATGGGGAGGGGGGGCAATGAGTGGTAATTGCCAAAATCATATTGGAATAGCATGATCCCTCAAAGGCTGATGGGAGAAAGACAAAGGGCTTCATGAATATTTAAATTGCAATTTCTTCATTTCTTCAATTGAGCCATTTTTCTCAAGGCTGATAATGTGGGCTAGTGGGAAAGCCGACATGTCAACTTGAGCCTCTGGCAAGAAACAGAAACCACATTACAGCACTAGAACTGGTTACAATGTATAAGCAGGATAAGACCTTAGTGCACTGTGTTGTGAACTGACAAATAAAATGAAGTGGTAAGCTGTTCCTTGAGACAAATAAGTTAGCACATATTGGCCTTTAATTTATGGCTGCTAGTCTGTCTATATTTAAGCCAACTTGCCATAGGCACTCTATTCCCTATATAGAGCACTACGTTTGACCAGAGCCAGAGCCCACTAAAGGGAATACAGTATAGTGCCATTTGGGACACGCCCATTATCTTGGCGAAGGATATTCAAATTAACATCATGTTGAATAGTCAGGTATCACGGCAAGTTCAGCTTCAAGCTGCTGTACTGTCGTTGATTGGTTTGTTTGTAGATTCCCTCAATCCAGTGTTTCCCCTAGATCAGCAGTTCCCAAACTAGGGGTCGCGACCCCCTGATATGAAAATAGTGTCACGGAAGAATTTCCAAAATCCCGGTAAAAAAATGGAATTAAAAAAATATCTATATTATCGTCTTTTTATTTTATTTTCTATTTTTTTAGGTTGTAGATCAACTTTAATACTATATATACATGCATAAATACACATATAAATACATACATATACACATACATATATATAAATATAAATACATCTACATACACATATACACTTAATATTTTATTTTGTATTTTTTTAGGGGGTAGATCAACTTTAAAACTATTTATAAATACACATATAAATACACATATAAATACATACATATACACATACATATATAAATATAAATACATCTACATACACATATGCACAACATAATATCATCTTTGTCTCTCAAAATAATTGTAATGTGGTTAACCCTAAAATCTAAAAGCTAAGATTTAACCAGAGAGCTCCTTTAGATCATGGGAAAAGGCAGCACTTGACCGTAGCATTTTAATCATTCCTACGGTTAATGGCTAATCCCACTATGATATGAAACTAGCCACTATCTCAGAGACTGAAATTACCAGCCGTAATTGATATAGTGAAAACAATGTGTGGGGAAGCAATGGCATAGACCTTTGTCAGATAACACTGCGAAACTAAGAATTTATGCTATAGCTAGCATGGAAGGTCTTGACTGAACGACTCAAAAAACGTATGCTCTCCAAATGGACATTAGCTGTAAAGGCCGAGATCCCCATGCATTCTTTTGTTCGCTACATGTCGGGGGATACTATTCACGAGGACATAATTGTTCTGTCGCACGATTCCCGACCATGAAACGGCACAGGGGATGTTCAGTGTGCTGCGTGGCTATTTGAACCAAAAACAGATTCCATGGGATCGAATGATGCGCTTTTGTACAGATGGGGCTCCATCTACAGCGGGACGGCGGGCAGGCCTCTGCACTCTAGTTATGAATGTGTCTCCCTCTGCCATATGGACGCATTGTATGATACACCCACTGAGCTATAGTGGATACACCGAGAGCAACTGGCGGCAAAAGAGATGAGCGCAGAACTCAGAGATATGCAGCAGGTAATTTTGATGGTAAACTACATTGCGCACGCCTATTTGTGTGGAGA
Source organism: Oncorhynchus clarkii lewisi (assembly GCF_045791955.1). NCBI lineage: Eukaryota > Metazoa > Chordata > Actinopteri > Salmoniformes > Salmonidae > Oncorhynchus > Oncorhynchus clarkii. The sequence goes on along the minus strand of NC_092155.1, from coordinate 22,783,087 downwards.
TATGGATCATAACATGACAGTGTTCTATATCACACCGAGGCTTGATGGTTATGGAGGAGGAGTGGTGGACATATGTTGGAATTGAGAGAGGAACTGTTGTCATTTGCAATGGATGTAAAAAATTGACTTTGTTGACTGCCTGTGTAATGGACATATTTCGGAAACTGAACAAACCGAAAGCAAGCATACAGGGAAAATGCAAATAAATTCTACAGATGAGTGACTGAATCAACTAAATCCATTTGGCTGTGATCCATGCCAGTAAGTGAAATCAAACAGCTGATCGAGTCATATGTGGCTCAGTTGGTAGAGCATGACACTTGCAACGCCAGGGTTGTGGGTTTGATGCCCACAACCCTGGCGTACAAATGAAAATGTATCCACTCACTACTGTAAGTCACTCTGTATAAGAGTGGCTGCTAAATTACGTAATTGTGACCGAATGCTGCATTCACGGGTCACTACAGAGGCATTCTGGTGCCTGACTCAAAGGGAATACTGTGCCGTCTCCCTCCGAGCATTAAAACTCATGGTACGCTGATTCAGTGCTCTTGTCTGCATTAAAAACAAATATCGATCCAGGTTGGGTGTGAGGTGCGCACTGTCGACCACACCTCCCTGACTTTGAGAAGCTTTGGCGCGACATGCATCAAGCACACCCATTTCATCAGTGGTGGTGAGATAAGAAAAATGATGTCAGACTAATTTGGAATTGACTGTCATAGCCCCACATTAACAGTATATGATAATGAGTCGGCAATTCAATCATAAATACTGTTATAATGTTTTGCAATTGACTGCCACAGCCCCGATTTAAAAAGTAAACATGGGTTGTTAATTAAATATTTTCTAGAGCAGGTGTGGCGAGAATTTTCAGATTTTAAAATAGGGTCGAGGGCCAAAATAGTTTTGGAACCCCTGCCCTAGATTGTTTTCCAGGTGGGGTGCAACGTTCCAACCATGGGTTAGGGGGGAAGGGCCACAATTGTAAGAGAAACACTATTGCCCTATGAAGAGTAACGTTTTTACATCTGGCCCGCAAGCAAAAGAGTTAACCCAACCCAACCTACATGTACATATTACCTCAATCAATCAACCACCCCAACATATATACCGGTACTGCTTGTATATAGCCTCGTTGTTGTTATTTTATTGTGTCACTATTTTACTGTTATCTATTAGTTAATGGTCTTACTTTTTAACTGCATTGTTGGGAAAGGACTCGTATGACAAATAAAAAGTGATTTTGATTTGAAGATCAAGTACTTGGGGGGGCCAAACTAATTGGGGCAATCATTAATCACACTCTGTCTGCGAGGTGTTAACTATAACACATACACATGTGAAGAGGCACTGCTGATAGGTTTGCATGATTAGATCAAACACAAGAAAACATACACATTGAGTGAATATCCACTAGTCAGGATTGAAAGGTGAGAGGTCAGCGCTAAGAGACCAATGAGTCTTAGAAATACACAAGATAAACTAGAATCAAATGGAACAGAGATTGGAGGTCCGCTTGAATAAATCCTCCTCCTCTCACAAATACTCGATTCCCAGTAGTATCCAACTAATTATAGCCTTGAATGAAGAAAAACGTTAAAACTCTGTTCATTGTTTATGAATATGGAAAAACTGTTCGGTACTAGAAGTGTTGTTACTTTCAGTACTTTATCAAGTGTCTCACGTCATCGACTGCTTCAAAGAGGATCAAGTCTGTATCAATGCAGCTGATGTCCCATTCTAGCATGAGAGCACCGTGCCCACTCCACTTTCACATTGCTAGCTCTGTCCTGGGGAACCACTGCACTGTGAGTCTGAGCTGCATTACCCCTTATGCTGCACAGAAGTTAACGCACTTGAACAGAGGAGGCTGCTGAGGGGAGGACAGCTCATAATAATGGGTGGAACAGAGCGAATGGAATGGCATCAAACACATAGAAACCATGTGTTTGATACGATTCCACTTCAGGTATTACCACAAACCCATCCTCCCCAATTAAGGTGCCACCAACCTCCTGTGCACTTGCATAATGCAACATGGCATGTAGAAATGTTGAAACTGTTAAATTATTGTTCCCAAAACAATGTCCAGAACACTACAATGCAAGAAGATATTGGTAACTTTCCTTGCTTACAGCTGAAGCCAACATCAATTAACTTTCCTAGTACCTTGTTTGAAAACCATAACGCAAAATTATTTATATTACAAAGCTGATTATCAGCAAAAACTTCATTCACTTCATCTCCTCCGTCTCACGTCTCTCCTAGTCAAGATCATCTTTGCTCAAGCCTCAAACTGTGTGTGAATGATGGCATGGGTCTTAAAGAGACAGCACACACTTTAATAAGAAAAGAGATGGCTTCTTCTACGCAAATGTTGTTGATCAGTACAATAAAATAAGTCCCAAATGGAAGTTAAACAGATTGTTTTTCATCTGTAGCCTCATGAAATCAACAAGCTCAATAATTCAATGCATGCACACACTCCTACTGAATTTGAATTCACCTGTATTGTGAATAGACCTAGGCTACATCTTGATTTACCCAGTTGATCAATAGAGATTTACCACAGAAATAAATTATTACCATTATGTTGTTGTGTTGTTAGATTGCCAAAGTCAAATTGATTGTATGATTGTATAACTGATTCATTAATGCATACATTCAAAAGTTTAACATTTCAAATGTTCAAATGTTTCAAATATTAAACTCAAAAGATCGATCTGGATCAAATGCCATTCTGTGATAAGCTAATACGCCTTCTTTTTTTGCCGTGGTATCGTTTTGGTATCACGTATCACGATGGCATCGAGTATTGTGATAATAACCTGGTATCGGTACCGAAGTCAAAATTCTGGTATTGTGACACTACAGGCCACTAGACGTTTCATAAGGAGCTCAGGTGCATGACGTCTACAAATCCAGACACGAGGTAGCAAACGGGAAAAGCATGGCTAGGTAAGACGACAAACAATGATCTCTGTCTCTCCTCTAATCCTCACTTTAGTTCTGTTCCTAACCCTGGAACACGCAAGCCTCAGAATAACGGCTAAGCAGTCAGATCATTCCCCAATTGCATACTATTACATATTACTTACTCAGCACATCAGTGCCTATTTGGGTGGGAAAACAGACCTGTCTCTGATTCGTATGAATCTTTGACGATGGGGAGGGGGAGAGGGCTCTGCCTGGGGCAGCATTTACCGATCGAGAGCCCGGGCAGCATAGTTAAGGAGGCTTTTCATTCACAAAAAACAAATTCACCCAGGGGAGCTACGAACGCACCAACTAAGTGCTCCAAGCTAAATCCAAGAACTACTCCTGACCATTTTGACAAAAATTCAGCAAAATCTTTATTACTTGCATATATTTAGCATAGACTCATAGACTGAGCTATAAACCAAATGTAACCCGCGTCTGCCCCTCATAAATGAAACATGCGTCGGGAGAAAATAGAAACTCCAATACAGTTAATATTAAAATGTCCCTTGCCAGGATAACATCGTATTGTTATTCATCTTAAGACAATTATTTGATTTGCGTTACAGGCTGAAGTTTCAGTCTGGGGGAGCCATGTGTGTTGGCTGGCAATAAGCCTCACAGCTGGAAAGGCCTCCCCAATGATGCAGTAGCCTTTTATAATGAAGAATTGGAAATGCCGCAGGAGAAAGAGAACGAGTTCACCCTCCCATTATCCACAGGGATCTAACACCCTGCCACCATTCTACACTATCCGATGCCGGTGTCAACAAGCAGTACAAATAATTGCTTCCTGCAGAATCCTATTGTTATGATATCTGATCATACTGGAAATGGTTCCCTATTCCCCGGCCGGTAGACGGCTGAAGGTTGATTGCATCAGCTAAAGAGTCATTATCACAATGGCACTCATAGACATATTCAAATCCACTTTGTGAAGGTGCTTCACTTTGTGGGGGATTTAGTTTGTTTTTGCCTCTCGTCTCTGTGTTTCATGTTGCGCTTGTTGTATCGCTCCTCTCTCCGTTCTCGACCTCTAAGCTGGAGAGAGGTTTGCATTTTAAGCATGTTGTTTTGATCATGCCAGCGAGGGCATCATTCCAGGTTCTCGCGCTCTTTGACGCACGGCATACTTGAGATGTTGTTCCCCTTACCGATTTGAACAATCTCAGAGACTTCCAACTGATTTTCTCAACATGACAATGATTTATCTGCCAGCTTTCACTCTGGGGCAGGGTGCAAATTACAGGGGGAATTCAGACATTAGCTCCCTAAATGCAACAAATGTCCAACTTGGGGGGGGGGGGGTCTCTAAATAATGCTAATTTAACCATTTGTTTAAAAGGCAGTGGTAAATATGCAAATAAAAGCTCCATAAATAAATAAACAGCCCCACCTCTCTGTCATGGTTTAAACCATTTACCCCAAATCACAAACTGTCTCCCTGTTCACGGTGCTGTCCACACAGAAGTGGACAGCTGAATAGCTCCTTTAGACGCTGAATTTTGGCTTCAGCTGAGCTCATTTAAACGCATAGATTTCCTTTGTACTTGCTCATTTTGTAAATTTGTTTTCCAAGGGCCCTTGATAAAAATAATGATTTATTTGACAATCAGATGAAAGCATCATGACTGGTTGTGTTCATGCGACATTAAAAGGTCATTCATTTTTACCATTTAAATGACCTCTTTATTATTAGGCCCATAAAAAATGTAATGCAGGTGCAAGAGCGTGCACCCAATAGAGACCTCCCCCCCGAATGTCAAGGTTTAAATGATCTAAGCGTTGCACTATGTTGACAGCTTGAACAGTGATTGACATTGCACCATTGTATGGTTGGACATTGTAACATGTCTACCATCATCCCCATCATAATCAGAACTTAAGAAAGGGGGAAATATATGTAAACAAAAGCTTAAAAAACTGTACACTTGAAAAGATAAGTAAATTGCATCAACTTTGGACTTATTAGAAAGGCAAATCAATTGCTTCAACATAAATGCCTTATGCAACGCTCTGAACGACAGATTCCGAGTGTTGCAGAGATCACGTTGAAGCGTGCTGCTGGAATTGGGGTCAGTGGTTTATAATGCAGGGAAGCTCATCGATTGGAATTGGCATTGAGGCTCGGATCAATTGGCCTGATCCCTCTCAGTTGATCTTAGAGTGCCGAGGTGCCAGGTGAAAAATGATCCATTAGAGGAATGAGAACCTGACTCCGCTGAGTGCATTAAGTCATTGTCCTAGTCCTCTGGATCTCTGTGTTTTGAGTGGTATTGACTTCTCCATGGTCTATTAACTATAATCGACAGCTTTGAATAACCTTAGATGCTATTTCATCGCTGTGCACTGTCTGAAGTATTTTTGTCTAAACATACAGTTCAAGTAAACTCATTTCCAAACTAGTACAATGGTGGTGATTCTTACAAAAATGGGATGTATTACCAAGAATATACAGTTGAAGTCCGAAGTTTACATACACCTTAGCCAAATACATTTAAACTCGGTTTTCCCAATTCCTGACATTTAATCCTAGTAAAAATGATCTGTCTTAGGTCAGTTAGGATCACCACTTTATTTTAAGAATGTGAAATGTCAGAATAATAGTGGATAGAATTATTTATTTCAGCTTTTATTTCTTTCTTGGCGAATGAGATAGCAAAAGCTCAGGTTGCCCAGCCCGGCAGAGATACAATCTTCGGCAAAATCATTCGCAAGAAGATTCCTGCAAAATTATTATTTGAAGATGAAGCTTCAGCTTTTATTTCTTTCATCACATTCCCAGTGGGTCAGAAGTTTGCATACACTCAATTAGAATTTGGTAGCATTGCCTTTAAATTGTTTAACTTGGGTCAAACGTTTTGGGTAGCCTTCCACAAGGTTCCCCACAATAAGTTGGGTGAATTTTGGCCCATTCTTCCTGACAGAGCTGGTGTAACTGAGTCAGGTTTGCAGGCCTCCTTGCTCGCACACACTTCTCGGTTCTGCCAACAAATGATCTATTGGATTTAGGTCAGGACTTTGTGATGGCCACTCCAATACCTTGACTTTGTTGTCCTTAAGTCATTTGCGACAACTTTGGAAGTATGCTTGGGGTCATTGTCCATTTGGAAGACCCATTTGCAACCAAGCTTTAACTGATGTCTGATGTCTTGAGATACATCCGCATAATTTCCATTCATGATGCCATCTATTTTGTGAAGTGCACCATCCCTCTTGCAGAAAATTACCCCCACAACATGATGCTGCCACACCCGTGCTTCACAGTTGGGATGGTGTTCTTCGGCTAACAATGGTCATTATGGCCAAAAAGTACAATCTTTATCCCCATGTGCAGTTGCAAACCGTAGTCTGGCTTTTTTATGGTGATTTTGGAGCAGCGGCTTCTTCCTTGCCGAGCGGCCTTTCAAGTTATGTCGATATAGGACTTGTTTTACTGTGGATATAGATACTTTTGTACCTGTTTCCTCCAGCATCTTCACAAGGACCTTTGCTGTTGTTCTGGAATTGATTTGCACTTCTCGCACCAAAGTACGTTAATCTCTAGGAGACAGAACGTGTCTCCTTCCTGAGCGGTATGACGGCTGCGTGGTTCCATGGTGTTTACACTTGCGTACTATTGTTTGTACAGATGAACGTGGTACCTTCAGGCGTTTGAAAATTGCTCCCAGGGATGAACCATACTTGTGGAGGTCTAGCATTTTCTTTCTGAGGTCTTGGCTGATTTCTTTTGGATTTTCCCATGATGTCAAGCAAAGATGCACTGAGTTTGATGGTAGGCTTTGAAATACTTCCACAGATACACCTCCAATTGTCTCAAATTATGTCAATTAGCCTATCAGAAGCTTCTAAAGCCATGACATAATTTTCAGGAATTTTCCAAGCTGTTTAAAGGCACAGTCAACTTAGTGTATGTAAACGTCTGACACCCTGGAATTGTGATACAGTGAGTTATAAGTGAAATAATTTGTCTGTAAACAATTGTTGGAAAAATTACTTGTGTTATGCACAAAGTAAATGTCCTAACCGACTTGCCAAAACTATAGTTTGTTAACTAGAAATTTGTGGAGTGGTTGAAAAACAAGTTTTAATGACTCCAACCTAAATGTATGTAAACTTCCGACTTCAACTGTACTTCTATAGGTAGGAAGCTTGCTACACAAAAGAAACTAAACTTTTCTCAGCCCATCCAGGATTAGTGGTGATATTATTTATATTTGCAGGAAAAAAGGGTTGATTTTAGATTCAGCAAATCTGACATTTTGCGTGGCAATATGCAATGATTTTGTCAAATTTGTCACGAAAATGCACTGACAAGGGAAAACGTTTGTTGACGTGTGAATTTACTGAGCCATATTGGGCGGTAAATGTGCAGTGATTCGATGAAATTTGCAAGCCCTCTCTTTGTACTGAGGTTATGAGTCAGTTTTCTGAAATAAAATTATGATGATTTTACTGTTTTTGGGGGCAGAACACCTGTGAGAAGGTCAGTTCTGGTGACTTTCTAAAAATGTATTCTACTCAGAAATGCATTAAAATGCATTTATGTTGACACCATCTGATATATATCTGATGCGTGCCACTTACTGTGCACTCGTGGCTCTCATTCATGACACTGCTCGCTCTGTTTTCTACAAATATACAGTGCATTTCCACATTTTGTTACGTTACAGCCTTATTCTAAAATTAATTAAATAAAATGTTATCCTCATCAATCTACACACAATACCCCATAATGACAAAGCAAAAACAGGTTTTTAGAAATGTTTGCAAATTTATTACAAAAAATAAAAAAATAAATAACTTAATTGAGCTCAGGTGCATCCTATTTACATTGATAATCCTTGATCGTCCTTCTACAACTTGATTGGAGTCCACCTGTGGTAAATTCAATTGAATGGACATGATTTGGAAAGGAACAATCCTGTCTATATAAGGTCCCACAGTTGACAGTGCATGCCAGAGCAAAAACCATAGTCATGAGGTCGAAGGAATTGTCCGTCGAGCTCAGAGACAGGATTGTGTTGAGTCACAGATCTGGGGAAGGGTACCAAAGCATGTCTGCAGCATAGAGTGGCCAGATGGAAGCCACTCCTAAGTAAAAGGCATATGACAGCCTGCTTGGGGTTTGCCAAAAGGCACCTAAAGGACTCTCAGACAATAAGAAACAAGACTCTCTGGCCAAGCGTCACGTCTGGAGGATACATGGCACCATCCCTATGTTTTTCAGGGCCAGGGACTGGGAGACTAGTCAGGATCGAGGGACAGAAGTACAGAGCACTCTCGATCTCAGACTGGGGGCAAAGATTCCAACTGGACAACGACCTTAAGCACACAGCCAAGACAATGCAGGAGTAGCTTCGGGACAAGTCTCTGAATATCCTTGAGTGGCCTAGCCAGAGCCGGACTTGAACCCGATGTAACATATCTGGAGACATGAAAATAGCTGTCCAGCAACACTCCAATTCCAACCTGACAGAGCTTGAGAGGATATGCAGAGAACAATGTGAGAAACTCCCCAAATACAGGTGTGCCAAGCTTGTAGCGTCATACCCAAGAAGATTCGAGGCTGTAATCGCTACCAAAGGTGCTTCAACAGAGCACTGAGTAAAGAGTATGAATACTTGTGTAAATGTGATATTTCAGTTTTTTATTTGTAATACATTTGCAAAGATTATTATTTTTTAATTATGGAGTATTGTGTGTAGATTGATGTGTGTAGATTGACTTTTTTTTTAATACATTTATAATAAGGCTGTTATGTAACACAATGTGGAAAAAGTCAAGGGGTCTGAATACTTTCCAAATGCATTGTATTTTGTAACTTAAAGGGAGATCCTTCTAGTTACCAAAAGTTAGATGAACTCATGGATACTATTTGTCTGTTTGAAGGAAGTTTACGCTAGTTTTGTGAGCCATTGCTAACAACATTAGCATAGTGATTTGAAGTCTATTAGGACAGCTAGTTTGAAGTCTACAGGAATAACTAGCAAGCATAGTAATTACACTAACACTAGTTAGCAACTTCCTTCAAATAGCATGAGTTTATCTGACTCTAGGTAAGTAGACAAAGGGCTTAACAATTGAACTGCCTGGCCTTTCAGCCTATAAGTACCCGCTACCAAACGTTTCACGGCATCTTTAGCATATGAATCAGATGCATATCAACCCGCAAGATCAGCAAACATAAGCACCAACGCTTTAAAAATTGTGCATAAACTATTGTCAAGGATTAATTTCATTAAGAAATATTTGTGAATATATATATAAATAACAGTAGTTCTTTGTTTAGATAGAGTCAAGGATAAGTTTTGTGTAATTCAACAAAGTCCTAGAAAAAAGGTAGGCCTATAGACTATTTCTGTTTCCTTTAATAAAGACATTTCATCAACTTTATTTGTAGATTTGATTAGTAATAGAGTTATAGTAATTCATAAAGTCCAGTTACAGCTTCTTTTGACAACGACAATAATATTATAAACAGCCAGGTGCACAGGTGAAATTATTTGCTGTATTCCTAAACAAAAGCACCAATGCATGAACAATTGTAAAGGATTATTTGCATAAATAAATATTCATGTTAATATGCTATATTCATGAGAAGAAATAAAAACAGTAATTTGTTGATTAAATTTGACACTGTATTGTGCCCTTATATGCGTATTTTTACGCATTAATACACTTAGTCTTCTCTTTATGATTCGGGTCCCCATTCAGCACACAGCTTGGGGGCTTTATGTGAGCAAGTCCCACAAACAAATTGATTGCACTGGCACACAGTTCTCATGGGCATTGTTTCGTGTGCACCTGCCAAAGGTGTTGCATAATCTCTCTGAAAAGTCCACCCCATACCTATCAGACTAAAATGACTCCCATACCTATCTGACTAAAATGACTCCACGTCCATGCTCTTTCCGCCATATGCCCAACGGACATACAGTACAGTACAGACTCCAACTCACCTAAATTCTGCAGCATTTGCAATTTTGTCATTTGGTCCATCGTTGAACTACACACATTGTATGTTGTACTCAGTGTCTGAGTACATGACTCTCCGAGGGGAAATTATATACCATTTCCAGCCTTTCATAATAAAATAATTAGACCGCCCACAACGCCCACAATTCTTCATCATCATTACGCGATTGTTCTAAATTTAATCATCCTCTTCACCCTCGTCATTCAGATCAATCAAATTCAACCACTCTTTGCAACCTCATCATTCAGTCACATGCACCATTATCAATATGGTCAATATCAATATCACCCATTTTCTTTTATTTTTCACCTTTATTTATTTAACCAGGTTGGCAAGTTGAGAACAAGTTCTCATTTACAATTATGACCTGGCCAAGATAAAGCAAATCAGATCGACACATACAACAACACAGAGTTGCACATGGAGTAAAACAAACATACAGTCAATAATACAGTAGAAAAATAAGTCTATATACAATGTGAGGAAGTGAGGTGAGATAAGGGAGGAAAAGGCAAAAAAAAGGCCATGGTGGCGAAGTAAATACAATATAGCAAGTAAAACACTGGAATGGTTGATTTGCAGTGGAAGAATGTGCAAAGTAGAGATAGAAATAATGGGGCGCAAAGGAGAAAAATAAATAAATACAGTAGGGGAAGAGGTAGTTGTTTGGGCTAAATTATAGATGGGCTATGTACAGGTGCAGTAATCTGTGAACTGCTCTGACAGCTGGTGCTTAAAGCTAGTGAGGGAGATAAGTGGTTCCAGGTTCAGAGATTTTTGTAGTTTGTTCCAGTCATTGGCAGCAGAGAACTGGAAGGAGAGGCGACCAGCGAGCTGAGATAAGGGGGGACTTTACCTAGCAGGGTCTTGAAGATGACCTAGAGCCAGTGGGTTTGGCGACAAGTATGAAGCGAGGGCCAGCCAACGAGAGGGGCTTTAGTGACAAAACGGATTGCACTGTGATAGACTGCATCCAATATATTGAGTAGGGTATTGGAGGCTATTTTGTAAATGACATCGCCGAAGTCGAGGATTGGTAGGATGGTCAGTTTTACGAGGGTATGTTTGGCAGCATGAGTGAAGGCTGCTTTGTTGTGAAATAGGAAGCCAATTCTAGATTTAACTTTGGATTGGAGATGTTTGATGTGAGTCTGGAAGGAGAGTTTACAGTCTAACCAGACACCTAGGTATTTGTAGTTGTCCACACATTCTAAGTCAGAGCCATCCAGAGTAATGATGTTGGACTTGCGGGCAGGTGCAGGCAGCGATCGGTTGAAGAGCATGCATTTAGTTTTACTTGTATTTAAGAGCAATTGGAGGCCAAGGAAGGAGAGTTTTATGGCATTGAAGCTCGCCTGGAGGGTTGTTAACCTCTTGGATCTCTAGGGGCGCTATTTCATTTTTGGATAAAAAACGTTCCCGTTTTAAGCGCAATATTTTGTCACGAAAAGATGCTCGACTATGCATATTATTAACGTTTTATTGACGTTTTGGAAAGAAAACACTCTGAAGTTTCAGAATCTGCAAAGATATTGTCTGTAAGTGCCCCAGAACTCATTCTACAGGCGAAACCAAGATGATGCGTCAAGCAGGAAATGAGCAGAATCTCTGAAGCTCTGTTTTCCATTGTCTCCTTATATGGCTGTGATTGCGCAAGGAATGAGCCTACACTTTCTGTCGTTTCCCCAAAGTGTTTGCAGCATTGTGACGTATTTGTAGGCATATCATTGGAAGATTGACCATAAGCGACTACATTTTCCAAGTGTCCGCCTGGTGTCCTGCGTGGAATTCGGTGCGCAAACGCCAGCTGCTTGTACTTTTCCATTTGATTGAGGGGAGAAACCATGCTTCCACGAACGATATATCATTGAAGAGATATGTGAAAAACACCTTGAGGATTGATTCTAAACAACGTTTGCCATGTTTTCAGTCGATATTATGGAGTTAATTTGGAAAAAAGTTCGCGTTTTGAGGACTGAATTTTTGTTTTTTTTTTGGTAGCCAAATGTGATGTACAAAACGGAGCTATTTCTAATACACAAAGAATCTTTTTTGGAAAAACTGAGCATCTGCTATCTAACTGAGAGTATCCTCATTGAAAACATCCGAAGTTCTTCAAAGGTAAATTATTTTATTTGAAGGCTTTTATGTTTTTGTTGAAATCTTGCGTGCTGGATGCTAACGCTAATGCTAACGCTAAATGCTACGCTAGCTAGCCACTTTTACACAAATGATTGTTTTCCTATGGTTGAGAAGCATATTTTGAAAATCTGAGATGACAGTGTTGTTTACAAAAGGCTAAGCTTGAGAGATGGCATATTTATTTCATTTCATTTGCGATTTTCATGAATAGTTAACGTTTGTAAATAGAATCCCGGATCCGGGTTTGGTCGACGCAACAGGTTAACACAGTGTCCAAAGAAGGGCCAAAAGTATACGGAATGGTGTTGTCTGCGTAGAGGTGGATCAGAGACTCACCAGCAGCAAGAGCGACATCATTGATGTATAAAGAGAAGAGAGTCGGTCCAAGAATTGAACCCTGTGGCACTCCCATAGAGACTGCCAGAGGCCCGGACAACAGACCCTCCGATTTGACACACTGAACTCTATCAGAGAAGTAGTTGGTGAACCAGGCGAGGCAATCATTTGAGAAACCAAGGCTGTCGAGTCTGCCGATGAGGATGTGGTGATTGACAGAGTCGAAAGCCTTGGTCAGGTCAATGAATACGGCTGCACAGTATTGTTTCTTATCGATGGCGGTTAAAATATCGTTTAGGACCTTGAGCGTGGCTGAGGTGCACCCATGACCAGCTCTGAAACCAGATTGCATAGCGGAGAAGGTATGGTGGGATTCAAAATGGTTGGTAATCTGTTTGTTGACTTGGCTTTCGAAGACCTTAGAAAGGCAGGGTAGGATGGATATAGGTCTGTAGCAGTTTGGGTCAAGAGTGTCCCCCACCATTGAGGAGGGGGATGACCGCAGCTGCTTTCCAATCTTTGGGAATCTCAGACGACACGAAAGAGAGGTTGAACAGGCTAGTAATAGGGGTGGCAACAATATTGGCAGATATTTTTAGAAAGAAAGGGTCCAGATTGTCTAGCCCGACTGATTTGTAGGGGTCCAGACTTTGCAGCTCTTTCAGAACATCAGCTGATTGGATTTGGGAGAAGGAGAAATGGGGAAGGCTTGGGCGAGTTGCTGTGGGGGGTGCAGTGCTGTTGACCGGGGTAGGGGTAGCCAGGTGAAAAGCATGGCCAGCCGTAGAAAAATGCTTATTGAAATTCTCAAATATAGTGGATTTATCGGTGGTGACAGTGTTTCCTGTCATCAGTGCAGTGGGCAACTGGGAGGAGGTGTTCTTATTCTCCATGGACTTTACAGTGTCCCGGAACTTTTTTGAGTTTGTGTTGCAGGAAGAAAATTTCTGCTTGAAAAGGCTAGCCTTGGCTTTTCTAACTGCCTGTGTATATTGGTTTCTAGCTTCCCTGAAAAGTTGCATATCACGGGGGCTGTTCGATGCTAATGCAGAACGCCATAGGATGTTTTTGTGTTGGTTAAGGGCAGTCAGGTCTGGAGAGAACTAAGGGCTATATCTGTTCCTGGTTCTAAATTTCTTGAATGGGGCATGCTTATTTAAGATGGTGAGGAAGGCATTTTTTTTAAATAACCAGGCATCCTCTACTGACGGGATGAGATCAATATCCTTCCAGGATACCCCGGCCAGGTCGATTAGAAAGGCCGGCTCGCTGAAGTGTTTCAAGGAGCATTTGACAGTGATGAGTGGAGGTCGTTTGACCGCTGACCCATTACGGATGCAGGCAATGAGGCAGTGATCGCTAAGATCTTGGTTGAAAACAGCAGAGGTGTATTTAGAGGGCAAGTTGTTTAGGATGATAGCTATGAGGGTGCCAGTGTTTACGGCTTTGGTGTGGTACATGGTAGGTTCATTGATAATTTGTGTGAGATTGGGGGCATCAAGCTTAGATTGTAGGATGGCTTGGGTGTTAAGAGTGTTCCAGTTTAGGTCGCCTAGCAGCACGAGCTCTGAAGATAGATGGGGAGGCAATCAGTTCACATATTGTGTCCAGAGCACAGCTGGGGGCAGAGGGTGGTCTATAGCAGGCGGCAACGGTAAGAGACTTATTTTTAGAGAGGTGGATTTTTAAAAGTAGAAGTTCAAATTGTTTGCGTACAGACCTGGATAGTAGGACAGAACTCTGCAGGCTTTCTTTGCAGTAGATTGCAACACCGCCCCCTTTGGCCGTTCTATCTCGTCTGAAAATGTTGTAGTTAGGGATGAACATTTCAGAATTCTTGGTGGTCTTCCTAAGCCAGGATTCAGACACGGCTAGAACAACCGGGTTGGCAGAGTGTGCTAAAGCAGTGAATAAAACAAACTTAATGAGGAGGCTTCTAATGTTAACATGCATGAAACCATGGCTATTATGGTTACAGAAGTCATCAAGAGAGAGCCTGGGGAATAGGAGTGGAGCTAGTCAATGCAGGGCCAGGATTCACCTCTACATCACCAGAGGAACAGAGGATGAGTAAGATAAGGGTACGGCTAAAAGCTATGAGAATTGGTCGTCTAGAACGTCTGGAACAGAGAGTAAAAGGAGGTTTCTGGGGGCGATAAAATAGCTTCAAGGTATAATGTACAGACAAAGGTATGGTAGGATGTGAATACAGTGGAGGTAAACCTAGGTATTGAGTGATGATGAGAGAGATATTGTCTCTAGAAACATCATTGAAACCAGGTGATGTCATCGCATGTGTGGGTGGTGGAACTGAAAGGTTGGATAAGGTATAGTGAGTAGGGCTAGAGGCTCTACAGTGAAATAAGCCAATAAACACGAACCAGAACAGCAATGGACAAGGCATATTTACATTAAGAAGAGGCATGCTTAGTCGAGTGATCATAAGGGTCCAGTGAGTAGTGAGGTTGGTTGGGGTCCCGGCGATTCAGACAGCTAGCCGGGCCATCGGTAGCAAGCTAGCATAGGATGGAGGTCTGTTTTTAGCCACCTCGTGCATTTCCATCGGTAGATTAGTGGGGTTATGTGTGGTAGAGGGGATCAATCCAATTGGAAAAATAGATATAGTTATAGTGACCCAAGAAAAATGTAATCCATTGATGACAGAATAGCATATTTAAAAGTTTGTTATGTTACTAATTTTTGCTTAGTAGCTAGAGCAATACTGCCGCATGAGTGGTCATGTGCTGAATGCATGGACAGCACAGATATTATTGGAAATAGAGCTGCACCTCTTGGATTTTGATAGTTATTTAACAAAGATAAGTGTCAATATGCTCTTTCTGATACTATATAGAAGTAAAAATGTTATACCTGCATGTGACTCTGAAGGAGGATTTAATAAAGTGATGCTCCTTTCCCTGCATCTGTAAGTTACAAAATGTGCCCATTTTTATTTTATTTTTATTGAACCTTTATTTAACTAGGGAGGTCAGTTAAGAACAAGTCTTACTTACAATGACGGCCTACCCCGGGCCAAACACTAACCCGGACGATGCTGGGCCAATTGTGCGTCGCCCTATAGGACTCCCAATCACGGCCGGTTGTGATACAGCCTATCTCTTCATGTACAATTGGAAAACTAATAAGCCCAATATTGTCACTCATCAGATTGTCACTTTAATCTTGTTTATAGGTTTACTCTTATTATGTGTGAAATTAATTTCGGTATAGTTTAGGTGTAGTTTCGATGGGCCGGCTGTGAAGGCTTACTGGCATCGTATGTTTCATGCTCATCAACATGGATAGTCAAGGATAGGTTTGGCATTATTCTTAAGGCCTACTGCAACATATAGCATGTTTTCATTTCCCTTACAATATATTTCATTAGTAATATAGTTACAGTAAATAGAACAGTCCTGTAACAGCATATTTTTACAAAGCAAAATAAAAAGAGAATCGTATCAACCCGGTAAAATTATTAACAATGATAAATATGCATAACACAAACTCATCATTACACTATTGTTGTTTTAAATTTATTCAACCTCTTCACCCTCATCATTCAGTTAGGTCTAATTTAAATTTGATTGTGATGTAACTTCACAATTATCACTCATCTATTTGTCATTCATTCAGTGGGCTGGCAGTAATTGCTTCGCTGGATAGAGTCAAGGATACGTTTGGCATCATTCCAAAGGCCAACTGCAACATGTAGCATGTTTTCGTTTTCCCTTACAATACATTTCATTAGTAACAGAGTTATAGTAAATAAAACAGTCCTATAACAGCTTATTTTTACAAAGCAAAAATAAAAAAGAATCGTATCAACCCCCAACACGTGGTCAAATGATTTGCTGCTGATAAATAGGCAAAACACAAATGCACCATTACACTATAGTATTTCTAAATTAAATCAACCCTTTCAGTTAGGGCGTATTTAAATTAAATTGTGAAATAAGGTGCACAATTATTGCCCATTCATCCATTTGTCATTCATTCAGTGGGGAGAAAGAGAGACGCATTAGTGCCTGGATGGGTACCAACATCCTACAGCACATTGTCTTGGTGGGTTAAGTTGGGGGTGGTGGGAAATTGTAAAAAGGTGCTAAATACTTTTCTGTTTGTGATTTTAGAATTCTGACAAATTAGAAGAGTAAAAAACAAACATTTAAGAAAAGTCAGGGAAGGAGCAGGGCATAGCTTTTTTGGGGGGATTTGTTTTTACATTTAGCAAATAAAACATCAATGGCCATTGGCGGTTAGCAGCTGCAAATATTGGGGAAACACTGTGACATAGTCCTCTATTGTGGTTAAAGATTCCTTCGATTGTCCCTCAAGACAATAGAGGGAATTTTAACCACAGATGGACCTGCACTCTCATCAATCTCTGTGTTCAACAGCATGCATCGTGACTAAACAATCGTCAACATCTGGTGGACTGCTGCAGTCACCTGGTGTGCTAAGTAAGGCATCCACCTGACATAACAGCCAGACACAGACACAGACATATGATGTTGGATTATCTCCCGCCTTCACACGTCACTGTGCATATGGCAGGCGCATCAAACGATGACACCTTGACGTTCTTTTCCCTTAGTATTTATATGAACATCCTTTCTTTTCTTTCCATTCCTATTTTAATTAATATCCTTCCTAAGCTTTCCTTACTCATATTATTACTACCCTTTATTAGCTTTGAGAGATGCTAGAGAAAGCGGTTGGTTGTAAAGTTGCCCTGCAGTTGCAGCGCTAGTGGTTTAGAGCGTTGTGAAACACAGAAACAATTCCATGCCCTTGGTGCCTAGTAGCTGATATCAAAAGTCGCTCTGCCTGGAATATGATGTGGTGCTGCCTCAAGAGACTTGATGTGTCAAGCATTTACAGAGGAGCCTTTTGAACTGCTCGATATAACTGCCTACTATGCATGTAACATTACAGAACACAGGCTAACATAGTGAGGTGAGTGTGGGAGAAATGTGAAAGAAATACAGAATATTGTACACAAGAGGGCATTTGTTTTGGAGAGAGAAACAGTGCAGAGCTATATGGATTAATGGACCAAAATATCACTGGGAAACAAACAAACAAACATGAAAGCGAGGAAACATGGGTTCCTGAGAGAATATTTATGAGTTGGTGACTGACTTCATACAGTTCACAACACTCTTAGCACTCTCCGTGAAAGGAGGGTGGGGAGAGAGAAAAAATAAACCACTAACTTCACCCTTATTAAGTCAAGATTAGAAAAAGAAACAAAGGGGGGAAAACCAAGGAAAACATATATATAAACACATACTTGTTTTGACCTATTTAGAGTCTTTTCATCTCTAACGTTTCATCTTAATCTCTCCTTGCTTGCTTACTCTTACGAGGCTTTGGCAATGAGGCCCTTTGTAACATCCTCAGTCAGATGAACTCGTGGATACCATTTGTATGTCTCTACGTCAGTGGTGATTTTAGCATGTACTGTACATCTTGGTGGGGCAAGATTTTTTTGGGGGGGTGCATGCCAGCAAAGCCACTACACAACACAACACTAAACAATACATTCATTGCACTATAACGGTGACAAATGGTGCCCACAAACTGTTAGGGCCTACATAAAGCTATCCCAACAGCAGAGCTTTCTTTTCAGCACCATGACGTGAATCCTTACCACCGCTACATCTGGCTATCAGCGGAGCCTTGTCTCGCAGTAAAACAGTTCATTCAGCCTCATATACTGCCTTTTTTTTAAACACCACTGATATGGCAGACTTGCTTAAAGAAATGTGGTTTCTACTGACAATTGAGATGTCCAAACTATGGCATAAGGGAACAACGAGCAGATAAGAGGCAATCCGTTATTTCGATTAAGACATTAATGAGAGAGCTAGGACGGACGTGGTCAATATGACTTTTGTTCAACACTTTTGAAATGTACAGCGACAGAATTCCGAACATGGGCCGTTCTTACAGTACTCTCCCTGTACACAAAGTCACAACCGTAAGATAAATAAAGGGGGAATATAAGCAGACAGTGAAAGCTCTTACAATACTCAATGACTACATTTCTCTAAAACAGGCTATAGGCTACATGACATCTGTACCTATGAAATGTTTTGAAAAACACTCTCCCAATTAGACTCAAACCAATTTGCCTACTGTGCCTCCAGAGGTGTTGATGATGGGTTACTGGTCATGCTGAACAATATCTACAAACATTTAGAAAAGGCAATTAGCCTAGCGAAAATTGTATTCATTTACTTCAGTAGCGAGTTTAACACCATCCAACCCCACCTACTGTCAGCTCTCTACTGATCAAGTGGATTAATAGTCTCCTTGTGAACAGAACTCAACAAGTGAAGTTTAACTCTGCCATTTCTATATCTAGAACGGTGAATACGGGAGCCCCTCAAGTTTGCTGTTGTGGGTTTCCTCCACCCAGACCAAGCCTCTCTTCAAGGTTTTGACAGAGAAACTGCAAAATTCCTCCAGTGGTGTGCAGATAACCTTCTTGAAATAGAGATGGAAATTGATTTCAGAAGGAACAAAACTCCACTACCCCTTAAGAAGATCAATCAGGAATCAGTCGATAGAGTGACCACATATAAATATCTGGGAATCAAAATAGACTGAAATCCAATGACGGTACCTTTGCAAAGATAAAGAATATGCAAACTGAACCATTTTAATGTCGACCACCATATCTTACAAATGTTCTATAAATCCTGCAGAGTGTGCTATACTTTGGTCTGATATGCGTGTTCAGAAACATGTGAGTGCAAGACCAAGTCAAGCTTCAGCTCTTGATTAAGACGGCGGGAAGGATAATTGGTACAGATCAAGAATCAGCCACCAACCTGTACACAAACCTCATCCTCCTATAACTTGAATGCATTTTGCAGGACAGCACTCACCCCCTTCACTCAAAATTCAGTCACAGCAGCAGCCAGACAAGGGGAAAGAGACTTCTTCAAAATAAAATAAAAACAAATAGATATGGGGACTCTTTTATTCCAACAGCCATAAGGCTGTATAATAGATAGTCTGTTAGTCCCGAGGATACAGCATATTGCACTTTCACTTTAAATGTGTAGCCATAGCACTTTGAATGAATTATTTTGTGTAGTTTCTGTGTTTTCATGTTTTATATCCCACTCCTCTTCAATGGCTGTGCGAAGTTGCTGGATATTGGCAGGAACTGGAACACACTGTGTACACATCAATCCATCAACCCAAACATCCTCAATGGGTGACATGTCTGGTGAGTAAACAGGCCATAGAAGAACTGGGAAATTTAAAGCTTCCAGGAATAGTGTACAGATCCTCGCGACACGGGGCTGTGCATTATCATGCTGAAACATGAGGTGATGGCGGCGAATGAATGGCATTGACAATGGGCCTCAGGATCTCGTCATCATATCTCTGTGCATTCCAATTGCCATCGATACAATGCAATTGTGTTAGTTGTCTGTAGCTTATTCATTCCCATACCGTAACCCCACCACCCCCATGGGGCACTCTGTGCACAATGTTGACATCAGCAAACTGCTCGCCCACACGATGCCATACACGTCCTTCTGCAGTATGCCTGTAACCAAGCACCCAAGCTATCTGGCTAAACGTTGGTAACGTCCGCTTGCTAGCTAGCTACTTCCAGCAAAAAATGAGAGAACACTTTACTAGCCCTAGCAGAGCTGGTTAGTTAGGTTGTTTTCTAGAGCGTTCATGACTAACTATTACTTTTTTTTGCCTACATTTACTGACATATATTCTTTGCTCTGGCACAGTCGGAGCAGATAGTATGTGGACACCTGCTCGTCAAACATCTCATTCCAAAATCAAGGAATGAGATGGATGCTATTATAGCAGCAAAGGGACATCCCCTAACAGCCTCCACTCTTCTGGGAAGGCTTTCTACTAGATGTTGGAACATTGCTGCCAGGAATTGCTTCCATTCAGCTACAAGAGCATTAGTGAGGTCGGGCACTGATGTTGGGCGATTAGGCCTGGCTTGCAGTCGGCATTCCAATTCATCCCAAAGGTGTTCGATGGGGTTGAGGTCAGGGCTCTGTGCAGGCCAGTCAAGTTCTTCCACACCGATCTCGACAAACCATTTCTGTATGGACCTCGCTTTGTGCACAGAGGCATTGTCAAGCTGAAACAAGAAAGGTCCTTCACCAAACTGTTGCCACAAAGTTGGAAGCACATAATTGTTTAGAATGTCATTGTATGCTGTAGCATTAAGATTTCCCTTCACTGGAACTAAGGGGCCAAGCCCAAACGATGAAAAAAAGCCTCAGACCATTATTTATCTTCAACCAAACTTTACAGTCGGCACTATGCATTGGGGCAGGTAGCGTTCTTTTGGCAACCTCCAAACCCAGATTTGTCTGGTGGACTGCCATTTGGCAAAGCGTGATTCACCATTCAATAGAACATGTTTCCGCTGCTCCAGAGTCCAATGGCGGTGAGCTTTACACCACTCCAGCTGACACTTGGCATTGCACACTGTGATCTTAGGCTTGTGTGCTGCTGCTCGGCCATGGAAACCCATTTCATGAAGCTCCGACGAACAGTTCTTGTGCTGACGTTGCTTCCAGGTGCAGTTTGGAACTCGGTAGTGAGTGTTGCAACCGTGGACAGACGATTTTTATGCGCTTCAGCACTCGGCGGTCTCATTCTGTGCGCTTGTGTGGCCTACCACTTTGCGGTTGAGCCCCTGTTGCTCCTAATCGTTTCCACTTCACAATAACTGCACTTATAGTTGACCGGAGCAGCTCTAGCATGGCAGTAATTTGACAAACTGACTTGTTGGAAAGGTGGCATCCTATGATGGTGCCACGTTGAAAGTCACTGAGCTCTTCAGTAAGGCCATTCTACTGCCAATGTGTGTCTATGGAGATTGCATGGCTGTGTGCTCAATTTTCTACACCTGTCAGCAACAGGTGTGGCTGAAATAGCCGAATCCACTAACTTGAAGGGGTGTCCACATACGTTTGTATATATAGTGTATGCTAACTGGATAACAGTTGTTCAAGTTCTAGCTAGCTAACCAAATTACACCAGCATCTCTAGCTGTGTACATCCACTGAAAAATGATACGAAAGGAAAAAGTCAGTCACTCACCCACTCCTCCAGTGACATGACATCCCCTCCAGTGACATGACACAGCCCATATGCCTTCTGACGTGCGTCACTTGCCTGGGCTATTTTGTTAGAAATCTCTCTGTCTCTCCTTCCCTATCGTCCATAAAAACGCATTAGGCTTATTTTTGGACAGATTTTCCTCTCTGTTTACACACACACACCAAGCCAATCCCCCTGCCACTCATACCAACCAGTTGAGAGATCACCTCTCTGGCAAGCGATTTCAACTCGCTATTTGAATTTCAGGTTTGGTCAAACAGAATCGGTCATATGGACACGAAACACATGGAGAAGTTAACCTTTCTAATGATTCCCTTTTTATGCCTCAAGTCCTCAAATTGCGCACAGAGCAGACACTACTAAAGCGGTAGTATCAATGAACATTGATTCTGGAAAATTTACCTCAGTTTTTTGCACGCAGCATTTCGGTACCATGTACCACTAGCAGCATTATTTTGCCAAAGACTGTTATACTAGCTATCTAGTCTGTGTTTTATATATGTGCAATAAGCATAAAACACAATTATACTGTGTAAGGAATTGACAACTCGTTCTCATTCTGAGAAATAAGGTAGGCCACTTGATTCGAACATCTGAACTAGATGGACAGGCTGGCATGCTATTCAAACAGTTGGAGATGGACAAAAGGATGTGTTCATTACAATTCAACTGTTCTGCCTTGTTAGCTAGCAAATAGATCCAAGTTGGCTAAACTTGAAATATAAAGATTAGCTGGATACTCACTGGCATGTGGGCTTGTGCTTGAGAGATTATGAGACCTGTGTTAATTTTCTATAATGCCTGCAACAAGAAGTTAGTCAGTGAATGTGCATTACGCATGGTTCTGGTTAAGAAAACGGGTGTTTTCATAGACAGCCTTGAAAGCCAGATCAGTGATTATTTCAAAAAAGCAGATTAAACTATTTTTATAAAATAATTATATTATTAGTGGGTCTAATGGTTGTGGAAGGTATTTAGGCCATATCGACCAGCCCTAATTGCAAGGTACTCAACCTAACTGATGTCCATTTCCAACTTCACAAGTAGGCCAGGGGAACCGAAACGGTGCAGCTCAACCAGGTTTGTTCAATTTATAACATGCAAATGACCCTTGTCTGAAAGAAGGCAGTCAGTCTGGGCGCCTTTGTATCAAATGTTATATTCTGACTCATCTAACGAGGATATAATTCATGTAATCAATCAGATGATTACAGAGAAGAGAAGACTATAATGTCCCCCCCACACACACACACACATTAAGCTCTTCACTGCGGGCGGACGGCACCCTTCACCAAAAATACGTTCCCCTTTAAGGAATCAGGCTGATTGTCAGGAGAAAGCACTCGCCGTTTAACTACATATATACACAGTACAAACTGACAAGCGTGATAAGGGAGAAGAGGAGGCTTCGACACCTGTTTTGACAGGAGACAAACGACTGGCGCCCAACTTATCAGCGTTGATACATGTAGGCGGAAGAAACAACTTCCTTTTTTTCCAGAGGGGATTTTGTTTTGTATTCTGGACATAGTCAACAGAAATGTAGAGGGCTTATTTTGGCTTCACAAAAACATTTTTACAGAACGTACTGTATTTTGGATAAACACTCACGTCAACTTGATTAAAAGTTAATGAGCATTGACATCGTTTTAATTCTGAAATCTAAATCTTAGGAAAAGGGGGACGCTGGATGCTGTAGTAACACAATGCAA
The DNA here is from genome assembly GCF_045791955.1 of Oncorhynchus clarkii lewisi. Lineage (NCBI taxonomy): Eukaryota > Metazoa > Chordata > Actinopteri > Salmoniformes > Salmonidae > Oncorhynchus > Oncorhynchus clarkii. Next base: position 22,759,804 of record NC_092155.1, on the reverse strand, counting down.
TTCAAAATTACTCGGAAGACAACTTGCCTTTAATGCAATTTTAATTCCATTATTTAACATGTTGAGTTCTCTACGGGGACAATACAAAAGATTCCAATGCTGTGCTTGGCTATTGTTACTGTGGCTTGTATGTTTGATCTGTTTTCAGAGATCAACGCTGCATGTGGTCATGTGGACTCACAACACAACACAAAGCCCTATGGTGCTGTCCTCCCTGTCACTGTAACTACCCGGGGTGTAGACTCAGCATGTTAGACACCAGGGCTCAGGTCGTCGGACCACCTATCTGACACACCCACAGTTAGTATGAGTGTGATAGCGGGGGTCAATGCTCGCTGGAGGCAGCACAGTGCACAGGGAAAAAAGCAAGGTTCCTGCCGGGGCAGCCACCTGCTGTGGAGAGCCTGTGTGTTGCAACAAACTACACTACATATACAAAAGTATGTGGACACCCCTTCAAATTAGTGGATTCAGTGATTTCAGCCACACCCGTTGCTTACAGGTGTATATAACTGAGCACACAGCCATACAATCTCCATAGACAAACATTGGCAGTAGAATGGCCTTACTGAAGAGCTCACTGACTTTCAACAATGGCACCGTCATAGGATGCCACCTTTCCAACAAGTCAGTTCATAAAATGTCTTCCCTGCTAGAGCTGCCCCAGTCAATTGTAAGTGCTGTTATTGTGAAGTGGAAATGTCTAGGAGCAACAACGGCTCAGACGCAAAGTAGTAGGCCACACAAGCGCACAGAACGGGACCGACGAGCGATGAAGCGCATAGCGTGTAAAAATCGTCTGTCCTCGGTTGCAACACTCCAAACTGCCTCTCGAAGCAACGTTGGCACAATAAATGTTTGTCAGGAGGTTCATAAAATGGGTTTCCATTGCCGAGCAGCCGCACACAAGCCTTAGATAACCATGCACAATTTTATTTATTTAATTTTTTATTTAACCTTTATTTAACCAGGTAGGCTAGTTGAAAACAAGTTCTCATTTGCAACTGCGACCTGGCCAAGATAAAGCAAAGGCAGTGTGACACAGACAACAACACAGAGTTACACATGGAGTAAACAATAAACAAGCCAATAACACAATAAACAAGTCAATGACACAGTAGAAAAAATAAAGTATATATACAGAGTGTTCAAAAGGCATGAGGAGGTAGGCAATAAATAGGCCAGAGCCAGTGGGTCTGGCGACGAATATGTAGCGAGGGCCAGCCGACTAGAGCATACAGGTCGTAGTGGTGGGTGGTATAAGGTGATTTGGTAACAAAACGGATGGCACTGTGATAGACTGCATCCAGTTTGCTGAGTAGAGTGTTGTAAGCTATTTTGTAGATGACATCGCCGAAGTCGAGGATCGGTAGGATAGTCAGTTTTACTAGGTTCAGTTTGGCGGGGTGAGTGAAGGAGGCTTTGTTGCGAAATAGAAAGCCGATTCTAGATTTGATTTTTGATTGGAGGTGTTTAATATGAGTCTGGAAGGAGAGTTTACAGTCTAGCCAGACACCTAGGTATTGAAAGTTGTCCACATATTCTAGGTCGGAATCGGCCAGGGTGGTGATGCTAGTCGGGCGGGCAGGTGCGGGCAGCGAACGGTTGAAAAGCATGCATTTGGTTTTACTAGCGTTTAAGAGCAGTTGGAGGCCACGGAAGGAGTGCCAAGCATCGGCTGGAGTGGTGTAAAGCTCACCACCATTGGACTCTGGAGCAGTGGAAACACGTTCTCGAGTGATGAATCACGCTTCACCAACTGGCAGTCCGCCAGACGAATCTGGGTTTGGCAAATAACAGGAGAACGTTATCTACCCCAATGCATAGTGCCAACTGTAAAGTTTGGTTGAGGAGGATTAATGGTCTTGGGCTGTTTTTTCATGTTTCGGGCTTGGCCCCTTAGTTCAACTGAAGGGAAATCTTAATGCTACAGCATACAATGACATTCTAGACAATTCTGTGCTTCCAACTTTGTGGCAACAGTTTGGGGAATGGCCTTTCTGTTTCAGCTTGACAATGCCCCAATGCACAAAGCTAGGTCCACACGGAAATGGTTTGTTGAGATCGGTGTGGAAGAACTTGACTGGCCTGCACAGAGCCCTGACCTTGAACCCCATCGAACACCTTTGAGATTAATTGGAACGCCGACTGCGAGCCCAGCCTAATCGCCCAACATCAGTGCCCGACCTCACTAATGCTCTTGTGGCTGAATGGAAGCAAGTCCCTGCAGCAATGTTCCAACATCTAGTGGAAAGCCTTCCCAGAAGAGTAGAGGCTGTTAAAGCAGCAAAAGGGGAACCAACTCCATATTAACGCCCATGATTTTGGAATGAGATGTTCGACGAGCAGATGTCCAGTGGTGAAAAAAGTACTACATTGTCATACTTGATTAAAAGTAAAGATACCATAATAGAAAATGACTCAAGTAAAAGTGAACATATACCAGTAAAATACTGCTTGAGTAAAACTATTTGGTATTAAATATACTTAAGTATACAAACTAAATGGAATTGCTAAAATGTACTGAAGTAAAAGCATAACGCATTTCTAATTCCTTATATTAAGCAAAGCAGACAGCACCATGTTCTTGTTATTTTTATTGATGGATAGCCTGGGGCACACTCCACCACTCAGACATCATTTACAAATAAAGCATTTATGTTTAGTGTGTCCGCCAATAGATGACCTTGGAAGATATCTTGATAAGTGTGTGAATTGGACCATTTTCCTGTCAAAATGTAACAAGTACTTTTGGGTGTCAAGGAAAATGTAAAAAGTACATTATTTTCTTTAGGAATGTAGTGAAGTAAAAGTACAAGTTGGCAAAAATATAAATGGTAAAGTAAAGTACAGATACCCCAAAAAACTACTGAAGAGGTACTTTCAAGTATTTTTATTTAAGTTCTTTACACCACTGCAGGTGTCCACATACTTTTGGTTATGTAGTGTATCATGTCTGAGAGGAGGGGGAGGAAAGGTGGGCAGAAGAGTGAGGGTGATGGTGAGTGGGAGATAGACAGAGAGGGGAGGGGTTAGGAAGAGAGAAACAGGGTAAGATGGAAAGAGTGAGGGAGGGAGAAAGAGAGGAAGGACAGCATGAAAGAGAGGGGGTATACTCAAGTGTTTTCCACTAGCTGTTGGCTAAACAGCCGACACATTATTTTCCCAATTTAATTAACTAGACTACTTTTCAATTCGCTAGTCAGAAAAACTACTCTAGAATAAACAATATGCATCGTCTACCGATCTACTGTCAATCACAAAGTGAGTGATGACAGGGAAACACTGCTGCTTTGATAGTCTGCTTTCTGTCCCACCTCTCAGTATCTGGGTGTGTGTTGTGTGCGATGTGGATGGAGTCTATTTCTTTACACAGACAGAGCGAGCATGAATTTACACGTCCCATATAATGTCAGTGAGCTTTAACGTCCCCTATAATGCAGTAACGATGAGTCGAAAGCCTACTGGTTTCTGGCACATTCATTTATGTTATTTCGCGGTCAAGATCCGACATTAACCATGGTCCGCTGGCCCAGGGCCAGTAAAAACATGTCGGGCAAGTGGATCTCTGTCAGACCATTTAAAACAATTGAAGAATACATTTCCTGTTATTTGTATCTGAGCAATATGATTGGCCGTTCATTCAAGCACCACCATGCTCCTGCAAGTCACAACTTCTCGAGCACTCGAGCAGTACATGAGTTGATGGCATCACACAGCACACGCGAGCTGTCCAGAGCAAGAAGAAGCGCCCATCAATCTACTTGCTGATTTATTTTAGGGAAAGTGATTTACAAAAATTAAAACCTTCTATAGTGAACATACTAGCAATATGCTGGCTCTTTTTGTCTTAAAGGGGCAGCGTCCAAATTCCAAATCTTCTCAAAATTACATACTTTAGAAACGAAAATGTAGGCAATTAATCCAATGCAATTCTAAAGAATACAATAATGACTTACATTGCTAAATTATGTTATACAGAATTTTATTGCATATCATAATACCCAAATGTAGCCTATTAATAGCTAAATATAGAGAAAGCATGCCAACCCCAATGCAATTAAAAACTACACAATGCCAATAGAAATTGTTCGGGCCAGTAAGATTTTGGCCAACAAAAATTTACTTTTGAACCTGGTGTGTTTCATATGCGCATAAGCTATTTACTGTGCTTTGATTGACGAACAATGAGCTTAACTAGTTTATAAAACGTGTCGAATTGACTGAACAAAGTCGACCTTATATATCCTTGCCATTCATAAATCATACAGCATAGTTATATGAGACGCTCGTCCCAGTGAGCCAGCGTGTTTTTACATGTATTTCCTTCTCTCTAGTTTGTGTTCTAGTCTTCCCGGTTCCAACCTGTTTTCGCCTGCTCTGACCCTTAGCCTGCTTGCCGTTCCACGCCTGCCTGACTATTATTAGGATCTCTGCCTGTCCTGGACCTGCCATTTGCCTACCCCTTGTATATAATACATCTCTGAGACTCGAAACATCTGCCCCCTGTGTCTGCATCTGGGTATCATCCTGTGTCGTTATAGTACGAATTGGCCATGACTGACCCAGCAGACTCAGACCAGCTCCGCAATGCTGTCTGCCTGCAAGGAGCCACCATTGGAAGACACGAGGAGCTACTTCAGAACCTTATGGAAGGATTCCATATCTGTAGGAACAGCATGACCAGGGTTTCAATTCATTACTGGAGCAATTCTGCAGACTATCTGTCAAGCAGCAAGGCACAACGGAAAATTCCCAGAAGCTCGGTAACCCCACTACCAGCGGTGCTTTTCCCCAGCCTACCCTGGCTTCCAGAAAACCCTGCTTACCTCCTCCGGAGCTTTATGTTGGGGATTCTGGAACCTGCCGGGTGTTTCTCTCCCACTGCCCCCTGATCTTTGAGCTGCAGCCCTCTTCATTTCCTTCAGATCGTTCAAATACAGCATATCTCACAACGCCAATGTCTGGAAGGGCGCTTGCCTGGGTTACGGCGGTGTGGGAGCAACACTCCGCTGTTTGCCTTCGTCTGGAGGATTTTGTAGCGGAAGTGAGGAAGGTGTTCGATTCTCTGATGTCCAGGAGAGAGGCAGCTCAGAAGCTACTTCAACTACGTCAAGACATCCGTAGTGTGGAAGATTACGTGGTAGACTTTCGCACATTGGAAGCCGAGAGTGCCTGCAACCCGGAGTCCCTGTACGACACCTTCCTTCATGGATTACCGGAGGAAATTAAAGACGAGCTCGCAGCTCGGGAGTTACCCATGGACATTGCCTACCTCATAGCCCTGACCATATGGATTGATGGGCGCCTACAGGAATGCAGGAGGGAGAGAAGATGTGTTCTCGGTCACACTTGCTCGTCCAGTTTCTCCCTCGCCTCCGAAGAACCCCGGAAGTACCCGATGCCTGTATTCTCGAGAGAATCCAACGTCACCGAGTTTCCTCAGGAATCATCAGGGACTAGCGACTCATCTCCTCCAGCGCCCATGCAGCTTGGCAGGGCTTGATTGTCTCCTATTGAATGTTTACGCAGACTGAACTCCAACAGTTGCCTGTATTGTGGTACTACAGGACAATATATATCCACCTGTCCAGTAAAAGACCAGGCTCATCAGTATGTACAAGTATGCTGGTGGCCATAATGGGAGTCTCCAAACTCCTCTCCATACTATCCCGCTGTGGGGTCTAAATCTCACCGGGTGCTCATTCCCCCTGGGGCTGACAAGAGCTTCATGGCCACAACCCTGGTATTTGAACTGGATGACAGAGCATTGGACGGACGCTCCATTGGCAGGGTCACTCACAGAACAGTTCCCATTAACCTGCGAGTTGTCGGGCAATCACAGTGAATCCATACAGTTTCTACTTACGTAATCTCCTCGTGTTCCTGTGGTTTTGGGATTTTCATGGCTCCAGAGGCACAACCTCCTGATCGACTGGACTTACGTAAGATTTTCAACAAGGCTCGCGCAACATCCCTTCTGCTGCATTGTCCCTACGATTGCGTCATTGATCTCCTTCTGGGCACCACACCGCCTCGGGGTTCTGTATTCTTTGTCTGGCCCAGAGACCAAGGCCATGGAGGAGTACATTGACGACTCTCTGGCTGCAGGGAGCATAAAATGACAAAACCCTGCGCCTGTGTATCAACTATCGGGGCCTCAATGACATCAATGTAAAAAATCGTTACTCTCTACCATTCCTCTCCTTGGCATTCGAGCCTCTCCAGAGGGTGACCATATTTACGAAGTTGGACCTTCGGAACGCCTACCACCTAGTTTGGATACGGGAAGGAAACAAGTGGAAGACAGCCTTCAACACGGCTAGCAGACACTACGAATACCTGGTTATGCCGCTCGGACTAACCAACACTCCCGCAGTGTTCCAGGCCCTGGTCAACAAAGTGCTCCGTGACATGTTAAACCGGTTTGTTTTTGTCTACCTCGACGACATCCTTGTCTTTTCCCATTTTTCTCAAGAGCAAGTCCTCCACGTCCGACAAGTCATCCAGGGTCTCCTGGAGAACCAGCTGTTTGTGAAAGTGGAGAACTGTGAAATCCATCGCTCCACTATCTCCTTTTTGGGATCCGTCATCGCTGCAGAGAACGTTCAGATGGATCCTGACATGGTGAGTGGTGGAGGATTGGCCCCAACCCACATCCAGAGTGCAGCTGCAACGTTTCCTTGGATTTGAAAATATCTACTGCCACTTAATTCGGGGCTACAGCACCCTGGCTTCCCCCTCTCTGCACTCACCTATCCCAAGATGCCATTCACGTGGTACCCAGCTGCTGATCGGGCATCTTAAGCATCGTTTCACCACTACCCCCATCCTAATCCATCCGGGACCCGTCCCGCTAGTTCATGGTGGAGGTCGATACCTCGGATGTTGGAGTGGGGCCATTCTGTCCCAATGCTCTGCCCAGGATCAAAAGATGCATCCCTGCGCTTTCCTGTCCTATCGTCTTAACTCAGCTGAGAGGAACTAGGACGTTGGTAATCGGGATTCAACAATTGTTTACAGACAGATTATTTCACTTATAACTCACTGTATCATAATTCCAGCGGGTCAGAAGTTTACATACACTAAGTTAATTAACTGTGCCTTTATACAGCTTGGACAATTCCATAATATGATGTCATGGCTTTAGAAGCTTCTGATAGACTAATTGACATAATTTGAGTCAATTGGAGGTGTACCTGTGGATGTATTTCAAGGCCTAACTTCAAATTCAGTGCCTTTTTGCTTGACATCATGGGGGGAAAATCAAAGGATGTCAGCAAAGACCTCATAAAAAAATGGTAGACCTCCACAAGTCTGGTTCATCCTTGGGAGCAATTTCCAAACGCCTGAAGGTACCACATTAATCTGTACAAACATTAGAACGCAAGTATAAACACCATGAGACCACGCAACCATTGTACCGCTCAGGAAGGAGACGTATTCTGTCTCCTAGAGAGAATGTACTTTGGTGCGAAAAGTGCAAATCAATTCCAGAACAACAGCAAAGGACCTTGTGAAGATGCTGGAGGAAACAGGTACAAAAGTATCTGTATCCACAGTAAAAACGAGTCCTATATTGACATAATCTGATAGGCCACTCAGCAAGGAAGAAACCACTGCTCCAAAACCACCATTAACTTCTCTGGGATAGGTGGCAGTATTTTCACGTCCGGAAGAAAAGCGTGTCCAAAGTAAACTGCCTGCTACTCAGGCCCAGAAGCTAAGATATGCACATTATTAGTAGATCTGAATAGAAAACACTCTGAAGTTCCTAAAACTGTTTGAATCATGTCTGTGAGTATAACAGCACTTATTTGGCAGGCGAAACCCCAAGGACAAACAATTCAGATTCTTTTTTTGAGGTCACTCTCTTTTCAAAGGGTTTCATTTGGAATTCAGATTTCTAAGGGACTTTCTTGCAGTTCCAATCTCTTCCACTGGATGTCAACAGTCTTTAGAAATTGGTTGAGGTTTTTCCTTTTGAGAAATGAAGAAGTAGCACTGTTCAGAACGAGGGTAGAGAGAAGTGTACTCTTTGTTAGAGGCGCGTGACTTGAAAAGCACGCTCCACTTTGTTTTCCTCCGGTATTAAACACAGTTCATCCTGTCTTAAAGTAAAAAAAATGCCTAAAGTTGTATTATGAAAGTAGTTTGAAATGTTTGGACAATGCTTACAGGTAACTTATGAGAAATGTTGTAGTCATGTTGAGCGAGTTGGAACAGGTGTTTTTCTGGATCAAACTCGCCAAATAAATTGACATTTTGAATATATATCGATGGAATTAATCGAACAAAAGGACCATTTGTGATGTTTATGGGACATAATGGAGTGCCAACAGAAGAAGCTCGTCAAAGGTAAGGCATGAAGTATATCTTTATTTCTGCGTTTTGTGTCGCGCCTGGATGGTTGAAATATGATTGTCTGGGGTTTGTTTGCTGGGGTGCTGTCCTCAGATAATAGCATTGTTTGCTTTCGCCGTAAAGCCTTTTGAAATCTGACACGTTGGCTGGATTCACAACAAGTGTAGCTTTAAAATGCGCTCTGCATTTTCACTGGGTGTTGGCCAGCGTCCCACATATCCCAGAGATGTTAAAAAGTCAGACTACGGTTTTCAACTGCACATGGGGACAAAGATCGTACTTTTTGGAGAAATGTCCTCTGGGCTGATAAAACATAAATAGAACTGTTTGGCTATAATGACCATCGTTATGTTTGGAGGAAAAAGGGGGGGGCTTGCAAGACAAAGAACACCATCTCAACCGTGAAGCCAGGGGGTGGCAGCATTATGTTGTGGGGGTACATTGCTGCAGGAGGGACTGGTGCACACAAAATAGATGTCATCATGAGGAGGTAAAATTATGTGGATATATTGAAGCAACATCTCAAGACATCAGTCAGGAAGTTAAAGCTTGGTTGCAAATGGGTCTTCCAAATAGACAATGACCACAAGCATACTTCCAAAGTTGTGGCAAATGGCTTAAGGACAACAAAATCAAGGTATTGGAGTGGCCATCACAAAGCCCTGACCTCAATCCTATAGAACATTTGTGGGCAGATCTGAAAAAGCATATGGAGGCCTATACACTTGACTCAGTTACACCAGCTCTGTCAGGAGGAATGGGCCAAAATTCACCCAAATTAGTGTGGGAAGCTTGTGGAAGGCTACCTGAAACGTTTGACCCAAGTTCAACAATTTAAAGGCAATGCTACCAAATACTAATTGAGTGTATGTAAACTTCTGACCCACTGGAAATGTGATGAAAGAAATAAAAGCTGAAAAAAATTCACTCTACTGAGATTCTGACATTTCACATTCTTAAAATGAAGTGGTGATCCTAACTGACCTAAAACAGTGAATATTTACTCTGATTAAATGTCAGGAATTGTGAAAAGCTGAGTTTAAATGTATTTGTAGGTGTATGTTAACTTCTGACTTCAACTGTATGTATCGCTGATTCCAACAGTATCATATACAATCCAATTTACTACCAACACAGTGATGCCGAAACATTGGTGTTTTACCCAATAAAGTACTGGGAGTTTATATACTATACGTACAGTGTGTGACTCGCTTTATTTATTTTTTAAAGCTTATAGTTTATTCGCCGTTAGTCAGCACCTCTACAGTAAATAATTGTATCTGGGTGTGCGCCAGCTGATAGTTTTTATTAGACTACCAGCACAGGTGAAATTTCATACATTTGGACAATATAATGATTGAGATGTTGCATCAAACTTTTATTTTAATACATATCACCCTAATCCAATTTAATTTGCATAGGGCCACGCCTAAATACTCAAAGTGCTCTGAATCTCACACTCTCTCTCTCTCTGCATTAGTCCTCCTAGTCTCTGAGCCCTCTCACACTTGTTAATGAACTACAGTAATAAACGGTGCGAAATTGTGCATGTGATTAGAGTTTTGTTGAACAAGCCATTTGAGCGCAGAGGCATAATGGCTCCCGATTTTAATGGCGAGATTTACGGGCGGCAATTATCGTGGGGGCCCTCGCCAAATCTTGTTCTGTGTGACTGGCATACAAGTGATATTATTTTTTGTTAATACTCCTGCAATTAAATGGCTTCTTAGAATCAGAGTCATTACTGCAGCTACTTTCCGAATGATTGCGCTGCTTCAGATCATTGCGAGGAATTAAAAGGATAATGAAAACTTTTTTTTTTCTCCGTGCGTCCTAGAAGTCGGTTGACAAGGAGTACTTTGCTTTCACTGAGGTACAACCAAGTCATTGTGAGAAGACACCTCCTGTCATAGAGCACGGTCATACAATATTTGAATATGGATAAATGCCTGCATATGTCATTATCCTTAGAATTCCTCCTCTCCAAAACCACTTGAATTACAACGTTTGAAATGAATATTGCACATGCTTGACTACCATACAGTATTCATGTTTTGTAGATGAGTTAGAAGAGAAGGAAGCCGACCATTATACTAAGCAGTGTTGCCCATTTTATGATCCTCTCAGCGTCTCATCAGATAATATCCTAGAGACTTTTAGCTGTTGATCTCCTGAACACAACATTTTTAATTATAGCAATGGACTTATATATAAGAATACATAGAGGGTGCACAGTGCAGGCATGCCGAGTTAGGAAACATTTTGAAAATCATGTTACAGGGCCCATGGAAAATAATATTATGGTGCCAATGGATTTAATATATCTTCATGGCCCTGACGCCTTAAAATCCTGAGCAGATGATACTCCAAATTGGAGTCCTGGACCTGCTGTCCACACCTCTGTATTGACACGAATTGCTCGTCAGATGTTCCGTTAGGGAATAGCTTGGGCATTTCATATCTTTATCCAGCACCTTATGGGCACTCTCCTAGCTGAACCGTAACCCCTGTGCACATGCATGAACACTGATTTATCCCTCACCCACATGCTGCTGTGTCTTCGCTGCACGTATGCACTTGTAATCAAAACAGCTAGAACAATTGCTTTTGCAAAAGATATGTTTTGGCTGCTTCGACTGTTTGAATTCATTTAATGAGATGACAAATAATCCAGAGAGTTTGAAATAGGAGTGGTATCTTTTCAAATATTTCACTGGGACTAATCAAAATACTCCTATTCAAACAATCTGTCAGGACACTTTCGACGGCTACCTGTCAAACAAATGTATTTTTTTCTTTTAAGTAGTAACCATCAGGATTTGCCTTGAAAAGGGGGGAAAAAATATTTGAGCAGAAAATTACCACGGCTGATTCAACAGGAGTCCCTTTGGTAAATCCCAACTGTCTTCAGTGACCTTCCTCAGTTACCTGGAAGTAATTCCGAACCTCGGCTGTCAATTCCGCTTCATCAGGAGTGCCATTATAAGTTATGGTTTCGACTCGTTCCCCCGCCAACAACAAAGGCCCGGTTCATGGCTGACCTTGATGGTCCTTGAAGTCCCAAATCTTTATCACCTTCCAAGCTCATCCGCCAGGACTCAGTCCATATCACTTTGCTTCATATGAGACATGGGGGGGCTTCAAAGGAGGACTTAGAAAATCGGCAGAGCTGCAAAGGCTAAGATACCGAATGAGGTCTCTCTCGATCTACTACACTCAATACAGACTGACGGTTTCCTGGAAAATGAAAGGAAAAGGAGAGTTCAAGTTCATCAGTTTCGTAGAGCCGTGATAGACTGGAGGGGAATGGTGGATGGATTGAGATGGGGGTTCCAACATCGATGGAGTGAGGTTTGAAGTCTCCTTTTTTCCCCCTTCATTGTCACGTGATAGGAGGCTACCACTGATTCTTCAGAGGGCTGACTCTGGTTCAACGAGACCGTGTGTGGTGATATTCTCCTCGCTTCATCTGGTCTTTCTCCAATGGCCTCAAGCCCCATCTCTCACGCTCCATCGTTTTCTCCTCCTTTCTTTCTTTTTTTTAATCAAGGCTCACTCAGCTGCATCCGTCTTATTTCAGCTCCCGGCACCCACAGGACACGTTAATTCCCCTGCGCTCCGGCTAACTGTGATTTCGCCGATTCCTCCTCCACAAACAGGGCCTGAAATACAGGCAGAAACAGGCCTACGCACCTGCACTGGAGAATGGTCTAAAGGCTCTGCTAAATTATTAAACAGCAGTAATGATTTCACTTTTAAACCCTACTTACAATATAACAATAAGATTGGATAAGAAAAACTACAGTATATTGCCCCTGTTGGGAAAATTGTCTAGGATACAAAACTGGATCATGGATAATGGTTGTTTGAAAACTCAACCCATTTACTGAGGAGAAGAAACTAAACATATCCTTAGGGAACTGCTCACAGTCGGAGAAACTGGATAAAGGACAGTATTGTAGTGAATTGAGTACCCAGCACATCATCAAAGCAAGCCAAATAGTCAAAATATGGCTATACACATTCCCCTACCACAGATACTCTGGGTGTACAAATTATTAGGAACACCTGGCTCTTTCCATGACATAGACTGACCAGGTGAATCCAGGTGAAAGCTATGATCCCTTATTGATGTCACTTGTTAAATCCATTCAATCAGTGTAGATGAAGGGGAGGAGACAGGTTAAAGAAGGATTTTTAAGCCTTGAGACAATTGAGACATGGATTGTGTATGTGTGCCATTTAGAGGGTGAATGGGCAAGACAAGTGCCTTTGAACAGGGTGGTACATTCTTTAAAAAATGGGTCTATCTAGAACCTAAAAGAGTTATTCGGCTTTCCCCATAGTAGAACCATTTTTGGTTCCAGGTAGATCGCTTTTGGATCCAGGTAGAACCATTCTGGGTTCCAGGTAGAACCCTTTTGGGTTCCATGTAGAGCCCTTTCCACAGAGGGTTATACATGGAACCCAAAAGAGTTCTACCTGGAACCAAAAATGGTTTTCTTACTGGGACTGCCGAAGTACCCCATTGGAACCCATTTTTCTAAGAGTGTAATTGGTGCCAGGTGCACCGGTTAGAGTGTGTCAAAACCTGCAACAGTCACACTCAACAGTTTCCTGTGTGTATCAAGAATGGTCCACTCCCCAAAGGACACCCAGCCAACCTGACATAACAGTTAGAAGCATTGGAGTCAACATGGGCCAGCATCCCTGTGGAACGCTTTCGACACCTTGTAGAGTCCATGCCCCCGAAGAATTAAGGCTGTTCTGAGGGCAAACGGGGGTGCAACTCAATATTAGGAAGGTGTTTGTAATGTTTTGTTAAATCAGTTTATATACTCTGGTCTTGGGTTTTCTGTGTGGCTAATCACATGCCCCTAGTGATATGCATTTTAATGTAAATATAATTCTCATTCAATGAATTATTATGTAAAATGGACAAACTATTTGTTAGTAACAATGATTAACAAGTTCCCCAGCTCGAGGAAAGAGCATAATGTAAAATGTGCTTAAATATCCTTAATGTACATTGGGGGTGTAACGGTTCATCAAGCCCAAAGTTCGTTATGTATTGAGGTTTTGGAGTCACGGTTCGGTTTCAGTACAGTGTGAAAATGAAATGCCAACAGTTACTGTAGTAAATGTTTGTTTATTGAACAATAATGTTGGTATTCCTGCTTTAATATATGATCATGAGTTATATAAAGCCGGATGAGAGCATAATCAGGAATACCAACACTGTATTTTCTTAAATGAAAACCCACAATTACAACACTAAAATAAAGTGCAATATGCATTTGAAATCAATATGTAAACATGGCTCAGACATTGTATAGGCCTATGCTGTGATGTTTTCATACGAAGACAAAAATATGAGCGCTTGTCTGACTCATAAAGGGGGTGTGGTCTGTAGCACAGTGCTTATTTCCCACTCCGGGGTAATGTGATGGACTGTCACTGTTAATTATCTCTCTGTAGCCCTGGAGGTCAACCTATCTGTAGTAAGCACAAAAAGGGTGCATTGGCCAATTCATTGACAACTTTGGCTTTAGCTTGCTTATGTAGAGCGGGTACTACCTATTTCCTGAAATGGGTGCTTGAGGACAAATTTAGTGTAACGGCGTTCGTCTGTAGGAGGAAGAGAAGCGGACCAAAGCGCAGCGTGGTGGTTATTCATGTTTTAATAAATCGCTACACATGAACAAACTAACAAAAAACAAGAAATGTGAACACGCAAAACAGTCCTATCCTGTGACACCAAACACAGTGACAGGAACAATCACCCACAAACAAACAGTGAAACCCAGGCTACCTAAGTATGATTCTCAATCAGAGACAACTAATGACACCTGCCTCTGATTGAGAACCATACTAGGCCGAAAACATAGAACTGACCCAAAACATAGAAAAACAAACATAGACTGCCCACCCAACTCACGCCCTGACCATACTAAATAAATACAAAAACAAAGGAAATAGAGGTCAGAACGTGACAGTACCCCCCCCCAAAGGTGCGGACTCCGGCCGCAAAACCTTGACCTATAGGGGAGGGTCTGGGTGGGCGTCTGTCCGCGGTGGCGGCTCTGGCGCGGGACGCGGACCCCACTTCGCCATTGTCTTAGTCCGCCGTATTGTCCACCTCCGTGGCTTACTCCCCATGCCCACCCCTTTCAATGACCCCACTGGACAGAGGGGCTGCTCGGGACAGAGGTGAAGCAGCAGCTCGGGACAGAGGGGCAGCTGCTCGGGACAGAGGGGCAGCTGCTCGGGACAGAGGGGCAGCTGCTCGGGACAGAGGGGCTCTAGCGGCCCCTGGCTGACTGGCGGCACTGGCGGCCCCTGGCTGACTGGCGGCCCCTGGCTGACTTGCGGCACTGGCGGCCCCTGGTTGACTGGCGGCGCTGGCGCTGGGCTGACTGGCGGCACTGGCGGCCCCTGGTTGACTGGCGGCACTGGCGGCCCCTGGCTGACTGGCGGCACTGGCGGCCCCTGGCTGACGGGCGGCACTGGCGGCCCCTGGCTGACGGGCGGCATTGGCGGCTCCTGGCAGACGGGCGGCGCTGGCGGCGCTGGGCAGACGGGCGGCGCTGGCGGCGCTGGGCAGACGGGCGGCGCTGGCGGCGCTGGGCAGACGGGCGGCGCTGGCGGCGCTGGCGGCGCTGGGCAGACGGGCGGCGCTGGCGGCGTTGAGCAGACGGGCGGCTCTGGCGGCGCCGGGCAGACGGGCGGCGCAGGCGGAGGCGCCAGACAGGCGGGAGGCTCCGGCAGAGGCGCCGGACAGGCGGGAGGCTCCGGCAGAGGCGCCGGACAGGCGGGAGGCTCCGGCAGAGGCGCCGGACAGGCGGGAGGCTCCGGCAGAGGCGCCGGACAGGCGGGAGGCTCCGGCAGAGGCGCCGGACAGGCGGGAGGCTCCGGCAGAGGCGCCGGACAGGCGGGAGGCTCCGGCAGAGGCGCCGGACAGGCGGGAGGCTCCGGCAGAGGCGCCGGACAGGCGGGAGGCTCCGGCAGAGGCGCCGGACAGGCGGGAGGCTCCGGCAGCGGCGCCGGACAGGCGGGAGACTCCGGCAGAGGCGCCGGACAGGCGGGAGACTCCGGCAGCGCTGGAGAGGAGGAAGGCTCTGGTAGCGCCGGAGAGGCGGGAGACTCCGGCAGCGCTGGAGAGGAGGAAGGCTCTGGACGGATGGGCCGGAGAGACAGCCTGGTACGGGGAGCTGCCACCGGAGGGCTGGGGTGTGGAGGTGGTGACGGATAGACCGGGCCGTGCAGGCGCACTGGAGCTCTTGAGCACCGAGCCTGCCCAACCTTACCCGGTTGAATGGTCCCGGTCGCCCTGCCAGTGCGGCGAGGTGGAATAGCCCGCACTGGGCTATGCAGGCGAACCGGGAACACCGTGCGCAAGGCTGGTGCCATGTAAGCCGGCCCAAGGAGACGCACTGGAGACCAGATGCGTAGAGCCGGCTTCATGGCACTTGGCTCGATGCCCACTCTAGCCCGGCCGATACGCGGAGCTGGAATGTACCGCACCGGGCTGTGCACCCGCACTGGGGACACCGTGCGCTCCACAGCATAACACGGTGCCTGCCCGGTCTCTCTAGCCCCCCGGTAACCACAGGAAGTTGGCTCAGGTCTCCTACCTGGCGTAGCCATACTCCCTGTTAGCCCCCCCCCAAGAAATTTTTGGGGCTGACTCCCGGGCTTCCATCCACGACGCCGCGCTGCCTCCTCATACCAGCGCCTCTCCGCTTTCGCCGCCTCCCGTTCTTCCTTGGGGCGGCGATACTCTCCTGGCTGAGCCCAAGGTCCTTTACCGTCTAGTTCGTCCTCCCATGTCCATACCTCCTCGCGCTGCTCCTGCTGCTGCTTTTTCCTTTGCCCATTACCACACCGCTTGGTCCTGTTGTGGTGGGTGATTCTGTAACGGCGTTCGTCTGTAGGAGGAAGAGAAGCGGACCAAAGCGCAGCGTGGTGGTTATTCATGTTTTAATAAATCGCTACACATGAACAAACTAACAAAAAACAAGAAATGTGAACACGCAAAACAGTCCTATCCTGTGACACCAAACACAGTGACAGGAACAATCACCCACAAACAAACAGTGAAACCCAGGCTACCTAAGTATGATTCTCAATCAGAGACAACTAATGACACCTGCCTCTGATTGAGAACCATACTAGGCCGAAAACATAGAACTGACCCAAAACATAGAAAAACAAACATAGACTGCCCACCCAACTCACGCCCTGACCATACTAAATAAATACAAAAACAAAGGAAATAGAGGTCAGAACGTGACATTTAGTAACGTTGCTCAAGCACTTTCCCGAGGTGCTGAAACCCCCTATTCTTTCAACCACCGAGAATTTCAACCACCGGTGCTATAAACATGCCTTTCGCTCTTGTACATGTTTTGGCCCGGTCAGATTCAGCTGAGAAGGGCTGCATGCAGAGGGGTGACAAAGTTGTGTTGATGGTGTTTTTTGCGTTTCCGTCTTGCATGGGGTTGTAGGATAGGACTTTATTTGATTTATTAGGATCCCCATTAGCCAACGCAAATGGTAACAACTAGTCTTATGGGGTCCGACACATAACAAAAAATATATTACAGACAAAAGACTTAGAAATGTACATACATTTAAAACCATTAACATGTATAGTGTGTGTGCATCGATCAGTTACACATACACTACATGTCAGTACATGCCAACAACAAGTAGGTCATGGGGAGAGGCAATGTGCTGTGAAGTGTTGCTTTAATTGTTTTTTGAAACCAGGTTTGCTGTTCACTTCCGCTAGATAAAAGATGGAAGGGAGATCCATGCACTCATGGCTCTGTATAATACTGTACATTTCCTTGCATTTGTTATGGGCCTGGGGACTGTGAAAAGACCCCTGGTGGCATGTCTGGTGTGATAAGTGTGTAGGAATAGTGTGGTGATGTCAGCGTACAGAGATGTGTACAAAGCTCTCCCTCACCCTCCATTTGGCAAATATGACCATAATTCTAAACTACTGATTTCTGCTTACAATCAAAAACTAGAGCAGGAATACCAGTAACTCACTCAATACCGGAAGTGGTCAGATGACCCAAATTTTAAGGACTGTTTGGCTAGCACATTACTTCGACTAACCTGTAGCTCCTGTATATAGCCTAATTATTGCTATTTTATTGTTTTACTTTTATATTTATATATGTTTTTTACTTAACCAACAATGCAGTTTTAAGAAAAATAAGAGTTAAGGGCTTGTAAGTAAGGATTTCACAGTAAGGTCTACACCTGTTGTATTCGGTGCATATGACAAATACATTTTGATTTGATTTGAAATGTGTCAAAATGTTTGAGGTGTTGGCAGCTGCATAGCCTTTTCTCGTTGAGCAGTGGCGACATACTCTGTCCATCGCCGTTATCTACTGGGAACAGAAATGTTCCCAAACTGGAGATGTAAGCGATGATGAAGAATCCTCCTGGTTTATTGACCCCACCACTCGCCATTGCACAGAACTAGTTTGTTTTTGATACTGTCGCAAAGCTAACTAAAAAGCAGCATTCCCCAGGAGAGGATGGCTTTCACTTCAGCAGTGATTAATTCACTAACTTCCTTGAGGAAAAGATCATGATCATTAGAAAGCAAATTACGGACTCCTCTTTAAATCTGCGTATTCCTCCAAAGCTCAGGAAAGATATCAGTTTGTCTCTGTGGATGGTTTGTCCTGTTTGTCCAGTTGACAAATCAACTGTAAATGTTGGTGTTCCTCGAGGCTCCGTTTTAGGACCACTATTGTTTTCACTATATATTTTACCTCTTGGTGATGTCATTCGGTAACATAATGTTAACTTCCACTGCTGTGCAGACGACACACAGCTGTACATTTCGGACATTTCAGACATAAGGAAGTGGATGGCGGCAAATGTTCTACTTTTAAACTCGGACAAAACAGAGATGCTAGTTCTAGGTCCCAAGAAACAAAGAGATCATCTGTTGAATCTGACAATTAATCTTGATGGTTGTACAGTCACCTCAAATAAAACTGTGAAGGACCTCGGCGTTACTCTGGACCCTGATCTCTCTTTTGATGAACATATCAAGACTGTTTCATGGATAGCATTTTTACATCTACGTAACATTGCGAAAATCAGAAACTTTCTGACCAAAAATGATGCAGAAAAATTAATCCATGCATTTGTCACATCTAGGTTAAACGACTGCAATGCTCTACTTTCCGGCTACCCGGATAAAGCAATAAATAAACTTCAGTTAGTGCTAAACACAGCTGCTAGAATCTTGACTAGAACAAAAACTTTGATCATTTTACTCCAGTGCTAGCCTCTCTACACTGGCTTCCTGTTAAGGCTAGGGCTGATTTCAAGGTTTTACTGCTAACCTACAAAGCATTACATGGGCTTGCTCCTACCTATCTTTCTGATTTGGTCCTGCCGTATATACCTACACGTACGCTATGATCACAAGACGCAGGCCTCCTTATTGTCCCTAGAATTTCTAAGCAAACAGCTGGAGGCAGGGCTTTCTCCTTTAGAGATCCATTTTTATGGAATGGTCTGCCTATCCATGTGAGAGACGCAGACTCGGTCTCAACCTTTAAGTCTTTACTGAAGACTCATCTCTTCAGTAGGTTCTATGATTGAGTGTAGTCTGGCCCAGGAGTGTGAAGGCGAACGGAAAGGCACTGGAGCAACAAACAGCCCTTGCTGTCTCTGCCTGGCTGTTTCCCCTCTCTCCACTGGGACTCTCTGCCTAAACCCCTATTGCCGGGGCTGAGTCACTGGCTTACTGGTGCTCTTCCATGCCATCCCTAGGAGGGGTGTGTCACTTGAGTGGCTTGAGTCACTGACGTGATCTTCCTGTCCGGGTTGGCGCCCCCCTTGGGTTGTGCCGTGGGGGAGATCTTTGTGTGCTATACTCGACCTTGTCTCAGGATGGTAAGTTGATGGTTGGAGATCCCTCTATCTGTGCTTTGGAAAAGTGGGTGGGGTTATATCCTGGCTGTTTGGCCCTGTCCGGGGGTATCATCAGTCAGGGCCACAGTGTCTCCCAACCCCTCCTGTCTCAGCCTCCAGTATTTATGCTGCAATAGTTTGTGTCGGGGCGCTAGGGTCAGTCTGTTATATCTGGAGTATTTCTCCTGTCTATCCGGTGTCCTGTGTGAATTTAAGTATGCTCTCTCTATCTTTTTCTTTCTTTCTTTCTCTATGAGGACCTGAGCCCTAGGACCATGCCTCAGGACTACCTGGCCTGATGTCTCCTTGCTGTCCCCAGTCCACCTGGTCGTGCTGCTGCTCCAGTTTCAACTGTTCTGCCTGCGGCTATGGAACCCTGACCTGATTTTTTATGTATTCATTCAGGTTCACAGTGCGGACTGAACCGAGGTCCCTGTACCAAATGTAGGTGTACATCATATGCACACATCTACATCTAGCTAAAGCAATGGAATGTATCCATTACTTTTTTCAGATTGGATGTGAAAATCCCAGTGGATAAGCATTCCACACTGTGTTTTCACAGTGCATTAAGAGCAGTTTCAAACTCTATAACGTACTTGTGATGGATGCTTCCATCGATGAGGTGTGAGAAGCTCTGGTGCATCATGATTAAACACTTATGTGAGTGGGAGGGAATGATCCCCCCATTTGTCACTGAGTGGAGCGCCTTGGCAACCATTGGCTGTGCAGAGGACTCACATCCGTCTAGCGGGAATGGTTAGCAGGAACAGGCCAGAAAAGTGTGGTGTGGTAACAGTAGGGAAGGACTACACCACGTGACCAGGTAGATCTGAAGCCTCTCTGATCTCCCCACGTGGCTGCCGAGAGCTGCCTCAATTCCCCAGGCGCCAGCGCTAACACCTGCTTGGCCAGTTTATCAGGCTGAGAGCCTTGTTATCATGGTGGCTCATCCAAATGGTGCTAGCACTAGCTGCCTTTAATCAGCTCAAGTAGTATTGAGCGAGGAATGTATGGATGTACATGTAGGTGAAACAAAGGTGAACATTTGAGAGGATGATGAGGCTACAGTGTTTTGAGTTGAGGGAATTACTTTGAGAGCACAAAAGGGAGAGAAAGGGGAACATATCCTGTCTAAATGCCATATTTGATACTGCTAGTAGGAGCCAGTTATTAACATGAGCAGCCATGATCCACAGAGTATCAGAGTGGGCGATTCAATAGACAAGTTCATGGAGTCACGATCTGCAGGGTGAAGACAAGCATATACAATTTAATAGCCGAGAGTCAACCGACTATTAAGCTTCCACAACGTAATGCATAATGAAGTAGAGATAAAAAATCCTGGACTTTGATCACTCGACTGCAAACGCCTACTGTACGGTCTGTATTGGGTTACATGGCATACTAGTGTAAAAATGAGACTTTGTTGAGAAATTGATGTGACTACTATCTATGGTAATTAAGTAGGCTTTGTATTAATGTGTGAGTAGGTCTTTCTTCTGAAGGGATATACTGCAGACGATTTGAGACGGGACATGTAATAAAATAAGAGACGTATTTGACTAATGAGACGTTTTAAAGGGGCATCCGTCAGAATGAAATGAATGGCTGTGACAAATTCTCACTAGGAACGATGGTGCTGGTTGGAACTTGGGCTGTGGGCTGATATGGCAGTCTAATTGAAGGGATATTTCAGAAGGAGGAGAACAATATCTGCTCGGGGACACATAGGTATTTAGCAGTGGCGGTGTCACGGGCGAGGGAACGGAAGAAAATGACTAATACAGTCTTTATGCAGGCCTGTCTGTATGTCATTAGCCGCCTGACGGGGGGAACATGGAGTGGTGGATCGGATCGGCAGACTCCATGTTTTATAAACTCCACTGTCTGTTAGACGGCATTGACAGGAAAGTCATTGGCGAAACAAAAACCAAGACGACAGCTCTGTTTCGGCCTGATGACGACGGGTAAAGGCGAGTATACGGAGAAGTTTGAAGAGGAGAAGAGTGGGGAGAGAGAAAGAGGGAGACAGATAAATGAGGCCATCGCTATAGCGGAGTAGGTGGGGAGGAAAAGAGAAGAGGCGCTAGCTCCCTGGTGATCTGTACCTGCCAAGTTTCTGTGCTGAACAGCTGCTAGCAACTCGACGCTAGTTGAAGGTGTGCATTAGTTTAGTGCCCCCCTCCCACCCCCATCCCACTATCCATAGCTCGTAATTAGACATCCATGGTGTCAGTGTTAGACTTCATCTTCAACATATCTTTATGCAACCAAGATAACCAACTGAGACTTCATTCATTTTTTTTGTTGAGAACTGGGCAGCAGGTAGCCTAGCGGTTGGGCCAGTAACCAAAATGTCGCTGGTTCAGATCACTGAGCCGACCAGGTGAAAAATGTACCGATGTGCCCTTGAGCAAGGCACTTAACCCAAATTGCTCCTTTATAAGACAGTTTGCTAAATTACTAAAATGTAAATTGACTTCCCTTGTGACACCTGAACACTGTGTCTTGCTATGCGCAAATGATCAGTATCCTGTTGAACGTGTTTAGTGAGCTGTGTCTCTTCTCCGGTATCATACATTTGCAGTGTTTTCCCTTTTTTATATTCCTTACAAGCTGTCATCTGCCATTCACACCCGCTTGCTCTATAAATGACACCTGCAGTGTGTTACAGGACCCTCCTGAATTATTTGCACTCTAGTTAAATATTAACAAAAAAGGCTATGAAAAAAATGTTATTGTTATTTATCAGCTTGATCTTACATATGAATCTAAGCTTTCATTAAGTTAAAATTGTTCAAATATATATATATATATATATATATATATATATATATATATATATATATATATATATTTTTATTCAAAAACATTTGTCACAATTATTGGCATCCCTAGAAATTCTTATGAACAAAATCGAATTTGGGAACTCTTAAGTGGTCCATCCATGACTTCCTGTTTAACTTGGGTATATATGAGGTGACAAAGGCTAAACTCCCTTAGTCAACCCTCAACATGAGAAAGGCCAGAGAACACACACATAAAATGAGACAAATGGTTGTTGACCATCACAAATCAGGCAATAAATATAAAAAGATAACTACACGCCTGAAAATATCCATCTCCACTATTAGGGCAATAATTAAAACATTTAAAACAACTGAGCTGTGATGAACCTGCCTGGAAAATGTGTTTTTTGCCCCAAAGCACAGTGAGAAGGATTGTTCAAGTGGCAAAACATCTCCAAGGATTCCTAAATTAAATATGATATTTTCCATGTAAGATCAAGCTGAAGAACAACAATTACAGTTTTTCACAGCCTTTTATGTTCATATTTACCTATAGTGCCAATATATATAGTGTCTTCAGAAAGTATTCACGCCCCTTTACTTTTTCCACATTTTGTTTTGTTACAGCCTGAATTTAGAATGGATTAAATTGAGATGTTGTGTCACTGGACTACCCACAATACACCATAATGTCGAAGTAGAATTATGTTTCATTTTTTTAAACAAATTAATAAGTATTCAACCCTTTGCTATGGCAAGCCTAAATAAGTCCAGGAGTATATATTTGCTTAACAAGTCATGTAACAAGTTGCCTGGACTCACTCTGTGTGCAATAATAGAGTTTAACATGATTTTTGAATGACTACCTCATCTCTGTACCCCACACATACAATTATATGTAATGTCCCTCAGTCTAGCAGTGAATTTCAAATTCAGACAGATTTAACCACAAAGGCCAGGGAGGTTTTCCAATGCCTTGCAAGAGCACCCAGTCACTACAAAGATACATCTGTCCTTCCTAACTCAGTTGCTAGAGCTCAGGGATTTCATCATAAGGCCAATGGTGACTTTAAAACAGAATGTTTTAAAACTAACCTAAATGACAGATTGAAAAGAAGGGAGCCTGTACAGAATAAAAAGTATTCCAAAACATGCATCCTGTATGCAATAAGGCACTAAAGTAAAACTACAAAAAATGTGGCAAAGAAATTAACTTTATTTCCTGAATACAAAGTGTTATGTTTGGGGCAAATCCAAAACAACACATCTTCATATTTTCAAGAATGGTGGTGGCTGCATCATGTTATGGGTATGCTAGTAATCGGCAAAGGACTAGGGAGTTTTCTTTTGATAAAAATAAACTGAATAGAGCTAAGCGAAGGCTAAATTCTAGAGGAGATTGATTTACCTTTCAGCAGGACAACAACACTGGAGTTGCTTACCAAGATGACATTGAATGTTCCTGAGTGGCCTAGTTACAGTTTTGACTTAAATCGTCTTGAGAATCTATGGCAAGACTTGAAAATGGCTCTCTAGCAATGATCAACAACCAACTTGACAGAGCTTGAAGAACTAAACAAATTATAACGTGCAAATATTGTACAATCCATGTGTAATGGGTGCGTGTTGGTGGCAGGGAAGTCAGGCGAAGGAGAACGAACTTGGTAAAACGGACTTGTTTAATAAATTCTGATAAAACTCCAAAAAACAAAATATACAAAATAACAAAAGTGGGTACAAAACCCGTCGCACACCAACATAATACATGCAGATCACATACAATCAAACAATCTCCGACAAGGACAT
The DNA here is from genome assembly GCF_045791955.1 of Oncorhynchus clarkii lewisi. Taxonomy (NCBI): domain Eukaryota; kingdom Metazoa; phylum Chordata; class Actinopteri; order Salmoniformes; family Salmonidae; genus Oncorhynchus; species Oncorhynchus clarkii. Next base: position 22,735,886 of record NC_092155.1, on the reverse strand, counting down.
GAGGGGAAACAGAGGGTTAAATACACAACATATAATTGATGGGATTGGAACCAGGTGTGAAGGAAGACAAGACAAAAGCAATGGAAAATGAAAAATTGATTAGTGATGGCTAGAAGATTGGTGACATCGACCGCCGAACACCGCCCAAACAAGGAGAGGGACCGACTTCGGCGGAAGTCGTGACACCAGGTGTGCAATGTTCTTAGAGACGTACCCAGAAAGACTCATACTTTAGCTATAATCGCTGCCAAAGTTGATTCTAACATTCTAACATGTATTGACTGTGTGAATACTTATGTAAATTTGAAATTTCTGTATTTCATTGTTCTTTTTTTTATGTTTTCACTTCGTCATTATGCGGTAATATGTGTAGATGGGTGAGATTTAAAAAAATATTTAATTCCCTTTGAATTCACTCTGTAACACAACAAAATGTGGAATAAGTCAAGGGGTATGAATTCTTTCTGAAGGCACAGTCAGCTACCCTCTACATGCTCCGCATTCACAATGACGGGCAGCATTAGGAGCAGGCCTATCATTGGGGCACTGGGTTTCAATTAGGGCGTGTGCACTCGCCTTCCCAGCGGTGGAGCGCTGAGATGAGACGCTCGACTGCGCAAGAGGACAGCAAAGGTTGTGTCTCCTGCTGCAGCTTTTCTAGAGTAACGCACGGGGCAGCCAAACACACCTTTGAACTCAACATGTTTATTTATGGTTATGATAATGTTCTAATGGCAATGTGAGTCTAGTCTGAACATGTCACGTGTGGAGAATTGACAACAGCCACATGAACATAGTGTGTTCTCTAGAAAGTTTGATTCTACATCCCGCCATTGTTTAGTCTTTTGTATCTCACAACGTTCCATAACCATTCACTAAATCTTGAAAAATTTTGTTTTATTTAACTTCAATAAAGAGTTGTTTTTGAACAAACTATAAACAAGACAGTCCCAGTTTAGTAACAGCTTGTAGCCAGTCAGTTCATGTTTAACATACTGGTATCTGCCCAAATAAAGGAAACACCAACATAAAGTGTCTTAATAGGGCTTTGGGCCACCACGAGATGCCATACAAGCTTCAATGCACCTTGGCATAGATTCTACAAGGGTCTGGAACTTTATTGGAGGGCTGCAACACTATTCTTCCACAAGAAATTCCATTTGTGGTTTGTTGATCGTGGTGGAAAATGCTGTCTCTGGCGCTGCTCCAGAATCTCCCATAAGTGTTCAATTGGGTTGAGATCTGGTGACTGAGACACACACACACACACACACACACACACACACACACTCTCTCTCTTTAAACCCCCTATGCTCCTTTGAGATCCTTCTTTCCCTCAGGGGTGGCAGGTTGCCAAGTGTTTAGAAAGGCGAGACAGCAACCGGAGGGTTGCCAGTTTGAATCCTGGGTCCAATGAGAAAAATATGTAAGGTTGCTGGTTTCAAGTCCTACATGCCCTTGCTTGCCATTGTGCCCTTGAGAAAAGCACTTAACTCCCCCAAAACAATGGCACCCAGTGTGGCAACCCCCGGCACCTCTCAAAAACCTGTCTTTGTGTGTCTTTCAGAGGAGTTAGGTTAAAAGCAGAAGTCAAATTTTGGTTGGACCTTGTGTGCAATTGACCAATAAAGTAATCTTAATTATATTAATCTTTCAAAGGGACATGGTAGCCAAAATAATGACAATGTGTATAAATGACCATCTCTAACCACACGATGGAATGTTAATTGCTTAATTAACTCAGGAACCACACCTGTGTGGAAGCACCTGCTTTCAATATACCCTATATCCCTCATTTACTTAGGTGTTTCCTTTATTTTGACCGTTACGTGTACGTGCACTATTCATTTTAATTCACTAGATACTGTTGTTGTTGTCCCTTGCCTTGAAGAAAATGTTTGTTTGCCACATCTCACAAAAGCTGTGTTTTCTGTGATGCATGCAATACAAAGTAGGGCCATGTTTGATATAAATCCAGTTTATAAGTCTCTGGTAGTCTTTCCTCAATTTGAAGCTCATAAGAACAAAGTGGGTCTTTGTGGATTGGCTTAGCCAACCCTGCGAAAGGCACAGGGTATTTCACCACTTGAGCGATGTTATCGCTGATGTATGATCCAAACGATCACTTCCACTTCTCTATGGGATCGAAATTAACTGGCACTACATACTGATAAAATGTATATAGATGGTGATTACGTAGTGTACAATTATCAGCAAATCAAGATTTATAGTGTACTCAAGTAATCACGAATGTAGTTAATAATCACAATCGTAGGCCTGATGCCATTCATTATGACAATCAATTATCACGTGTCCAATTTTGCATTGACTTTTCTCATTTGTAATATTAGATATTGCCATGTGTTGATGTTCATCAAGGCTTGACATTGTGTTGCAAGCTCTCATTTTTACTAGTCTCATATTTTAACCAGTCTCATTTTCACCAGTCTCTCATTTTCCCCAGCCTATAATTTTACCACAGTTTCTCATTTTCACCAGTCTATAATTACCACAACACACTCTCATTTTCACCACAGTCTCTAATTTTCACCACGGTCTCTCATTTTCACCAGTCTATAATTACCACAACACTCATTTTCACCACAGTCTCTAATTTTCACCACGGTCTCTCATTTCACCAGTCTCTTATTTTCATCACAGCCAATAGGACGCGCTAATGAATACCACACAATAACTGTGTGAGGATGCAACGCAACCAGTTAAACCCACTGACAGAGGAAGCAGAGATGGAGGTGTGACCACAACCCAGATGTTTGCGTCAAGAAGGGAAATGAAAGTGGAGGAGAACAATTAGAGAGAAAAAAATCACACCATCGTTCTTACGTTAAAAATCTGTGGGGCACTTCAAGCGAGGCCCTGTCTTACAGTTTTTCTCAATACCTTAAACCATTTAAAATGGTAAAACACAATTTGCAGATCTCACTTAGACTTTTCAGCAAAACACTAAACACATTCTCATTCTCAAAACAGCATTCTAATGCTGGTAAACACAAGTGGCAACAATCAAATACAAATAGAGAACATACAGTGCCTTGCGAAAGTATTCGGCCCCGTTGAACTTTGCGACCTTTTGCCACATTTCAGGCTTCAAACATAAAGATATAAAACTGTATTTTTTTGTGAAGAATCAACAACAAGTGGGACACAATCATGAAGTGGAACGACATTTATTGGATATTTAAAACTTTTTTAACAAATCAAAAACGGAAAAATTGGGCGTGCAAAATTAATCAGCCTCCTTAAGTTAATACTTTGTAGCGCCACCTTTTGCTGCGATTACAGCTGTAAGTCGCTTGGGGTATGTCTCTATCAGTTTTGCACATCGAGAGACTGAAATTTTTTCCCATTCCTCCTTGCAAAACAGCTCGATCTCAGTGAGGTTGGATGGAGAGCATTTGTGAACAGCAGTTTTCAGTTCTTTCCACAGATTCTCGATTGGATTCAGGTCTGGACTTTGACTTGGCCATTCTAACACCTGGATATGTTGATTTTTGAACCATTCCATTGTATATTTTGCTTTATGTTTTGGATCATTGTCTTGTTGGAAGACAAATCTCCGTCCCAGTCTCAGGTCTTTTGCAGACTCCATCAGGTTTTCTTACAGAATGGTCCTGTATTTGGCTCCATCCATCTTCCCATCAATTTGAACCATCTTCCCTGTCCCTGCTGAAGAAAAGCAGGCCCAAACCATGATGCTGCCACCACCATGTTTGACAGTGGGGATGGTGTGTTGCTTTTACGCCAAACATAACGTTTTGCATTGTTGCCAAAAAGTTCAATTTTTGTTTCATCTGACCAGAGCACCTTCTTCCACATGTTTGGTGTGTCTCCCAGGTGGCTTGTGGCAAACTTTAAACAACACAGTGCTCCTTGGGATGTTTAAAGCTTGGGAAATCTTTTTGTATCCAAATCCGGCTTTAAACTTCTTCACAACAGTATCTCGGGCCTGCCTGGTGTGTTCCTTGTTCTTCATGATGCTCTCTGCGCTTTTAACGGACCTCTGAGACTATCACAGTGCAGGTGCATTTATACGGAGACTTGATTACACACAGGTGGATTGTATTTATCATCATTAGTCATTTAGGTCAACATTGGATCATTCAGAGATCCTCACTGAACTTCTGGAGAGAGTTTGCTGCACTGAAAGTAAAGGGGCTGAATAATTTTGCACGCCCAATTTTTCAGTTTTTGATTTGTTAAAAAAGTTTGAAATATCCAATAAATGTTGTTCCACTTCATGATTGTGTCCCACTTGTTGTTGATTATTCACAAAAAAATACAGTTTTATATCTTTATGTTTGAAGCCTGAAATGTGGCAAAAGGTCGCAAAGTTCAACGGGGCCGAATACTTTCGCAAGGCACTGTATGTCATTGATTGAACACAACCACTCAAAATTTATTTAATTTTGAGCTACTATGATAGAATATGTTTTCGTTCATCAAAAGACAATGACGGAAAAATATAAATATTTTTTTAGATTAAAAATGTACTTCGCCCTGAGAATTGTATGTTTTGAACAATGTGTTTTCTATTTTTCGGTGTATTGTTTACTGACTGCTTGAAAGTGTATCATTTTGATCACTTTGTTTATGATTTGAGAGCAGTGTTTGATTTTGAACACAGGTAAAACTGTTTTGAGGCGAATGTTTCATTTTGCAAGAAGAGATCTACTGAATGTCGCGGCTAGATACTGTATGTATCAGCCAGAGAAACAAAAGGGGGGAATTGGACTGCTTCTACATATTGAAAGAGTGATGCTCGTGTGAGATATAGATAAGGAAGAGCAGGTTAGAAGGAGTTCTAGCAGAGTGAGTCAGTTGTTATGCTGCAAAGGGTATAAACTTGCGTGTGCAGCTAAGAATTGACTACAGAAGAACGTGCCCTTGGGAATATTGTTGCCCATTTGCTTTGCGAGCTCTCATGAGAGGGACAAGAATATAGGGACTTGGGAGTAAGGGTGGAAAAACAGTTTGTCGTAAAGACACATTCTGCTCTGCTTTTTTGGATAACGCCTTGGCAAATACTTTATGATGGCAAGGAAATTTGGTTTCCACACTTTGTTTACCACAATATTAATGATTGACATTCAAAAAATTGCTCAAAAACTGTTTACATTTGGCATGCCTTTTAATTGAAAAAAGTACGGTATAGCCAAGTGTAGAAAGCACACTTTAAACTATTTTCAACTTGCTTTTCCTTCAGAAGCCCCAGAAAGCCAAGAAATCAGAAGCAGTGAAATGAGGACTAAGAGCTTCAATTCAGGATCACTTTGAAGTGAAGTGGATGGTTAACTTTACCTGAATGTGTGAAACTATAAAAGAGCACCTTGAGTCTAGGAGTAAAGTATGTGAAAGAGTCATCTTAATTTTTCAATTTGAGTTGGCAGACTACACAATGTCATGTAAGCTACTGCAAGCTATAGATCTGTGTTTGAGAGATAGACTTTACTTGTCTTTTGAGGTTGAGTTCAGGCCTTGTTTCAGAGTCAAACTGGCCAAAACCACCTGATACAAAGTCATCTCTATCGCATCTCTAAATGTTGCGAGTCAAACTTCTAAAAGTTACTTAGCAGACTTGGCCTGTCAGCCTCTGTTTCTTCTCAAGTAAATAACTAATCATTTCCATGTTTGAAAACTCCCTGTCAGCACACACACATGAATGCAGAATTATCACACTGAATGACAAGTCTGAGGGCAAGGTCAGCTTTGTCTGGCAGCTTTGAGTTTTTCTGGGCAAAAGTCCACTATCCACAAGGCAGGATATGTAGCCTATTTCACCCCATAAAAATGATTTGTGTAGCAGACTGTGATAACTTTGATATGGATTATAGACCTAACGGGATTGTCCTTAAATAAACTGTTGTGTTAATTTTCCTAATTGAATGATGTTTTCTATTCCATTGTGACTATGCCCACAGTTACAGTAAAGTCACATTATGAGATAGTAGAGTGTTTGTTATGTTCAAAAAACAAAGTTGATGGCCAGGTCAACAGTGAAGAGGAACTTGACTGAAGATGAATAAAGGCAAATGGTGCCAGTAGAACAAAGCTGCCATTGCCAAGGCTAAGTACTATAGGCCTATTGGACAGGCTCGCTCTGGTAAAACACAAGGGTTACACCAAAGGCCACATTGCTTTTACTTGGTCCACTCTCTGGTTTCTGAAGGAAAATGTTTAAAGGAATCTGTTCACAAGTTATTTTCAAGCGCATGTGAATATACAGTGGTTCCTCCTTTAAAAGTTGCGTCATACTGCAGCCCACCTTGCGGGATGCTGCAGAATTCTATGGCACGTTATTTAATTGTCAACCATTTTTACCATTAGTGCTAGTTTGACCACCAGAGGGCATCTTTGAGAAGCATTTGATAGTCTTCAATATTGGCATTACTAGAGAATTTATAACCATTTTTGTAAGAGCATAGTATATGGGATTTTAATAAATATATCTTAATTATCTTAATTAATTTGATTAATATTATGGTGTTTCTATTCCAAGAAAAACAAAAACGATACCCTCAGGGTTTCAGTTAGGATGGAACGGAAAATATGGTACAACGTGATGGTCGGGAGTAGACTACAGTACTAACAACATAAGAGGATTGAATATCTAAGGGGCATTTTTCTTTAGGGCAAATCTGATCTGTGAGAATATCTAAGGAGCTTTTCATAATTAATAAAAATAATAATCGTTTTGATTAAAAAATAACGATATTTTGGAGATTATTTTGTTTTCATTTAAACTAGAGTGAGCGAGAAAAAGAACATGGGGTGAGATATTCTCACTAATATGTAAATAAACCCAGTTTGTTAATTAGAGGGAGAGAAACCAAAAGCTGCCTCGTGGGTCTCCCGGTCGTGGCCGGCACGGGTATTGAATCAGCATCGGTAGCAACGCAGTTTGCACTGCGATGCAGTGTTTTAGACCGCTGCGCCACTCAATTAGGAAAATTTTGCGCTCTACAACGTGACAGTCGAGAGTAGGCTACAGTACTAAGAGTATAACATTTCCACACCTTAATTGTAGTGTAACCAATACCCAAACGGAGATTCAGTGAAGATAAAAACATAATTGATTTATCAAGACTAGTCCCCATGCTTGTCTCAGAGCAGCGCGAAACGATGCAGAAATAGTTATAGCTTAAAATCTTACTGCTTCTAACTTCATTATGCTTTTTACATAAATTAGACCTACACCACTTTTAACAGCACATTACTCAACACTAGTGAAACTCATTTCGCTTCATGTGGGCCTAAAGTCTATCTAAAAATATTTTTTTCAATGAGGTGACTCTCCGCCAATAATTAAATTTCGAGGATTGGAGGATTCTAAATAAAAAATAACGATATATTGGAGATTATTTCATTTTCATTTAAACTAGAGTAAGAGAGAAAAAGGCCATTCTTGAACATGGGGTGCAACATTCTCACTAATTTGTAAATAAAGCAAATTTGTTATTGTGAATGATTTATTTCTGTTATTAGAGGGAGAGAAACTGAAGGCTGCCTCATGGGTCTCCCGGTGGCAGCCGGCACGGGTATCGAACAAGCATCTGTAGCAACGCAGTGTGCACTAGCGATGCAGTGTCTTGAGCTGCTACACCACTCGGGAGACCCCATCCCAGTTTTTAATGCTGATCAATTGCCTCTGTATCAAAATACAGAGGTGTTGGTAAGCGTATATTGTCCTGCTAATAGCCCATAATGGGCTATTATAATACTGTACATGGTGTCCAGGTCAGGATAACCAACACATTTCTTTATTAAAGACTATCAGAAAGAATGTTGGTACTTATTTATTTTGATCCAAAGTCATGAATGAGTGAGTCACTCAGCTTTATGTACAGTGGGGCAAAAAAGTATTTAGTCAGCCACCAATTGTGCAAGTTCTCCCACTTAAAAAGATGAGAGAGGCCTGTAATTTTCATCATAGGTACACTTCAACTATTATAGACAAAATGAGAAAAAAAATCCAGAAAATCACATTGTAGGATTTTTAATGAATTTATTTGCAAATGATGGTGGAAAATAAGTATTTGGTCAATAACAAAAGTTTATCTCAATACTTTGTTATATACCCTTTGTTGGCAATGACAGAGGTCAAAAGTCTTCACAAGGTTTTCACACACTGTTGCTGGTATTTTGGCCCATTCCTCCATGAAGATGTCCTCTAGATCAGTGATGTTTTGGGGCTGTTGCTGGGCAACACGGACTTTCAACTCCCTCCAAAGATGTTCTATGGGGTTGAGATCTGGAGACTGGCTAGGCCACTCCAGGACCTTGAAATGCTTCTTACGAAGCCACTCCTTCGTTGCCCGGGCGGTGTGTTTGGGATCATTGTCATGCTGAAAGACCCAGCCACGTTTCATCTTCAAAGCCCTTGCTGATGGAAGGAGGTTTTCACTCAAAATCTCACGATACATGGCCCCATTCATTCTTTCCTTTACACGGATCAGTCGTCCTGGTCCCTTTGCAGAAAAACAGCCCCAAAGCATGATGTTTCCACCCCCATGCTTCACAGTAGGTATGGTGTTCTTTGGATGCAACTCAGCATTCTTTGTCCTCCAAACACGACGAGTTGAGTTTTTACCAAAAAGTTATATTTTGGTTTAATCTGACCATATGACATTCTCCCAATCTTCTTCTGGATCATCCAAATGCTCTCTAGCAAACTTCAGACGGGCCTGGACATGTACTGGCTTAAGCAGGGGACACGTCTGGCACTGCAGGATGTTACTGTGTTACTGATGGTAGGCTTTGTTACTTTGGTCCCAGCTCTCTGCAGGTCATTCACTAGGTTCCCCCGTGTGGTTCTGGGATTTTTGCTCACCGTTCTTGTGATCATTTTGACCCCACGGGGTGAGATCTTGCGTGGAGCCTCAGATCGAGGGAGATTATCAGTGGTCTTGTATGTCTTCCATTTCCTAATAATTGCTCCCACAGTTGATTTCTTCAAACCAAGCTGCTTACCTATTGCAGATTCAGTCTTCCCAGCCTGGTGCAGGTCTACAATGTTGTTTCTGGTGTCCTTTGACAGCTCTTTGGTCTTGGCCATAGTGGAGTTTGGAGTGTGACTGTTTGAGGTTGTGGACAGGTGTCTTTTATACTGATAACAAGTTCAAACAGGTGCCATTAATACAGGTAACGAGTGGAGGACAGAGGAGCCTCTTAAAGAAGAAGTTACAGGTCTGTGAGAGCCAGAAATCTTGCTTGTTTGTAGGTGACCAAATACTTATTTTCCACCATAATTTGCAAATAAATTCATTAAAAATTCTACAATGTGATTTTCTGGATTTTTTTTTCTCATTTTGTCTGTCATAGTTGAAGTGTACCTATGATGAAAGGCCTCTATCATCTTTTTAAGTGGGAGAACTTGCTCAATTGGTGGCTGACTAAATACTTAAATACTATATGACTGTGCCACCACTTGCTTATATTTAGTCAACACATATATCTTAAGAATATCATGTAATATAATTAAACATTTCAGTTTCCCCATGCTTGTCTCAGAGCAGCACAAAACGGTGCTGAAATAGTTGACCACAGCGGCTAAGCTATGTATAACGATATTTTGGAGATTATTTAATTTTCAAAAAAACGAAAGTGAGCGATTGCAATTTGAATAAAGGCCAAAATAATATTTATAAAGGCCAAAATATTTATTGATGTTTATAGAGGGAGAGAAACCATGGACATCCCAGCCAGCCAAACCCTCCCCTAACAATGCTGGGCCAATTGTGGACCACCCTATGACCACCCCAATTAAAACCAGATGTGATACATACTGGATTTGAACCAGGGACTGTAGTGCTGCCTTTTGCACTGAGATGTAGTGCCTTAGACCATTGTGCCACTCACTTGTGTTATTCATTGATGTAATATAGCTGGGACGCAAATAGCGAAATGTACTGAACTGACAGTTCCAATTTCTAACACAAGGGCAGCAAAACCCAGCTCAGGGTTGGGAGATGGAACACTCGTCTGCTTGAATTTCAAATTGAAATCAACACAAACAGGTACTGTTTGTCCCCAAAAAAGGACACGTCTAGACTGGCTGGGAAAAACATCCGAACAAACAAGCTCTGCTTTGCAACAAATTGAAGACATGAAAGAAGAAGCGGAAAACAGTTGTGTGAGGCTTACGGCCCAACTGGGTCTACACAACTGAAGAGCGAAGCACCTGACTGGAATGAGACAGGGCTGACTGACACATCCATCACCTCACGCTATCCATCTGCGAGGAACTCTCCCTCTCTCTCTCTCTCTCTCTCTGCTGTCCCATGCATGAAGAAGAAAGCAATGCTTATTAGTCAGGGAGAGAGAGAAGGAGAGAGGGAGATAAATAAAGGGAAGGGGGGTCATATCGGCTCACTTTCTGTTTGATGAAAGACACTGTGCCTCTCCTGAATCGTATAAATACGAGTCTAGATGAGGTCGATAAAGTTATGAATTCAAATGTTCTGTAGGAAAGTCAATAACATCATATTGCTCAACTGCTGTGTGCCGTGTTTTGGTCATATGCTAAAAGGTATAGGCTGTGAATTATAATTGTGAAGATATAGAAGTATTGCACAAGACTAAAGATGTATTTCTGTCTACACTTGTCCAATGCTACATAGCATGGTTACTTACAGTACAATAGTTATTCACAATGTATGATAGATGGGATGCACAAAATGCTAGATTTCTGCCAAGTCCCCTTTTCAAATGGTTGGCAGTATAATGGTCTGATATTTATGGAGAAAGGTCTGCTAATCCCTTGTGTATGAATGAATAGAGCACGTTCAAAATCCCAGGCTAAACTGGCCAGTAAATGCCAGCTTGCACAATAACTGTTGCACTATTGCACCGTCACTCTCATGATGTCACCTTCGTGAACAACGGCTGATGTGAGTTTGATTGCAACACCCAATAACAAATAACAGCCTGTCAGTTTAGCAATGTGATTAGCCATATGTACGCAATGTAAATACACCTGCACAAGTCCTTGGTATCCGAACCGAGCCCAACGCACGCACGCACACACACACACACACACACATACACACACACATACACATACTCACGCGACCCAACAGCATGTCAAAAATGTTTAAAAAAAATAGAATGCATCGTCATCGACACCTTACGCCATTATTCTAAAGCTGCGCAACATTTCAGGCAAGTTTCTATTCTGTCATGCTGGGCTGACCTTTCTAGCCTTTTGGAATTTTGATTGCATTTGGGACTGGGACTAGGATTTCTTAGAGATGTTTCTGCTGACCTGCCCTGGTCAAGGTGAACGATGTAGCATCCAATCATGGAACAAATTACAAAGCAATGACATGTGTGCTGATGTGGACATTGGCCCAAATGTGGCCAACAGGGACGTTCGGCCTCATTCCTGTAATGCCACATGGATTTTCAAGTCATGCATGTAGTTGCATTTGCTACATTCACTATCACTTGGGGGCGGCTTCTGATCTAACAGACAAAAAATGTGCACATTCTAAAGTAGAAAAAAAACTAACATAAGACCCTCTGTTCCAAATACAGGCAAATAGACAATCATTTGGAAATTCTCAAGTAGAAAACTCAAAAAATTGGCCTAAGACCGTCTTCTTCGATTACGGGTGGCGCTAGCGTGAGATAACTGTGACCAGAGGCGATCGGACGCATCAACAGTGTAAATGTTTAATACCGCATGAACTGGAAATGTCATGGTGGAAGTTTGTCCTGAGATGTAGGGTTTATGAACAGATCAATCAATAGGCCTGACCTATTACCTGCACGGCAGCTTGTCACGACCACTATTTCATGTTTACGCTCTCCCTCGACATGAGAGCTCTGTTGATTGCTTGCTTTGCCTCTGAAGTGCTTCTGTCTTTTGATGGATAGACTTGAGGGAGAGACAAAACAGTAAATGGTGGGGCAATGCGCTTGTGGGTTATTGGGGTTTGATGTGGGAGTGGTGCTCAAACTGAGGGGATGTAAAGCTTAGACGGTGAACGTTTTAACGTCAGAAAAAAAGAGGATTGTGTTTGAGAGCCACGTATTCAAGGTGTACCACGTATGACACTAGAAAGTACAACAATACACTAAAGAATAACATGACGAAGTGTCTGATCTAAGTCCCTATCTAAGGAAGTATGGCAAATAATTCTAAGTCAAATATTCAGTGAGGAACTATATTTGAATGTTTACAGTTCTTCACAGATTAAACTCCAACCATGCATTCTCGCAGCATGTGGTTTTCTCTCACCCTGTTATCCAGGATAGGGCACGGAGTTTGAACGCCTCAGCTAGATTAACACCTAGCCACCACTTCCCCAGAAACACTGAAGGCCGTTATGTGCCGTCTAGCTCTGCAAACTAACTGTGTTATGCCTCAGACAGCATTTCCCGAATATCAGCATTTTGTTTAGCAGAAATTGGACTGTGGGATGTAGTTAAAAATGCTACGTGGCAGCATAGTGCACATTAGCATACTCACAGTGTTCAGGCCTTTTCTATGGGCCCGGCTAAGCGAGCCGCAATTATCTTACTGTAGGGGTAAATTGACAACTTTTAGTGGGGTGAAAATGCTTTGTGTAGCAATCCTACACTGCGAATGGCTCGCGCTAATTGTGTGTCCTGCTATTGGATTCAGTTTTGGATTCAGTTTAGCAGCATTAGCGCCATTTTTGATGGCTTAGATGCTAAACAATCCCCAAAATGAGGGACTCAGCAAAATATAGGTCTTGGAGCACACTGGCTTGACTGCACCTAAATCACAGTGAAGCTGACAGAGGCTCGGGTGTTGTATAAACGAAGGCTGGGTGATGTGGACAAAATATCAAATCATAATATTTTTCCCATTTTTTACGGTATGACGGTATTTCACCATATTTTATGTTTTTTAATAATACAAGTTCTACATATGCTTTATGAATAGTTCATGACCCTAAGGTGGCAACCCATAAATTATACTGGAAGTGATTTCAGTAGGACTTTCTCCATTTTGATTGTTTTATACTGGTCAATCCAACTTCAAACCAAAAATATTTTCAGCATTTGACAATTTCGGCATTTCCTGCAGTTTTGGTATCATTTCCACACTGGGCAACGCATGGCTGCATGCTATGGGAAGAAAATCGATGCCTAGTTAATTGGGGAACTGTTGGATTCAGTGTTGGTCAATGTTTCCAGGTGTCCCTAATTAGATGTTACATTCCATGTTTTCTTACCTCATGTAGCAAACCAGCTAGCTAACATATTCATGTTTCAACTATTTCTCTCTGATTTAGAAGATACTGTACCATTGCACAAACAACATGCTTATCTGGGCCTACACCAGCACTGGTACTAGGCTGTATTAGCTACCTACTATATGTTTGTTCAGACTTGCAGTACATTTAGCAAGCTAGCTAAACAGCTAACCTGTGATTAGCATTAGTGGCTAAAAATATTTATTTGAGCCACAACTTGCTAAGAATAGGCAAACTAGCAGATAGTAGTTTGTAGACAGCAAGACAACTAATAGTGTAATCATAAAATGCTTGTGGAAAGCAGCATTGTTACCAACATCTTGTTGCATCTATCTGATCATGCATACTGCAGAGTCAACAGTAAGAAAGTGTTTGTGATAGTGATGTGCAGTTTTTGAAAGATTATTTATTATTGAACGACTCTTTTTACTGACTCAAGTCATGATTCGTTTTTCTGACCTGCTAGTGCGGGCCGCAATGAGTCCTTGAGTGTAGGCTACATGCTCCTCCTGCTCAGAGGCTCCAGAGACATACTCTGACCTCCAACTGTCTGTCATATGCCCGTAGGGAAATAGATCATGAGCATAGAAAAGACAAATACTGTACATGTTTATAACTCACCGATCGCATGGTGCAAGAATGAATGTTATGATGGACACAGCTTTATAGAACCAAAACTTACACAGCCTCTGTTCAACAAACTCGAGAACAAATTGTTTGGGGGGGGCTGCAGTTTGTGAACCACATTGTGCTTATCACCCTCAAGGCAGTCAAGCAATGCATTCCACCAAGAGTCGTTCACAATCTAGTCCGGTGGCGGCCACAACCAGACCTCGTTTCAAATGTATCAACAAATAGTTGTATTTTTATGCCTAGCGATCAACAAATGTATATTGTTTAAAGCACTTTTGCAAGTCTCTGTCACAAATGACAACTCCAATAAACCCCTATGGTGAACGACGTGAACGAGAGGTTGTAGAATCATGACTCTTTTAGTTTTCAGTTCATCGTTCGCCGGTAGGGGGTCCTGCCTGCCCCCTATAGTGAACGACGTGAACGAGAGGTTGTAGAATCATGACTCTTTGAGTTTTCAGATCATCGTTCGCCGTTATGGGGTCCTGCCTGCCCCTTATGGTGAATGAGAGGCTTGTTGAATCATGACTCTTTTACATTTTCAGTTCATCGTTCACCAATAGGGGGTTCCTGCATGCTCTTGGCATTACTGACACAAATGAACTAAATGAGTCAAAATATTTGTTTTGAGTGAATGAGTCAAGAAGACCAGAGTCAGTAATAAGAGCCAAACTTCTGATCACTAGTTTGTGACTCCGTGGTCGAGCAACTGCTCTCTCCTTGAGTGACAGGGGGCAGGGCTTGGTGTGGGAAGTGGCGTGCAGCAGGACGAGGGAGAAAGACGACTCAAGTAGCAAACAGAGTAAACTATGACAACTTTCTTTACGCGCACCGAAGTTGCGTATCACATTGAACAAAACAAACATTGAAATACAGTTTTAGAAGGTAAAGTAAAAACCCAAACCGGTCCATGCATCAATATTGTATATAGGAAAATACGGTATAAAAATTATGTGATAATAGTGATGACGATGACGAAGATGATGGCGATGATGATGATGATGGTGAGGATGAAAGGGAGAAAACAATCACCATCATCATCACCCCCACCAATACCACCACCAAAATCACCATCATCATCACCCCCACCAATACCACCACCAAAATCACCATCATCAGTCATTTTCAAATTGACTTTAAAATGACTAAAATGACTTGAAGGAAATAAACAGCATGAATCAATGAGTCCCTGACTGTGAATGAATGGAGGGGGTTTGACAAACAAGGGCCGATAAAACACTATTTGCATGCAGGAGTTATTGTTCATGTCAAGTTGCCAAGCTTCGATCTTTAGATCTCTCCTCCTCTGTTTAATATAAAAACACACAGTGTTTTATTTTTTGCCTAATAGTTTATGAAAATGCTTAATCGAGTCGTCAAATGAAATGCTGTTCTCAATGCCGCCATTTGTATTGGCGCACTCTGAACAAAGCACTACAATAGCGTGTCATATGGGTACGTACTTAATTACATCTTTAATTGAATACAAAGTTCTGACTTCTCTTGTGTATTGGGTTGCAGTTGCATCACAGCAAACAAGCAAGGTAGAGAGAGGTGTGTTTACTCCACCACAGATAATGGTTGCTCATTTCTCAGCACATTTGTCCTTCTCCACTTTCACTGTGAGTCACGGTCAAACAAATTTGGCTTAATGATGTCAACAGTCAGACGAGCACATCGCAACCGTGTTTGCTGAACCGATCAGCTATATCGAGTCGTAGGAATTCCTTTGACGATCCTTCTAAGTCATTCGTATTGTTTTAAGGTAATCCTGACAAAACAGGTACGACAATGTGACCTTACATCCATGTACATAAAACACAGAATCCTGGGGAAATGGTTGGTGTCCCACAATTCATGAACATTTTGAGTCCATTTTGAATTCAAGGAGATGTATTACTGCGTATTTCAAGAGCCATTCTTGAGAAGTGCAAAGTGGTCTTTGGGTTGAAAATATCCAAGTTCAAGCGACTACTCCAGAACATTTTAATCAGGCCCATAAATGACGGGGAGGACTACGGCTGTAGAATTAATCAATCCAAAAAAGGCCCTTTTGATGTTGGAAGGGACTGAACCAGATAGCTCATCAGAAATAGCTGACTTTGGCATTGGCCAGCTATCATCCATCACTTTAGATTATCACCGTCCAGACAGGTAGGTTAATACTCCAGATAAGGGAAACCAAAGGGATCCAAATTGAACAAAAATAAGTTTGCCTCTGCCTCAGGTCAGTTTCTGTCCCTAAATAAAAAATGTAATACATGACTACAGACAATTAAAAGATTACAATATCTGTAGCGTTTTTAAGTGCCAATGCATGCACAGTTGTGAATAATGCAGAAATGGTACCGATTAGGGTGCTGAACCAGTGCTCCAGTGTAATGGCGCTGAATCGAAAGGGGACTCTTAATTCGCGAACAGGCAGATGACCTAGTAGCCTTTGACAGGTTTGGGCCAGCACTGCTGTGCCTTGTCTAAACTGGTTGGGTAGTACACGTTGACATGGGATTCAGGTTTGTGCTATACAAGTGAGAGTCATGGGTAGCAAAACCACAAAATAGCCCACTGGCCTATCATTCATCAAACATTAGCCGCCATGCACTGTTAGCACATTTGCTAATACAACTGTTTTGAATCACTGAAACATTTCAGAAACACATTTCTAAGATAATAGTGGTAAAGACAACAATTCAAGCTGAAGGTAAAATATCTGTTATGTAACTCAATGACAAGACTTCTGCTGTACACTACCAGCTGGTCCAGCTCCAAAAAGACTAAACATTGCAAATTGCTGGGATGGTTCAACCATATCCCTCACTCTAATAAGGTTAAAGCAGGGGGTTCTGGGATGTCTCTTGGTGTTCTGAAAGACAGATGGTCATAGGACATGACCTCCGTAATGGCAGAAAGCAGAGGGTGTTCGGGCTTCAGCAAAATTGTCCAGGTCTTGGCAAAAGACCTTCAGTCTATGGAGAGAACTGAGAGAACCCAGCATAACAGAAGCACAATGCTGCCAAAAATAAGAAGACTATATGAATACCTTCACAGGTATGGCAGCGACAGGGTTGCCAGATTGTTGGAGGAGGTCCTAGTAAATCCGGTTTGCAGACAAGCTCTTGAGAGAAGCCCGGCACCATTAACTGAATGGGACCCAATAGGTTTTCAGAGAGGCGCCCCTTGAGGCAGAGCCCAATTTGGCACATTTAGGAGGGCTTGGCAATGCTAGGTACTGTATAGCCTCTGGGAGTGAGGCGAGCTCCAAACAACATGAGATGGTGTGTAGCGAGCTAGACCTCTAGTCCCTCATTGGGGGGAGATTTATGTTCTGAGTCAGTCAAGTGGGAAAGAGAGGTGAAGATCCTACTGTATAGACAGTTATCTTCCATTTTAACAGCACTGTCAACCATCTTTTACGCATCTGTTGTTTGGTTCGTGCAGGGCATTAAACGACAAACCCAGTACCCGAGCCCTTTTCACACACAACTTATCTTTAGCTTTGGGGGAGAGCTAAATCATATTGTGATTTGACCTCTTTAGAGGCAGGGAGTCTGAGGGGATCCCTACCTGTCACAGTACATTTTTTCAAGTGTCGAAGGGTCCGCAACTCGAGCCTTCTGTGATGAGAGAAGTTAGCCAACGACAGAGAGATTTACTGCCAGAGATTGAATCGAGCAGTTCACCATAAACTCAATTTATCATCCGCAGCATTACCCTATCCTCTTCTAAAGTGTAGGCAAAAATAAACCCGTCTGTTTCATGATTAATGACCAGTCGCAGGGGCAAGTGCAACTAAAGGAAGAGAAATATATGTTTTTCCCCAGAACATCACATCGTAGATTTTAGGGCGAGGCCTCTGTATAGCCAGCTAATGTTTTACTGCAACTTAATTATGTATCAGCAAGATTACAAAACTCACCTTCTGTAATTACTCCACCTGTATATTAGTCAGTGGTCTGGAAGGTCTTGAGAACATTTGTCCTGACAACTTGTCGATGGAATTCAATTAGGTAGTGACCAATTCAACTTGACAGGGGGAATCTCATTTGAGACAAAACGTTACAGTGGAACAGGACGGGGACATATTGCATTTGTTAGACTTGACAGGCCATCTTCCAAAATGGTGGAAAAGTAACACATTTATCCTCAGAGCTCTCTTTTGCAATCTCTTAGAACATACCGACAATATCACTCTGCTAAAAATAACTTGGCCCAACAAGTTGGCGAAGGCTTGTGAACCGAGGGCAGATATTTGAAAGACCAGGAGATATATGAAAGACCAGGCACTAGCCTTTAATGAAAGCTATACTGGCAGACCTGGTGGAAACAGTCATTCATCCATGAAAACCGACCTAGTGTCAGATTACATAGCACTGGAAAAAATAAATTGTACCCTTAACTATATGAACAAAAACAGAATGATCTCTTAAGGTGGAGTCAAGTTCATCCGTATGAAAAATTAGGATTGTCAGTGCTGGGGTGGTAAATTAATTTGGGCAATATTTCTCTAGATCTATATCCCAGCATGTGAGGTATAGCCAGTGCATCTGCACACAGAAAACACTACTAAATTGATAAATGCAATGCAGTATGCTGCTAGCTCTGAGACCATGGGGTGGGTGTTAATCTCCATGTTGGAAGCTTGATTTCATTTGATTTGTGATTAAGAAGCATAAATCACCCTAATTACATAACGTATAGTTTTACATTCATATCTTTGCTGTTCTGTAAATACAATTTCATGTCACTTCATATAGACGAGGGAAACAGGCTTCTTTACTAGTTGCTAGGACTATGTCATGTCTCTCCTGTAATCGAGTTTATGACTAATATAAAGATTTCATTACACAGGCCCTGGGAGTAGGAGAGAAATAGAGAGAGCAAGCCTTAGATGTCTGTGAGAAGGCCCAGGAACAGAGGAGAGAGGGAACTTTTTTTAAGACCTAAAGATTCTTCCCAGCTAAAGGTGGAATTATTTCTGGAGTTGGCAGTTCATCACGCTCACACGCGCGAGGTGCTGGGGGCAAGAGCCCCTGTCAGGAAGACACTCTGCTGCCAATTAGTATCAATTGGGAGGAAAATAAGAGCTGCACTTTGTTGCAATTTTTACAGGGGTCTTTTTTCCCCCTCACAACTCAGCTCCTCCTCTCAAGAAAGCACTGCTGTTCCCTCCCTGTCTGGATATCAAACCTTTTTGAACTACAAACATACAGTATCTAGTGACATGGTGTGTTTTTCTCTAAGCGATCAGATTGC
This sequence comes from Oncorhynchus clarkii lewisi, assembly GCF_045791955.1. Taxonomy (NCBI): domain Eukaryota; kingdom Metazoa; phylum Chordata; class Actinopteri; order Salmoniformes; family Salmonidae; genus Oncorhynchus; species Oncorhynchus clarkii. The sequence goes on along the minus strand of NC_092155.1, from coordinate 22,716,756 downwards.
TTTTTGTGAAATCACACTAACGCCCATTCTCACTGTCACAATCAGATAGAACATGTATGAGTCACTGTGAAAATGTATTGTGTTAAAAATAATGGTTAAGGCACTCCAAATATATTATATGTATTAGCAATGACATTTCAAGCTTCATTGGTTAAAACATATATACTGTAGTTAAAAGTTCATTCATCGCAACTAGAAAAAATATGTGATATGACAAGGCATTGTCAAGGACATTGTGTGATTTGCAATGGATCAGAAGGAAACGTGTACGTACACGTCATGGAAAATATCTTAAGAGCAAAAAGAGAAATGGAGGAGAAATTGTTTTTTCCTTTTTTCAGACAGCTCTCTCAGCTAACACGTTCAACCCTATACAATCCACAAACAAAACAAGAAAAACACGCAATCCAAATGAAACCACTTGGTTCATAACATCCCCCACTTGGATTCCTCTTTTTGTATTTTTTCTTTACACTTGCAACATTAAACGTGCCTATAGGGGACTGCCACTGTAGTCCAAATCTTTTGAAAGTTTAATACCCTGAGAATTCTCGTTTTCTTCATTTCCAAGCAGATTTTGGGTGGGTTAACATTGGTCTGTGTTAACCCATTTGGTCCCCCCTTTACTAAACACGTGTGTCAAGTCTCGTTGGGCTCTGTGACCATGGCAGCTATATTGACAGAATGTGATTTGCTGCTGGCTCTCGAGTGTTATGCTCCAGGGATGACTGGGGAAGGTGCACCTACTGGATGAACAGAGGAAGAGAGAAAAAATATTGAAACAAAAAAACAACACCAACAACGGATGGCTGCTTCTGCTACCCTTTCTTCCTTGAGAGAGGAAGGGAGGAAGGTGAGTGAGGAGGAAGGGAGAGGGAGATAAAGCGTCGTCCCCGGGCCAAGTAATGTGCTTAGTATTCCAGGGTCGGCCCCGGCGCTGGCATCAGCCGTGGCGGAATTACCCTGACACGTCCATTTGCAAATATATTAGGAAAGCTGTGTTTACATGGATGGGGTCCACCCAGTTCACTGTCTGCACTGGGAAAATATGCTAAGGAAGCGGCTGCCTCGTCTAACTGTCACACTCTGTTCAAGTCTGTTAGGGCCCTGAGTGATTCATCTCTGGCAAGAGCCATCCTAGCGGTCACTTCATTTTTATTTTCCCAAAGCTATCCTACTACTTTAATAAGTGGAGCATTTGTTCTGATAAGGTTATCAAAAAGGGCCATTTACCAATAAACTAAGAAATGCTGTGTCTTATCCGCAGTGTCGTTAGAATCTCCTCTATCACGCCAACTATTAATATCCTGACAACATCAAATCAGAGACGGAGTCCCGCACAATAAAACAGATCACTCCAGATACGACTAGAACGTCTTTCTATCTGGCAACAACAACAACAACAACAACAACATACCGATTATCCAGTTATGGCCATGTAAAGCTCAGTAACATCCGTAGTAGTGTAAACAAACATCATTATGCTCCTCCAGTCATGTGACAAGTATGATTGTCTTCCCTATTGTTTTATTGAAATGATAGTGCAGAGGTAGAGTGGAGTGAGTGTGGGGGGAGGGGCATGCTCGACAGGTCAGGTGTCCCTGAACGACGTGGCAACCGTCTGTAGGGTGGCCTATGAAATATTCAGCAAAATAAGAGCTAAAGGCAGCACTTGTGACACAAAGCAACAGAACCTGTTCCCCACGGGGGCCTGCCGTTGAATTACATACTGTATGTGACTGCACTTCACAAAGCCCAACCTTAATTGGCCCTGATTGCCATTCCAAACAGGTTAATAAGTATTTTACAGACTGACTGGCGCATACAGATGCTTGATTATTGTTATTCTAGCCCAGAAAATGGGTCTGTGCTAAGTGGGTTTATAGAAGATTTGGTGGCTCATGAGATTATGATTAGTGTGGGTAAGAACTCAAACGGAATCAGTTTATATCATTGTGTGCTAGAGATCTGAGGCTTTTTGGGATTTGTTAGGGAGTTGAAATCAATGGGTTCTAGCTTGACAGAGAAATTGTTTTCGGTACTATAATCATGAGCCAACAATATGTGGAGTAGTACAAAGTCATACCAAGATCATAAGCCGTCTTCCTACTCATCAAAAACAGTGTGAAGTCTATCATTTGGAGGTGCCAAGCATCTGTCCATTTAATCATAACGTCCTATTCAACTATCCAAACTGACAAGAAAATATAACATATTCAATGTGTCTTGTCATCTGACAGCATAAAAGGCATATCCATTGGTAGAGTCACTCAAACGTTGAATATTTTGAGTCAAAAAGCTGCTTTAGATCACTTTTCCTCATTTTTTTGCTTATCATGTATGCAGGCCAGAGATGATAGTCTGAGACGGCACTGCCACAGCAGCTCAACTGTTTTGTGCCACCAAACAAAGCCATTGTGTTGCCTTAGTAGAGTCACAATACTGATAAAACAAGAGAGAATGTATTTGTATTTGTATATTTGTACATCATTTCTGATATACAGACGTGTCCTGTTTGCCTGGGCGGGGAGGAATTTGCAATGTTGTGTTGGAAAGTAGTAGCACAGGCTCGTTAGATGAGAGGACTTTCAATGTGTTCATTAATGGTTCAAATGTACCAGCTGTGGTCAACTATGTTAATTAACTTGAGTTTGGGGGGCCTTTGCAAATAGACACGAGGCAGAGTAATTTGTCAATTCTTTTTACATCGGCAAATCGAAACCCGCAAAATAAACAAAGGCAATTGAATGTTGTATGCCCCTAGTATGAAAATAATTGGAAACATATTTACCCATCTCATTTGAGCATACAATTACAGAATGTGTTGGGGCTGTGATGGAATAATGGGCTATTTAATATGCTAACGTCATACAGTTATCCACTAGGGATAGCAGACATCACAGAGACACCAACAGCCATTAAAGTTAACAAATGACAACATAAAGACAGAATTCATTATTATTTTTTTAACTAAATGTATATTTTTGTTGTTTCAGCACTCCTGCGGAAACTTTTCATAATGAACAGATCTCGGGATCCAAAAAAGAGATCATTCTGATAAGATGTCCTTGGTAGTGACAATTACAATCTTTCATCTTCACAGAGGAGCGCTCTTGGTAGGAACAACTGGAAGCAAGGAGCTTGTTAATTCGGCAAGCCCTGTGCGTATCAGGCATTCTTTTCCATCTTCATCTTTAGCTACGTGACTGACACCCTATATTTCTCCTCCATGTTGTATCCTCCAATGCGTCCTGCCGGTGTTTATCCTTAGTTCGTTAGAAAACAAAATGGCCGCCTTTTGCTTTGCAAACAATTTCCTGGGCCTTTTTTTAAGGCTGTCTGTGATGTACTTAGGTAGGCTGGTGTCAAATAAAAACCTCTCGATCTGACTGAGTCTTGTCTTCGGGAAGAAACTGATCCAAGCCTCTCACTCTCCCACACTCCCCCTCTCTCCCTTATTACCTTTAACGCTTACAAGCTACTCATGCTCTTGTCAGCGAGGCGATCAAAGTGGAAAGTGGTGAGCGTTTGAAATGAGAGGCCAGTCGAAATATTCTGTGTGAGCTTGTCTAAATATAATGTTCACAGGGAACCGAGAATGCTTAGATGCGTTAGTATTACGTTCTCATTACGTGTCTGAGTATTAGGTTTCGGTTACATGTATAAAAGTGACATCCTCTGCAGTTGTGACGTGTGAAGCTATTTATAGCTTTTCATTTCCCACACAGCAATACAATTTGTTTGCCATTTGATGCATGTGAGTTGATGGCGTTTTCATTTTGCTTGTCTCAAACATGGATGGAAACAAATTATTTCTGTGATGTGGGGAGCATATCTACCTGGCAGCCCGAGATATTTAAGATACAAGGTTCTTGAACCAGCTTGATAAATATTGTTTCCGTGAACATTACATCACTTTGTCAAAAGGACATGTTTGTTGTTATTGCTATGGTTTTATTGCATTTATGATACCAGGCTCCTATTCTCCTTATAAAGACACAATGTATCTTTATCAAATCATGGCAGGCACCCCAGAGGTGGGTATGAGATCCTCTGGAAAGGGAAGCTCTGTTTGGTAAGCTAGATCTTCAACTTGTATGTTATGATATATGGCTAACACAAAATAAAATAAACTATTTTGCTAAATTATTATCTGGACTTGGTCCAAATATTTCAATAACAACTTGTACTGGCATCCTCCCTAAATCTCCCTTGAAAAGATGTCAAATGCTAAAAAGATCAAGTATAATAACAAAACTGGGGACGGAGTTCTTGCTCAGGTGTCGACGGAACCAATATCCCTGAGCTTCTCAGAGGGGAGCAGCCATCAATAAAAATGGGGAGTGGGATGTATTTTCAGCCATCCCTAGGCGAGAGGGCATCCCTTAAAGGGCTTGCTCATCTGCGTGCCAGCCTGCCTATCTGTCACCTTTCTCAGGTGTGTCAGGACAAAGTGGCAACCGTCTGGCATTCTGACTCCTTAAAGGCTTCATTACATTGGACACAGGGCCCATTTCAGTGCTGACATGGCTCGCTGTCACTACTGAATCGCATTGACATTCACAAAGTCTTTCTCCACTGAGGCCCGGCAGACTACGTGTGTGTGTGTGTGTGTGTGTGTGTGTGTGTGTGTGTGTGTGTGTGTGTGTGTGTGTGTGTGTGTGTGTGTGTGTGTGTGTGTGTGTGTGTGTTAGAGAGAGAGAGAGAAGGCAGAAGTCAGGGACGCGTTAAATGTGTCTGTTATAGTCTTGGATGGTATACCGTATATATTGTATACTAGGGTATTTGGAAAAATCCATGGGATGTTTTTCAATGCCGTCAATACCGTTTAAACAATTTCTTTGAAATGTTTTAATAAATTGGAATATTTGTAGGTACTTTTAAGTAAACACCTGCAGTCAACTTGTGCAATACGTTAAGAGATAAAGAACATTGTGTTTTTCATTTCACCTGTCACATGACTATACTGAACAAATACACAACATGCAACAATTTCAAAGATTTTACTGAGTTACAGCTCATAAAAGGAAATCAGTCAATTTAAATGAAATCATTAGGCCCTAATCTATGGATTTCACATGAATGGGCAGGACGGCAGCCGTGGGTGGGCCTGGTAGGGCATAGGTCCACACACTTGGCAGCCAGGCCCAGCCAATCGGGCTTATTACAGACAGAAATTCTCCTCAGCACCACCCCTCAGATGATCCTTCAGGTGATGAAGCCGAATGTGGAGGTCCTGGGCTGGCGTGGTTACATGTGGTCCACAGTTGTTTTGAGGCCTGTTCAGACGTAGTGCCAAATTATCTAAAACGACGTTCGAGGCAGCTTATGGTAGAGAAATTAACATACAATTCTATGGCAACAGCGAAAACAGGTGTTTAGAATGTGTTGCACCTTTTTTACAAAAGTACTCAGACCTTTTACTATGAGACTTGAACTTCAGCCCAGGTGCATCCTGTTTCCATTTATCATCCTTGAGATACTTCCACAACTTGATTGGAGTCCACCTGTGATAAATTCAATTGATTTGACATGATTTGAATAGAAACACACCTGTCTATATTAGGTCCCACAGTTGACAGCGCATGTCAGAGCAAAAACGAAACCATGAGTTCAAAAGAATTGTCCGTAGAGCTCCGAAACAGGATTGTATCAAGGCACAGATCTGGGGAAGGGAACCATGATCACAAATTCTACACCCACAAAAAGATCTGCTAAATATGTGTATGCGACCAATGCAATTGTATTTATTTGAAAATATTTATGCAACTTTGAAGGTCCCAAAGAACACAGTGGTCTCCATCATTCTTCAATGGAATAAGTTTGGAACCACCAAGACTCTTCCTAGAGCTGTCCGCCCAGCCAAACTGAGCAATCGGGGGAGAAGGGCCTTGGTCAGGGAGGTGACCAATAACCCGATGGTCACTTTGACAAAGCTCCAGAGTTCCTCTGTTGAGATGGGACAACCTTCCAGAAGGACAACCATCTCTGCAGCACTCCACCAATCAGGCCGTTATGGTAGAGTGGCCAGACGGACGCCACTTCTCAGTAAAAGGAACATGACAACCTGCTTGAGTTCGCCAAAAGGCAACTAAAGGACTCTCAGACTATGAGAAACAATCATTTCTGGTCTGATGAAACCAAAATTGAAATTCTTGGCCTGAATGCCAAGCATCACGTCTGGGGGAATCATGGCACCATCCCTACGGTGAAGCATGGTGGTGGCAGCATCATTGTGGGGATGTTTTTAAGTGGTAGCGACTGGGAGACTAGTCAGGATCGAGGGAAAGATGAACGGAGCAAAGTATAGAGAGATTCTTGATGAAAACCTGCTCCAGAACACTCAAGACATCAGACTGGGGACAACGACCCTAAGCACACAGCCAAGACAATGCAGCAGTGGCTTCGGGACTGAATGTCCTTGAGTGGCCAAGCCAGAGCCCAGACTTGAACCCAATTGAACATCTCTGGAGAGACCTGAAAATAGCTGTGCAGCAACGCTCCCCATCCAACCTGACAGAGCTTGAGAGGATCTACAGAGAAAAATGGGACAAACTCCCCAAATACAGGTGTGCCAAGCTTGTAGCTTCATACCCAAGAAGACAAAAGGCTGTAATCGTTGCCAAAGGCGCATTCAACAAAATACTGCGTCAAGGATCTGAATACTTATGTAAATGATCACATTTATTTCATTTTTTTATTTATTTTTTATTCAAAAAAGTATGGGGTATTGTGTGTAAATTGATGAGGAGATTTAATACATTTTAATACATTTAATTCATTTTACATTTAAGGCTGTAACGTAACAAAATGTGGGAAAAGTAAAGTGGTCTGAAAACTTTCTGAATGCTCTGTGTATACAAAGGTATGTGGACACCCTTCAAATGAGTGGATTCAGGTATTTCAGCCACACCTGTTGCTGATAGGTGTACAAAATTGAGCACACAGCCATGCAATCTCCAAAGACAAACATTGGCAGCAGAATGGTCTTACCGTAGAGCTCAGTGACTTTCAAAGTGGCAGCGTCATAGGATGCCAGCTTTCCAACAAGTCAGTTCATCAAATAGCTGCCCTGCTAGAGCTACTGTAAATGCTGTTATTGTGAAGTAGAAACGGCTAAGAGCAAGCGGTAGGCCACACAAGCTCACAGAACTGGACCATCGAGAGCTGAAGCACGTAGCGCGTAACAATCGTCTGTCCTCGATTGCAACACTCACTACAGAGTCCCAAACTGCCTCTGGAAGCAACGTCAGCACAATAATTGTAAATAGGGAGCTTCATGAAATGGGTTTCCATGGCCGAGCGGCTGCACACAAGCCTAAGATCAACAAGCGCAATGTCAAGCGTTGGCTGGAGTGGTGTAAAGCTCGCTGCCATTGGACTCTGGAGCAGTGGAAACGTGTTCTCTGGATTGATGAATCATGCTTCACCATCTGACAGTCTGATGGATGAATCTGGGTTTGGCAGATGCCAGGAAAACACTACCTGCCCGAATTGATAGTGCCAACTTTAAAGTTTGATGGAGGTATTTCGTGGTTTACGTCCTGTGAAGGGAAATCTTAACGCTACAGCATACAATGCCATTCTAGATGATTCTGTGCTTCCAACTTTGTGGCAACAGTTTGGGGAAGGCCCTTTTCTGTTTCAGCATGACAATGCCACCGTGCACAAAGCGAGGTCCATAGGGAAATGGTTTGTCGAGATCAGTGTGGAAGAACTTGACTGGCCTGCACAAAGCTCTGACCTCAACCCCATCGAATACCTTTGGGATGACTTGGAACGCCGACTGCAAGCCAGACCTAATCGCCCAACATCAGTGCCTGAGTTCACTAATTCTCATGTGGCTGAATAGAAGCAAGTACCCGCAGCAATGTTCCAACATCTAGTGGAAAGTGGAAGAATGATATGTTTGACGAGCAGGCGTCCACATTCTTTTGGTCATGTAGTGTATCTTAGAACTATTACGTTAACGGTCTAAAGTGTGCTAAAATCTCTGCAGTTGTACATTTGGTTTGCTAATTTGGTAGCTAGTGAGGGCATTTTCTGTTAAACCTTACTAATGCTTGTGTACTAAGATATCCTTCTTTAAGCCTAGTCTTTGGGCTTGAGATTGTTAAAGAAGCAAACTTATATAAGATAGAAAAGTGTGTGTGTAGAATGACCCCATGACGTCTGGGTGCTCAGCCAAGACCTGACAGAAACTAACTGGTTCCTCTTAGCTTAACTGGAGAGAGCACAGTGTTATATTCTGCACACCAGTGATAGAGCTGTTGTTCTGTTTGGAACCTGTTTCTGGCCAAAAGGTTTGTGTTTTGTGTGTGTGTGTGTGTGTGTGTGTGTGTGTGTGTGTGTGTGTGTGTGTGTGTGTGTGTGTGTGTGTGTGTGTGTGTGTGTGTGTGTGTGTGTGTGTGTGTGTGTGTGTAGGGGTAGGGGTAGGGGTAGGGGTAGGACATACATTATTTGGGCCGACAGTCAAAGGTGCTTGCTCGGCCAACTTGGGGGAACCGTTGAGCTACTGTTAGAGGAATTATGTCTGGAGTGACTTCTTGTCACTTTGGCACCTATTGTCCTCACTCAGTTGCGACAGACTGAGACAACCTTTTCATTATAGTCTGTACCCCGTAACCCAGGTTCGTCTCTCCTTCTGTACACACACACATACACACACATAAGATCATGTGTTTTGCAGATGCTTGCATAAGATAGCTTGACTATATAAGGCTTCTGTACTCTTTGTGCGGGGGGCTCTCACTCAATTCACTTTGTGGGTGGTGTAACCAGCCCTCTAATTGCGATAAGTTTGTAAAAGTAATACCTTGATTGATAATTGACCTTGCCTCTCCTCATTATTAATTAAAGGTAGAATTTCCACCACACTAGTGAGTTATCTATCTAACTGGTTAGCTTCTTCCAAAATCAAGCATTCGCTTGGTAACAGCAGAGTATCCCCTTCTGGATCAAGAGCCTTGCTGTGGGTGTGCAGCAAACTGTGAGTAGCATGTTTAAGTTACTTGTATTGTTTAGGTCACAAACTGTATGAAATGTTTGTAATGCGCTCGTTAGCATTTAGTTAGCATTCTCTATGGGATTTCACAAGTACTTGTTAGCATTGCTAACCTTCGAATTACATAGTATCAGTAGTTCAGTGCCAGTGTTCAGTGCCAGTATGAAGGTATGACAATCTGCCCAAGCCTAGTCTGCAATGAGGAATACTCAAACAGCGAAAGTTCGGTTGGATTAGGAATGTTCAAACACTTCTTTAGACATAATTGCGAGATTTTTGCAAATTCACAATTGGTTGTGAGAGGCATGGGCGTTTGGGTGATGTATCGAGCGCTAGACAATTGTGTGGCCCTGTAAATGTGAAAGCGTGCAACAATTAATCCATTATGTATGGCCTCTCTCTCGGGATGGCAAAGTGCAACTTGGTCAGAATACCAGCAGCTCTGCTACGCTCCACTCCCACCGCCTTGTCTCACTACTGACTGTACATGAGAGCCATGTTGCCACATTGAAGCCAAACATCCTTGAAATAAATACAACCAGTCTTAATAATACACCTGCAAACATAGTAAATTACTCAAATCAAAATGCTAGACGATTAGTTGGGGGTGGGGGTCATATAGCTAGTCAATTCAAATGTTACAGTAACACTGGTACAAGGAATTGAGTGACAGAAAAGCTGACTCCCTTACAAAACGCCATTTAATTTTATTACCTATCTTGATCAATATGTTCCTTGTGGAGGTTTGATTATTGAGGAAAACAGTGAGTCTAGGATCTTCAGAAAAGTTATGAAATGACAGGTACAGCAGGGGGCTTTCACATGGCACAGAGACACAGAGACACAGACAGAAGCATCAGGCAGAAATGCACAGCACATCACACCTCGTGTGCTTGGTGACGGTGTGAAAAACTGTTTTCGGCAGGTGCTAACAGGCCCACGTCAGGCCGCTGAACACTGCATTAAACACTCATTACTGAGCAGCAAGGTCTGGAATTGCAACCCCCTGGGGCCAAATGTCTTCAATTAACTGCTCGTCCGATGTACTGTGTGTGTTCAGCAGGGTCCCTGTCGAGTGTATGGCTTCTGTGCAGTCACGCAAGGACACAGAGCCACACAGACACTCAAGGTATTGATGTCAGTAAGCTACAGAACATGCTAACACACACAAAGTTCTCTGTGGCAGGAAAACATGACACTCATTTTCTTCAGACAAATACAGAACAGTACACATGACTACTCATTGAGATAATTGTATCTTCAACTTTCATGGTCTCAGGCCCTATTCAAAAGCATACAATGTATTTTAAAAAGTCCAATCATCTCCATGAATCACATATGATAAGGTTCACACTTCATATTTACATTACAGCACATCCAGAGATGCTTAACCTATTCCACCGGGAACTCCTAATCAATGGGGGTCATAAAAATGAACTTCAAAGACACATTTCTAATGCTGTTCTCCTCTGAAACACACAGATGGGTTTGGAACTAGACACCAGACATTTATTCTGCTAAAGGGAAATGCATGAGAGAAAAATGAAACAATTGTGTTGAGGGGGTCGTTATGTAGACAGAGGTGGTTAAGGACTCCCAAGAGTATCGTAATTCCACTGAATGACTCATCCATTGATATGCATATAGGTGCTTAACCATCGTCTCTTAAAAGGTCTGCTGTTATGTGATCTCGGCTAGATGTTTCGTATGTCAATGTTGAAACGTCATGCATGGGAACTGCTAGCGCGGAGACTGAATCCAGACAATAATTGGAGCTCATATCCACTGTGTCACTTGATTCAGTCCACAACCCTGCTAATGGGTGCAGACTCGCCAGAATGTTTCCCCAGAACAGTGGTAGTCATTTGGGTTGGCATTTATGAGGGTCCCTGGTTTAAATCCCACACACCCTGCTGTCCAGTTATGCCACATTGACGTCAGAAGTGGGATCCAAGTTATACCCAGTCCAAAAAGCCTCGTCATTGCTGTGCTGCCTATAATAATGACAATTTCACAGCACAAAACATGGCCCTTCATAGCTCAGCTGGGGGCTACAGAGTCAGGAATGGCCAAGTTAGTTTGGTTTTCAGTGGAAACACCTCCTGGTAAGTGAACTTGTCAGTCTGGTCAATAAAACAGGTGGACTCATGCCGTCCTCAATCTGTTCGCACACTCGGTTCACGCTCGGGTTTGCATGGAACTGCCAAGGAGGTATTAGCATGAACTGCAGACAACGCTACCCACGGTGAAGATGCGCTTCGTCACAGAACACTGAGGCGTGAGCCCCAGCGGCTCCAGTTAACGACCACCGCCGCCAAATTGGCTGCCGTGGCGATGCATCAGAACAGGAACCCCACGTGAGAATCTTCCACTGAGAGAATAAAGTCAAATGCACGCAGTCAGACGTTCCGATACCTCCACCAGACATGTTGGGGATGAAGTAGTGGCTTAAGGACGTTCGGGAACATATAATCTCTTCAGATGTGTTCGTCGGGCAAATAACGTGCGGATTCTCAAGGCTCGCCAGAATCCTAGACAAATAGCTTTACCACTGTATCCAATGACAATATCTGACACTGACATTATTTCCTTGGGCTTACAGTATATTCACATTGACAGTCTGTGGAGTAATGTGGACTGACTCCAAGCTGTGCCTGTCTCACTAGCATGTACTGTATTGTATTTTTTTGCTTCACTTAGCCCCCTTTGGAGTGTGTGTACATTAACAGGCAGGTGCCTGTGTTGTTGAACTACAGAGAAGAAGTTATTGTTGGCTCGCACACTGTCAGCTGTGACAGTGGAGTGGCCAAAACAGCTGTGGCCTACCCATCCCTCCTCCCCTCTTCTCCCTTCCATCCTTCCCCTCCCTTCCCGTCCCCCTCAGCCTCCATGACATCAAAGGGAGTCTGTGTCATTGCCTCGGCGGGTTGGCGCAGCTCCGGGGCCATCTCTGGTTTAATACTGTATGAACGCCCCGCAGTGAAGCTGGAGAGCGTCGTCTCAATCTCCCTCTATCCCCCCTCTCTTCTCCCTCTCTCTCTCTCTCTCTCTCTCTCTCTCTCTCTCTCTCTCCCTCGCTCTCTCTCGCTCTTCCTCTCTCTCTCTCTCTCTCACTCTTTTCCTCTCTCTCTCTCCCCCTCTCCCTTTCATTCTCTCGCTCTCTGAGATCACGAAGGCACAGATTGTGTAATAGCGACTAGCTGGCAACACTAGCCATGTGGGCTGGGGAAAGGGATGGATGAGAAACCTGCCACAGCTTTCTCTATTCTAATTGAGAGCTTTGATTGGATAGTTGTTGAGATATACCGACATCCACAACAGATTAATGTGCACAGCAAACATTTACCCGAAATGAATTGAACTAAAATGACTAAAATAGACTACGACATCTGTAAAGATCCAAAGTAAAGCTCCTGAAGTGTGCACTGCTCAGAATTCTGTAATTTGTACACTCCATAACAAAACTAGCTGTGGTTTTGAAGTTCTACTTTCTTCTACAAGAGTTCTACTTTATATACGTGAGTCATCAAACTCTATCACTTTCTGTTCACTTTGTTCTGTACATCTTGCTTCAGGATCAAAGTTCCCCACTGCGAGACATTGTCCTCAGGGGGAGCTACCAGGACACTCACCCCAGTCAGGCACCTGCTGGGAAGATGGGACGCACCTGGGGTTCAATTCCCACAAAGAAATTATGTGTGTGTGTGTGTGTGTGTGTGTGTGTGTGTGTGTGTGTGTGTGTGTGTGTGTGTGTGTGTGTGTGTGTGTGTGTGTGTCTGTGTGTGTGTGTGTGTAGTGTGTGTAGTGTGTGCAGGAAATACTCTCCCCAGTTTCTCAGAAAAGGCCGAGCCGCAATGCATAAGCAAGATTGAGAGGCCATCTACAAACCTCACTGAAAATGTGATGTTTATCCCACCAGGAAATGCTGCTTAAAGTGAGATAGACCATTTATTTTGATCCCTCCTTTCATCCTATCTCCTCTTCACTCTACTCCAGACAGTACAATTCACTCCCAAGAATAATCATTTCCTTTGTCGCAATGGCAAAAATACAAACACATGGTGTGCCATTTTATCGAACTGAACCGCCGGGAAGCACAGATAGGAGCCTATCAAATCTGTGAGGGCTGACACATAGTGTGTACATAGTGGGAAGAGTCAGGGGATAAATGATCAGTTGTTAGCAATTCCCTCCATGGGAGATACTATACATAAGGTATAGTAATCATACCTGACCCCAAGACAAATAAAATACCTTTGAATTGTAGGGCAAAAAAAAAACTGGCTATCCTTAAACACCCTAGTGAACAGATATGAAATTCCTTCCATAGGTGTACGGTTTGAAATGAATAGTCTTCTTCGTCTGATTTGATGAAGATGATGGATACACATTGAGGATTTTGAAAAATAAGTGAATGTAGTCAAAGGTGATTCCCATACCTATCCCTTATTCAGCACACGATTCAAGACCATCCCAAACTGCATAACAGCAGGGACATCTTTTTTTTTTCCTGTGTCAGTGGGCCTCATTTTTGGGAGGGTTTAAGGAGACTGTGCGGTACTGAGACAAACCTCTGTCTGTGAACTTTTCTGACACTGCTTCAGGTGATCGATGGCAAAATGTATGCTTGGCGACCGGGTGGAAGAGACAAGTAGGAGAGAGGGGGTGTGGGAAAAAACTGTTCTCGGGACATATCTTCCCTAAAGGAGATCTCTTACTTTTATCCTGGGAGTCTGAAACGTTTTGAAATAATGAAGTCAGCCTACCCTTTCATTAATTACATTTCAACAACTACATAATTAAGCAGCGACTTTAATGAAATCTCACGCTTTGAGCTGCAAAGAAAGAGAGAGACGATATCTGCACTGTGATAACGAGGGAGAACATGTTAATCTATAGGGGAAAAATGAACAAGGTGTTAAGAAAATGATTCTTTATTTTAATTTATGGGGAACGTGAAAGGTTCCTGTAGCTTGTAGGCAAATTAAATCCATTTAGAGAATAGTTCCTTTAATCTCCTATTATCTCAAGTGTAAAATAATTGCAGACTAACTTTAAGTTGATACTTCAACCTAAATAAGTACCGTTTCTTTTAGTGAGCTCACAAATAAAAAATGATATACCCCCTATTGTGTCTATAGTTCTACTTACATCATCTGCTCCTCGGAGAATGAAGCACGTTTCTGCTGTCTTTAATCTCCTATTCTGGTCTTTCTCTATCAATGTATTCTTATATATGTCCCAGCCTGCTGTTATTCTATTATACAAACACTTAAAAACAAAAAGTAGCTTGTCTTAGACAGAGCCACGCGTATCGTTGTCCTTATCATGTACTGATCAATACATAACACTCTACTATACAGCATTTACAGCACACACACAAGAGACCTACATACAGTGCCTTGCGAAAGTATTCGGCCCCCTTGAACTTTGCGACCTTTTGCCACATTTCAGGCTTCAAACATAAAGATATAAAACTGTATTTTTTTGTGAAGAATCAACAACAAGTGGGACACAATCATGAAGAACAACATTTATTGGATATTTCAAACTTTTTGAACAAATCAAAAACTGAAAAATTGGGCGTGCAAAATTATTCAGCCCCCTTAAGTTAATACTTTGTAGCGCCACCTTTTGCTGCGATTACAGCTGTAAGTCGCTTGGGGTATGTCTCTATCAGTTTTGCACATCGAGAGACTGACATTTTTTCCCATTCCTCCTTGCAAAACAGCTCGAGCTCAGTGAGGTTGGATGGAGAGCATTTGTGAACAGCAGTTTTCAATTCTTTCCACAGATTCTCGATTGGATTCAGGTCTGGACTTTGACTTGGCCATTCTAACACCTGGATATGTTTATTTTTGAACCATTCCATTGTAGATTTTGCTTTATGTTTTGGATCATTGTCTTGTTGGAAGACAAATCTCCGTCCCAGTCTCAGGTCTTTTGCAGACTCCATCAGGTTTTCTTCCAGAATGGTCCTGTATTTGGCTCCATCCATCTTCCCATCAATTTGAACCATCTTCCCTGTCCCTGCTGAAGAAAAGCAGGCCCAAACCATGATGCTGCCACCACCATGTTTGACAGTGGGGATGGTGTGTTCAGCTGTGTTGCTTTTACGCCAAACATAACGTTTTGCATTGTTGCCAAAAAGTTCAATTTTGGTTTCATCTGACCAGAGCATACCACATGTTTGGTGTGTCTCCCAGGTGGCTTGTGGCAAACTTTAAATGACACTTTTTATTGATATCTTTAAGAAATGGCTTTCTTCTTGCCACTCTTCCATAAAGGCCAGATTTGTGCAATATACGACTGATTGTTGTCCTATGGACAGAGTCTCCCACCTCAGCTGTAGATCTCTGCAGTTCATCCAGAGTGATCATGGGCCTCTTGGCTGCATCTCTGATCAGTCTTCTCCTTGTATGAGCTGAAAGTTTAGAGGGACGGCCAGGTTTTGGTAGATTTGCAGTGGTCTGATACTCCTTCCATTTCAATATTATCGCTTGCACAGTGCTCCTTGGGATGTTTAAAGCTTGGGAAATCTTTTTGTATCCAAATCCGGCTTTAAACTTCTTCACAACAGTATCTCGGACCTGCCTGGTGTGTTCCTTGTTCTTCATGATGCTCTCTGCGCTTTTAACGGACCTCTGAGACTATCACAATGCAGGTGCATTTATACGGAGACTTGATTACACACAGGTGGATTGTATTTATCATCATTAGTCATTTAGGTCAACATTGGATCGTTCAGAGATCCTCACTGAACTTCTGGAGAGAGTTTGCTGCACTGAAAGTAAAGGGGCTGAATAATTTTGCACGCCCAATTTTTCAGTTTTTGATTTGTTAAAAAAGTTTGAAATATCCAATAAATGTCGTTCCACTTCATGATTGTGTCCCACTTGTTGTTGATTCTTCACAAAAAAATACAGTTTTATATCTTTATGTTTGAAGCCTGAAATGTGGCAAAAGGTCGCAAAGTTCAAGGGGGCCAAATACTTTCGCAAGGCCCTGTAGGTTACAATACAGTCGAAAGTTCATAGAGTTGTGTTGCAGTGAAATCCCAAGGCACTTTAGCCTTCCCTTTCCCATGGCTTAATCAGAATTCATGGCCAGTGGCAACGAGTGTAATCGGTTTGCATTAATATTGCGGTGCATAAGATCACAGATTTTTTGGCATTACATCAGCTTTGGCCTCATCTCTCTCTCCTCTGGCGCTGCTTAGCATCGGGAACTGATGTGGTGTCACCGGATGCAGTCGGGCAGCCTACTCTCCATTTCATATCCCTGGATGCTCTGAATCCCAGGCAGCCTACTCTCTATTTCATATCCCTGGATGCTCTGAATCCCAGGCAGCCTACTCTCTATTTCATATCCCTGGATGCTCTGAATCCCAGGCAGCCTACTCTCCATTTCACATCCCTGGATGGTCTGAATCCCAGGTAGCCTACTCTCTATTTCATATCCTTGGATGCTCTGAATCCCAGGCAGCCTACTCTCCATTTCATATCCCTGGATGCTCTGAATCCCAGGCAGCCTCCTCTCCATTTCATATCCGTGGATGTTCTGAATCCTTTGAAAATCCCCACTAGGCTTTTTTATTATCGCTGACTGGAAGCTTCGTCATTACTTACAGTTTAATATATAAAACATAATGTAGATGGAATAGGAGTGTGAGGTGGGCGAAAGAAAAAGCATAACCTGGCAAATTTTAGAACTCCCCAATTCCATTTTAGGCTCAGCGTTTCACATACGCGCTCCACTGTCACACATGCGGCTTAATCTGGGGTGGATTGTCAAACCTCACATACATAATGACGGTGGATTTCCCTTGACATAAATCGACTGGTAATGTACTGTACATTGTGGGGCCGCAGATCACTCTTAATGCACCTTCTGCGCCAACATAAATGAGTGTTGTTTGATGTGAAACGTGAACTGGTGGAGGAAAGCCGGTGCACCAGTATGAGAGGATTAAGGGGTGAAGCTGAGTGCACACTCAGCACATTTTCCATTTTCAAGAGTTAAGCTCTCTTTCGGAGAATCCCACTTTCATATTCCTCACTCACAATGGCAGCAGACGCAGTGCGTTGCTCAAAGATTGAGGTTGACTTTGAAAAATTACCTTGCCCCCCCCCCCCCCCCCCCACACACACACACACACAAAATAATTAAGGAACGGCACCACATTTACACAGACTATGGACCACATTCACCATGTGAATGTGAAGGATCCAAAGGTAATGAATTATGTGTGAGAGTCGTGGCTGTGAGTGCGTTCAACCCCGTAGCCTGAACTCTTGACAGAGGAATATTTAGAAGTCAGGCCTTAATGAAAGGAAGGTCAAGATGTAGAAAATGAGAATGCTTCTGAGAGAGTTCTTGGCATGGACCCGGTGATCTCAGGGGTACACGCTTCCATATGAATGTGCTCTGAGATGAGCGATGACCCCTGACCTCTAGCCTTGTCCAGCATTGCACTCAGTTATCCATTTCAAAGCCTGGTGTAAAGGGAGACAACTTAAAACAGCATGGAAGGCCTGTGTAACGAAACCAGTGCAATTGGAAAAGGCAGAGGGTAAGAATAGGTTAACAACACTATATGGGGTAGGTTCCGGACCTTGGACAGCAAACACGAGACCATAGATTGTGAACGTAGAGTGTAAGGTGTGTACAAGAGGTTACTACAATGTATTGGGTAAATTCAGGACCTTGGACAGCAAACACAGAGTGTAAACTCCACAGAGGGTGACTATTGGTTCAGCACCATGGACAGTGAATTCAGTGTGAACATTGTATGTTCAGTACCATGGATAGTGAATGTCGAGCTAAGCTCTGCATAGCAAGGGTGCCTACATTACATTGGGGTAGGTTCAGGACCATGGACAGTGTATGAGCTTCAACGCTCTCATTTCAAAATGCCCTTTTGCTGTACTGCAGTAACGCAGATTGGTCTGAAATGCAATGAGTGGTAACCCTACATTGTAATATAGAGAATATGGTTCAGCTTCACTTTAATTGAGAGAAATTAAGAGATACAGTCTGGCCAAAAACAAGTGCAATCTCAATTCTTTATTGTTGTATTAGACCAATCCCCTTAATATACAGCGAGTCACACATGAATAAGACTATTCACTAACTGGCAAGACGAAACTCATTCAGGATTTGCTGCCAACTGACATCAAAACGGGGACACTGTGTCAAGTGGAATAGACACTATGTTGACTTTCCACTGACTGATACGGCTGATTTTTGTTCTGTGGCGTCAAGGCGAGTCTGATGGCGATGACTCAGCCCATCCCCAGCATGTAGCACTCTGCTATTGTCTCGGGCCATTCACAGTCCTGCAGGGTGGTTCCTTGCATGGACTGGACTAATCCTACCCCAAAGAGAGAGACAGCACAAGAGAGCTCCATTTAAAGGCACATTACCCAAGAGGGAGTAATCGACTTCTTCCTGTGCCTTTCTGTGCCTTTTTTCTCCCACAAACATGAGTGAAGGGGGCCCCAGGAGCTCAGGTTGTGACTGTCAACTCGCCTGGCCCACAAAGCCTCTTTCCTTTCTACCCTCCCCGTCCACCCGCAAGTCATTTGTATTAATTTGGGAATGATTCATTCTAGCTCGCTGAATGATTCATTCTAGCTCGCTTTACCTAATATTGTGTACGGATGTTAGGTAAAGTTGGAGAATGGCGTGCGGTGCTGTGCAATTCTGGTGGCTGTATAGAGACATGAAGATGGAGGGGCAGGCAGAGAGAGCCAGAGGGAGGGAAAAAGAGATAGTGATATAAAGAAAGAGGAGGTAGATAGTAGGGTTGGGAATTGCCAGGGACCTCATGACAATAGTTATGTGTCAATACAATATGTATAGCGATACTCAAGATTCTACATGTATTGCGATTCAATACTGTGATTTTATTGCAACTCAATGTTGAGTTATATCACCGCCTGGTACGGTAACTGCACCGCCCGCAACCGCAGGGCTCTCCAGAGGTTGGTGCAATCTGCCCAAATCATCACCGGGGGCACACTGCCTGCCCTCCAGGACACCTAAGCACCTGATGTCACAGGAAGGCCAAGAAGATCATCAAGGACATCAATCACCAGAGCCCTGGCCTGTTCACCCCGCTATCATCCAGAAGGCAAGGTCAGTACAGGTGCATCACAGATGGGACCGGGAGACTGAAAAACAGCTTCTATCTCAAGGCCATCAGACTGTTAAATAGCCATCACTAGCCAGCTACCATCCGGTTACTCAACCCTGCACCTGCGAGGCTGCTGCCCTATATACAGTGCCTTGCGAAAGTATTCGGCCCCCTTGAACTTTGCGACCTTTTGCCACATTTCAGGCTTCAAACATAAAGATATGAAACTGTATTTTTTTGTGAAGAATAAACAACAAGTGGGACACAATCATGAAGTGTAACAACATTTATGGGATATTTCAAACTTTTTTAACAAATCAAAAACTGAAAAATTGGGCGTGCAAAATGATTCAGCCCCCTTAAGTTAATACTTTGTAGCGCCACCTTTTGCTGCGATTACAGCTGTAAGTCGCTTGGGGTATGTCTCTATCAGTTTTGCACATCGAGAGACTGAATTTTTTTCCCATTCCTCCTTGCAAAACAGCTCGAGCTCAGTGAGGTTGGATGGAGAGCATTTGTGAACAGCAGTTTTCAGTTCTTTCCACAGATTCTCGATTGGATTCAGGTCTGGACTTTGACTTGGCCATTCTAACCTGGATATGTTTATTTTTTAACCATTCCATTGTAGATTTTGCTTTATGTTTTGGATCATTGTCTTGTTGGAAGACAAATCTCCGTCCCAGTCTCAGGTCTTTTGCAGACTCCATCAGGTTTTCTTCCAGAATGGTCCTGTATTTGGCTCCATCCATCTTCCCATCAATTTTAACCATCTTCCCTGTCCCTGCTGAAGAAAAGCAGGCCCAAACCATGATGCTGCCACCACCATGTTTGACAGTGGGGATGGTGTGTTCAGCTGTGTAGCTTTTACGCCAAACATAACGTTTTGCATTGTTGCCAAAAAGTTCAATTTTGGTTTCATCTGACCAGAGCACCTTCTTCCACATGTTTGGTGTGTCTCCCAGGTGGCTTGTGGCAAACTTTAAACAACACTTTTTATGGATATCTTTAAGAAATGGCTTTCTTCTTGCCACTCTTCCATAAAGGCCAGATTTGTGCAATATACGACTGATTGTTGTCCTATGGACAGAGTCTCCCACCTCAGCTGTAGATCTCTGCAGTCCATCCAGAGTGATCATGGGCCTCTTGGCTGCATCTCTGATCAGTCTTCTCCTTGTATGAGCTTAAAGTTTAGAGGGACGGCCAGGTCTTGGTAGATTTGCAGTGGTCTGATACTCCTTCCATTTCAATATTATCGCTTGCACAGTGCTCCTTGGGATGTTTAAAGCTTGGGAAATATTTTTGTATCCAAATCCGGCTTTAAACTTCTTCACAACAGTATCTCGGACCTGCCTGGTGTGTTCCTTGTTCTTCATGATGCTCTCTGCGCTTTTAACGGACCTCTGAGACTATCACAATGCAGGTGCATTTATACGGAGACTTGATTACACACAGGTGGATTGTATTTATCATCATTAGTCATTTAGGTCAACATTGGATCATTCAGAGATCCTCACTGAACTTCTGGAGAGAGTTTGCTGCACTGAAAGTAAAGGTGCTGAATAATTTTGCACGCCCAATTTTTCCGTTTTTGATTTGTTAAAGAAGTTTGAACTATCCAATAAATGTCGTTCCACTTCATGATTGTGTCCCACTTGTTGTTGATTCTTCACAAAAAAATACAGTTTTATATCTTTATGTTTGAAGCCTGAAATGTGGCAAAAGGTCGCAAAGTTCAAGGGGGCCGAATACTTTCGCAAGGCACTGTACATAGACATGGTGACTTTAGTAATGGAACACTAGTCACTTTAATAATGTTTACATACTGCTTTACTCATCTCATATGTATTTACCGTATTCTATTCTACTGTATTTTAGTCGATGCCTCGCCGACATTGCTCGTCCTAATATTTATTTATTTATTAATTCCTTTCTTTTACTTTTAGATTTGTGTGTATTGTTGTGAATTGTTAGATATTACTGCACTGTTGGAGCTAATAACACAAGCATTTCACTACACCCGGAATAACATCTGCTAAATATGTGTGTGAGAGAGAGAGAGAGAGAGAGAGAGAGAGAGAGAGAGAGAGAGAGAGAGAGAGAGAGAGAGAGAGAGAGAGAGAGAGAGAGAGAGGAATAAACAGAGAGCTGGTCTTGCATTTGGTGGTAGCGGTGGGATCCAGAACTGCAGGGGACACCGGGAGAAAGCAAGAGTCCTCTTCCACCTCTCCTGCTTTAATCGAATCACAAAATACAATCTTTTTGAATATCAACTGTGTTTCCCTGTTGATGCCAGCCTCCCTATTGACATCCATTTTTAAACCTCATGCATTATGTCGACGTATGTCTAAGCCAAATGAAGAGAGGAAATATTCATGGGGCCAAATCAAAAATCCTCGTTTCAAATGCCACGACTACAAGGGATATGAACAAAGGAGCGGCAATAAAAAGCCGGATGATATCGGCGCTCGAAGCAAAATAACCTCATAAAAAGCGAAGTGACTTAAAATGTGGGCCAGTGTGTTTATGAAGTAATGAGACACATCTGATGGAAATAAGAAAAAAAAGAAAGAAAATGAAAGCCTTTGATTAAAAAGACATTGCCTTGTGATGATGACAGAGCCCAAATGTCACCCAAAGTTTACTATGCGTCGAGGATTCTGTATCCTGGGTTACATTCAGTAACATCCTGGTCCTAGGGGCCCACAAGATGTGCAGGCTTTTGTTCCAGCCCTGTACTAACCCACCGGATTCAACTAATCCTCAAGCCCCCCCCTTATTGGTTGAGTGAGGTGTGTTATTACTGGGCCGGAACCAAAAGCCTCTACATCCATGTGGACTGAGACCAGAACGTGCATCGTATCAATTAAAAATCTTAGCGCCCTTTTTTCTGATTCACAAAGTCTCCCTGCTTTTGGGAGTGGAGAAAGAGAGACAGAGAAAGCGAGAGGATTTTCTCCATCACACACTGTGGCCCATCCGTTACAGCGAATTAGAGGCAGAATGAGATGTGTTGTTGGTGTTATTATGCTCATATTATCCAGAATGCCAGATCATCCCCCAATGAGCTTGGTGGTCTTAGCGTGGGAGCGAGAGGGAGGGAGGCAGTATCGAGTATAGAAGGGACGGCTCCACCTGGCAAAAAACAGCTGGCTAGTACAATTACAGGTTCGGTTCAAGCAAGAGAGAGAGAATGCCAAGAAGGGAAGGAGGGATGGGGGGATTGTGGTGCTAATGTGTTTAGGCATGCAGCATTTCTCCCCTAATAATGAGGGAAAAACCAAGATGTCGAGCTTCCGCAGATTTTCCCCACGGAAAACTCAGATGTTTAAACCACGTCAGCGGCAAAAACAGCGAAACTCGAAATAATCGGCGCTGGTTCAGCAGCGGTCATTGTGGAATATTAATTGCAGGTCGGTAAGACCCAGGTTTCTGTTTTGGAAGGCACAGCTGCAGATGCATTTTTTTTGCCTTTCTCATTCGTCTGTTTGCTGTCTTTGGCAAAGTAATTTGAGGCCTCTTCTCACTTTATTGCGAAATGTGTTGTTTTAAAAAACGTAATATTCATATATGCAAATACGCACCAAAGGGGATAATGATATGATTTAACTGGCCTGGGTCTATTCTATGATTATGAACTGATCACTGTGTGTGTGTGTGTGTGTGTGTGTGTGTGTGTGTGTGTGTGTGTGTGTGTGTGTGTGTGTGTGTGTGTGTGTGTGTGTGTGTGTGTGTGTGTGTGTGTGTGTGTGTGTGTGTGTGTGTGTGTATCAGCCAGCCAAAAGAAACAGAACCTACCATAATGAATATGATTCAACACAGCCACCTTTCTTGTCTTGCTGTATTTAATCAACCCAGACTTCAAATAATGACTTTGTCACACACAGCACAACATCATTTCTAGTTTGGTGTATGGAAAGGAACAATCTAGCTTAGTTATTCCTTGTAGCCACTGCCTATGTAGCCTTGGATATAGCCTTAGACTCTGGCTAGGTGTGACTGATGAGTACTTTGATTATTATAGAGCAATTGTGTCTAAAGGGATAGGCTGTGCATTTATGATTGGCCGTTCTCCAGAAGTGGCTAGACACTTCGTTTTTATGATAATACCATCATGGTCGTTTATTAACCTTCTCTCCGTGGTCGTGAATAACAATCACTATTCAAGGTGAAAAGGGACGGTTGATCGGAAATGGAATTCTAAGAACAGTGCTTCTCAGAATCGGCCTTCAGACTGAGACACACAGGATGAAGGTACACAGGTGCATGTAGGTAACTCCCAAACGCTTGCAAGCACAAAACACACATCTGCACTAACATGGAAACACAAGTGTGCAGATATACACACATAGCCTGTTTGTCTCTAGACCTATGCACCTACGTTATAAACTTTCATTCAAAAGCTAGGTTGTAACAACCTCATGATGGGTATAGGGAAAATTTTAGTATCCTATTGATGTTACATTGAACTGGTGAAAGATATATGAATCACAAAGTAAGGCCATGGGCATTAAATAAAAATCGGCCTCCCTAATCTTAAAAGGCACGGACCGCCACTACCACACATCCCAACCTCTCCCCTAATAACTTTCCCTCACACCTCTACTCTCATTCCTGATAGACTACAGGAAACAACCCAAAGCACTGCCTCATTGTGAAACATAAACAGCTAAAAGCTAATGGATGACACAGCAATAGCTTCTACTGACAATGGTTCTGTTTGTTAATTGGAATGCCAGGTGGTCTCGTAATTTCCCTGGGATTATCCCATCGACAGGGGCCTCCTTCAGGATGAGGAGGCTGCCCGGGTGCCCCGATCGATGGTGGCCATCTTTTAACACTGATGGAGCAGGGAAGGAGCGCCCCGACTCGCCTAGCCTGCTATTTGCGAGCGACAGAAGGCCCCCTCCGGAAAAATCAATGCTAATGACCGGTGAGCGCTTCCCCCCACACACACACACACACACACACACACACACACACACACACACACACACACACACACACACACACACACACACACACACACACAAACACACAAACAGACACACACAACCACATACACAGGAGAAATGCACACACACAACTTGGAGACACACACTTGATGGATGTACACACACCAACATGGTCTCAGAGCATTTCAAATAATTTTGTACGCAAATCAGACACTCCATATGTTAGGTTTCGTATGGTATGTATTACTTTGTGAATGTCAATCATCCACTTCGTACAGTATGATATGTTATGAATTTGCAAAACATATAATATATTACGAATTTGCTAAACATATGATATGTTAGGAATTCCAATTTGTTATGGCTAATGTTAGCTAGGTGGCTAACCCTAACATTAGCTAGCTGGCTAACGTTAGCTAGGGTAGAGGTAAGGGGTTAGGATTAGGGTTAATGTTAGGAGATAGGTTAAAGAGTTAAGGAAAGGGTTAGCGAAAAGGTTTAAGGTTAGGGTTATGTTTATGGTGAGGGGATGGGATGGGATGGGTTAGCTAACATGCTAAGTAGTTGCAAAGTAACTAAAAAGTAGTAAGCAGTTGAAAAGTTGCTAACTAGCTTACAGTGGCTTGCGAAAGAATTCACCCCCCTTGGTATTTTTCCTATTTTGTTGCCTTACAACCTGGAATTAAAATTGATTTTTGTATCATTTCATTTACACAACATGCCTACCACTTTGAAGATGCAAAATAGTTTTTATTGTGAAACAAACAGGAAATAAGACAAAACAACTGAAAATCGAGAGTGCATAACTATTCACCCACACAAACTCAATACTTTGTAGAGACAACTTTTGCAGCAATTACAGCTGCAAGTATCTTGGGGTATGTCTCTATAAGCTTGGCACATCTAGCCACTGGGATGTTTGCTCATTCTTCAAGGCAAAACTGTTCCAGCTCCTTCAATTTGGATGGTGTCACGTTCTGACCTTAGTTCTTTTGTTATGTCTTTGTTTTAGTATGGTCAGGGCGTGAGTTGGGTGGGTTGTCTATGTTAGTTTTTCTATGATTTGCTATTTCTGTGTTTGGCCTGGTATGGTTCTCTATCAGAGGCAGCTGTCAATCGTTGTCCCTTATTGAGAACCATATTTAGGTAGCCTGTTTTCTATTGTGTTTTGTGGCTGATTGTTTTCTGTTTTCTGTGTCTGTGTGTTCCACACGGAACTGTTTCGGTTTTTGTTTCTGTCTTTCTATTTGTTATTTTGTATTTTCGTGTTGATTTTGTTCATTAAAAACATGACGAACACGTACCACGCTGCATATTGGTCCGATCTCTCATACTCCTCGTCAGAGGAGGACGAATCCTGTTACAGATGGGTTCCGCTGGTGTACAGCAATCTATAAGTCATACCACAGATTCTAAATTGGATTGAGGTCTGGGCTTTGACTAGGCCATTCCAAGACATTTTAATGTTCCCCTTAAACTACTTGAGTGTTGCTTTAGCAATATGCTTAGGGTCATTGTCCTGCTGGAAGGTGAACCTCCATCCCAGTCTCAAATCTCTGGAAGACTGAAACAGGTTTCCCTCAAGAATGTCCCTGTATTTAGTGCCATCCATCATTCCTTTAATTCTGACCAGTTTCCCAGTCCCTGCCAATGAAAAACAATCCCACAGCATGATGCTGCCACCACCATGCTTCACTGTGGGGATGCTGTTCTCGGGGTGATGAGAGGTGTTGGGTTTGCACCAGACATAGTGTTTTCCTTGATGGCCCCCAAAGCTCAATTTTAGTCTCATCTGACCAGAGTACCTTTTTCCATATGTTTGGGGAGTCTCCCACATGCCTTTTGGTGAACACCAAACGTGTTTGCTTATTTTTTATCTTTAAGCAATTACTTTTTTCTGGCCACTCTTCTGTATAGTCCAGCTCTGTGGAGTGTACGGCTTAAAATGGTCCTATGGTAGGATACTCCAATCTCCGCTGTGGAGCTTTGCGGCTCCTTCAGGGTTATCTTTGTTCTCTTTGTTGCCTCTGATTAATTCCCTCCTTGCATGGGCCGTGAGTTTTGGTGGGCGGCCCTCTCTTGGCAGGTTTGTTGTGGTGCCATATTCTTTCATTTTTTTGTAATGGATTTAATGGTGCTCCATAGGATGTTCAAAGTTTCAGTTTAAGATATGTTTTATTGCACAAAAACATACTGTATTTCTCCACCACTTTGTCCCTGACCTGTTTGGAGAGCTCCTTGGTATTCATAGTGCCGCTTGATTGGTGGTGCCAATTGCTTATGGTGTTGCAGACTCTGGGGCCTTTCAGAACAAGTGTATATATACTGAGATAATGTGACAGATCACTTAGATTGCACACAGGTGGACTTTATTTAACTAATTATGTGACTTCTGAAGGTAATTGGTTGCACCAGATCTTATTTAGGGGCTTCATAGCAAAGAGGGTGAATACATATGCACGCACCACTTTTCCATTTTTTATTTTGTACAATTTTTTGAAATAAGTTATTTTTTTCATTTCACTTCACCAATTTGGACTATTTTGTGTATGTCCATTACATGAAATCAAATAAAAATTTAATCAAATCTATTTAAATTACAGGTTGTAAAGAAACAAAATAGGAAAAACTCCAAGGGGGGTGAATACTTTTGCAAGGCACTGTAAATGCTAAAGTTGTCCGTGATTAGATTCAAATGCTCAACCTATGGGTTGCTAGAAGTTAGCATTATTTGCCGACCCATTCACCCCGACCAACCACCCTCTTTCGTTTTTTCCTTAAGTAACCTTCTGTCTTATGTAACCATACCAAATGTAACATATCATACTAATTTGAGTGTCCTGGATTTATATTTACTATGTTACGTCTAGTCTATGAGACCAGGCTATACACACACACACACACACACACACACACACACACACACACACACACACTCAAGAGAGAGGTCTGAGGGCTGGGTGTAAATGGCTGAAGTCCAATTAAGCCAGTGTTAAGGAAGCTGTAGTGATTACCGTCTCCTGAGCACAGAATTGATTCCGGATGGCCTCAGCTGTCTCGTTACGCCCGCTAAGTATCTGCACCTATTTTTACTTATCTATTTGTTTATTTATCGCGCCTCTCAACGCAGCGGCTAATGCCGTGGGATGACCTTTCCCCCTTTCCCTCCTCCTCTCCTCTCATTCTCCTCATCCCTCGCTCCCTGGATGGAAGAAAGAAGGGAGCGGTAAAAGGAAAGTATGATGAGGTGGGCTATACTATGCCCACCTCCTCTGTGGCAGTGATCATTTTCAGGAGGCGGAGATATGAATAGTAACTGTTTATATGGTTCTATAGAAAGATAGATGGCGGATTGAAATGTGATTAACAGGGCTGTAGTGAATCAGGTCAAGAGCTTCAAGTTCCTCTGTGTCCACATCACTAAGGATCTATCATTCTCCAAACACTCCAACACAGTCTTAAAGAGGGCATAACAATGCCTTCTTCCCCTCATTAGGCAGAAAATATTTGTCATGGGCCCTCAGATCCTCAAAAAGTTCTACAGCTGCACCATCATGACTGGCTGCATCACCACTTTTTATGGCAACTAGTTGCCATCTGACTGCAAGGTTTTCCAGAGGGTAGTGCGGCTGGCCCAGTACATCACTGGGGCCGAGCTCTCTGCCATCCAGGACCTCTTTTGACCAGGTGGTGTCAAAGGAAGGCTGTAAAAAATTGGCAAAGGCTCCAGCCACCCAAATCATAGCCTGTTCTCTCTGATACCGGATGGTAAGCAGTACCGATGCCCCAGGTCTGTACAAAACAGGACCCTGAACAGCTTCTACCCCCAAGAGTAAGTTAAATAGTTAACCAAATAGCTACCCAGACTATATGTATTACTCCTTTTTGCACAAACATTTTGGACTTATCACACATGCTGCTCCGTATCACTTTATTCCTAATTATATGCACACTACCGTTCAAAAGTTTGGGGTCACTTAGAAATGTCCTTGTTTTTGAAAGAAAAGCACATTTTTTGTCCATTAAAACAACATCAAATTGATCAGAAATACAGTGTAAAAATTGTTAATGTTGTAAATGACTATTGCAGCTGGAAACGGCAGATTTTTAATGGAATATCCACATAAGAGTACAGAGGCCCATTATCAGCAACCATCACTCCTGTGTTCCAATGGCACGTTGTGTTAGCTAATCCAAGTTTATCATTTTAAAAGGCTAATTGGTCATTAGAAAACCCTTTTGCAATTATGTTAGCACAGCTGAAAACTGTGTTCTGATTAAAGAAGCAATAAAACTGGCCTTCTTTAGAGTAGTTGAGTATCTGGAGCTTCAGCATTTGTGGTTTCGATTACAGGCTCAAAATGTCCAGAAACAAAGACCTTTCTTCTGAAACTCATCAGTCTATTCTTGTTCTGAGAAATGAAGGTACATTAGAGTGTCTAGTTTGAGAAACAGATGTCTCACAAGTCCTCAGCTGGCAGCTTCATTAAATAGTACCTGCAAAACACCAGTCTCAAAGTCAACAGTGAAGAGGCGACTCCGGGATGCTGGCCTTCTAGGCAGAGTTCCTCTGTCCAGTGTCTGTGTTCTTTTGCCCATCTTAATCTTTTATTTTTATTGTCCAGTCTGAGATATGGCTTTTCTTTGCCTAGAATGCCAGCATCCCAGAGTCACCTAATCACTATAGATCCCAAATTCATACAACCAGTACATCAAAAAAATTAAAGCAATGAGGCTTGTGCAACAGATCAGAACGTTTAGCTTAAAACGTTGATAAACTATCATTTCTTCACCTTATAAGCACAGCATTGCACACACGGCATGTTTGTGCCTTCTATAATGCAATTAGCAGTCAAACGCAGTTGTCAAAAGCCTGTGACAAAGATAAAAAATATCTGTTCAAAATGTTGAAAGATGGGAGATCTAAAGAAGCAACAACTAGCATGGCTTGTTAATATGACTAATATGACTTGTGTCTTTGGCTACTGGACAATGAAAGAAATTTGATTTGAAAACCAATAGAACATGAGAGAACATGATACTTGTTTCAATGGCATATGGAAGTCTTAATAAAATAATTGCCTCAACGTTTATAGAAACTGATTTTGGCTAGGCTCCTTTGAAGCAAGGTAAAACATGCCTCATAATATTAAGTCAAATGTTCAGGTTTCACACAATTAATTAGGCTATATGTTTTCAGAATGCATACTGCTTCCAGCTCACATAGTAATGTGTGACTCGCTGAAGCCTGCCTACCATTGGCTATGCACTTGAATGACAATTGGGAAGCGCAATTCAATCACCAGTTGAGTAATTAAAATAGTAGCTCTTTTTAATTGTGTCCATCAAAACATCATAACACGTGATTTCATTTTATATTTTATATTTAGAATTGTTGCACAATGTTTGGGCTTATAAAAGCAAGTTTCACTCCAGAGTCAACAGGAACTGTAGCAGTAGCTCTCGTGCTGTCTGACATATTTTCCATTTAAACTAGGCTCTGTATTTGTATGCTGTGCGCATGTGATAAATAAGAACCATAATGACTAACCAAAATTACACATGAGCTGAGTTAATTCCACAAAATTATGCAAATTGCCCATAGACCGATAACCATGACCGGTAAAAATGTATTTACATCGACTGGTATTTTCAACAATGAATAGGATAAAAAGCATTATTTTGCAATAGGATTTTTTTTCTTCTCCTCGACAAATGGCCGGAACCAGTTTTATTTATCGGCTTTTCATCTTTTTGGGTGGCTAAAAGCCGGCTAACGGAAACCCTGACACACTGACACACACACACACACCAACGAACACACATGGTGTACCCTATTAACACTAACAAAAACATGAGCAGACACACACACTCCCACAACCACACGCACTGACACAATCTCCCCTCATGGTACAGTGTTGGCAGACACCTTGACAATGCAGCCGTTCATCCCTTTATTGAGTCTCTAAGAGTTGCTCTCTTAGACAGACCCAGATTCTGATCGACAGGGGGAACAGACCCAATAAAACACAAATTATGTTGGGCGCCACTTGGACGGTGGATAGGTACTGGAACGTCTCATTCTGCTCTTGTGCTGTAATCTGGGGGGTGGGGGTGGGGGGAGTATGTTGTTGCCCTGCCACCCTGACCGCTGTGCTCTCCTGTGGGCCACAACAAGTCAAGTAGAACAAATGCAGGGAGGTCACTTCGCTGGCCTTGTGTCACCCTCCAACATTATACATGTCTACACTCTTAGAAAAGAAGGTGCTATCTAGAACCTAAAAGGGTTATTTGGCTGACCCCGTAGGAGAACCTTTTCTGGTTTCAGGTAGAACCCTTTTGGGTTCCTTTCCATAGAGGATTCTACATGGAACACAAAAGGGTTCTACCTGAAACCAAAAAGGGTTATCCTACAGGGACAGCCGAATAACCTTTTTGGAAACCTTTTTCTAAGAGTGTATGGATATAGACTTTCTTTTCTATACATCTGTTTTCATTTTTACTGTCAGTCAATCAATCAACATGTCTATCAAATCAGCCAATCAATAAATCAATCTATAAATACATCCATTCATCCATCCAGCCGTCGTCCGTCTGCTAACTTGCCAGTGTGACCATTTACATACACACACTTGGCATGGACAGAGAGGGTCACCACCAGTACATACACTTGGCATGGACAGAGAGGGTCACCACCAGTACATACACTTGGCATGGACAGAGAGGGTCACCGCCAGTACAGACACTTGGCATGGACAGAGAGGGTCACCGCTAGTACACACAGTTGGCATGGACAGAGAGGGTCACCACCAGTACATACACTTGGCATGGACAGAGAGGGTCACCGCCAGTACAGACACTTGGCATGGACAGAGAGGGTCACCGCTAGTACACACAGTTGGCATGGACAGAGAGGGTCACCACCAGTACATACACTTGGCATGGGCAGAGAGGGTCACCGCCAGTACAGACACTTGGCATGGACAGAGAGGGTCACCGCCAGTACAGACACTTGGCATGGACAGAGAGGGTCACTGCCAGTACACACAGTTGGCATGGACAGAGAGGGTCACTGCCAGTACACACAGTTGGCATTGACAGAGAGGGTCACCGCCAGTACACACACTTGGCATGGACAGGGAGGGTCACCACCAGTACACACACTTCGCATGGACAGGGAAGGTCACCGCCAGTACACACACTTCGCATGGACAGGGAAGGTCACCGCCAGTACACACACTTGGCATGGATAGAGAGGGTCACCGCCAGTACACACACTTGGCATGGACAGGGAAGGTCACCACCAGTACACACACTTGGCATGGACGGGGAGGGTCACCGCCAGTACACACACTTGGCATGGACAGAGAGGGTCACCGCCAGTACACACACTTGGCATGGACAGGGAGGGTCACCGCTAGTACACACACTTGGATGGACAGAGAGGGTCACCGCCAGTACACACACTTGGCATGGACAGGGAGGGTCACGGCCAGTACACACACCTGGCATGGACGGGGAGGGTCACCGCCAGTACACACACTTGGCATGGACAGAGAGGGTCACCGCCAGTACACACACTTGGCATGGACAGGGAGGGTCACCGCTAGTACACACACTTGGATGGACAGAGAGGGTCACCGCCAGTACACACACTTGGCATGGACAGGGAGGGTCACGGCCAGTACACACACCTGGCATGGACGGAGAGGGTCACCGCCAGTACACACACTTGGCATGGACAGGGAGGGTCACGGCCAGTACACACACCTGGCATGGACGGAGAGGGTCACCGCCAGTACACACACTTGGCATGGACGGAGAGGGTCACCGCCAGTACACACACTTGGCATGGACGGAGAGGGTCACCGGCAGTACACACACTTGGCATGGGCGGAGAGGGTCACCGCCAGTACACACACTTGGCATGGACAGAGAGGGTCACCGCCAGTACAGACACTTGGCATGGACAGGGAGGGTCACCGCCAGTACACACACTTGGCATGGACGGAGAGGGGGGGGTGTGTCCACTCACCCTGGTGCTGATGAGAGAAACTCGGAAAGGACCCATCTGTCAATTTTTGGGATTAACTAGCAAAAGCACAAGGCTAACTCCTCATATTGAAGGCATAGCTCCATATAGACTCAAATAGTACTGGGATGGTAAGCTAGCTTCCAATAGCTTCTCATAGACTTGGCATGCTAAGCTAGCATCCCATACCTTCACATAGACTTGGCATGCTAAGCTAGCTTCCCTTAGCTTCATATAGATGGCATGCTAAGCTAGCTTCCCAGAACTTCATATAAACGGCATGCTAAGCTAGCTTCCCATAGCTTCATATAGACGGCATGCTAAGCTAGCTTCAGACCCACACAGTCCTCAGAGCCTTTGGCATAGGCTACTGTATGTATGCTGTGTATGAGGGAATTTATTTCTCAAGCTACAGTTTGAGGAATCTAAATCATTTAAATCAACGTTGGAAATCTATACTGCCCGTTGTTCAAACCAGCACACACACACACACACACACACACACACACACATATCCCAGAAGTCATTTAATCTATATTACTGATGTCCAAGCCCAGATACACTACCAGACAAACACAAACACATACAAAAGCAAACTGCTAACTCTCCTCTCCAACACACACACACACACACGCACGCACACGCACACACACACACAGAGAGACACACACAGCGTCAGCAGCAGACCCAGGTGTCTGTATCGGGAGTTCGATCCAATTAGCATTACCCAGAGACAAGCGCATGAATTATGATGCATTGTGAAGACTGTTGAAGCACCCTATTATACAAGCCCAGTTTCTGCCAGCGCTTGGCATACAACATTTACACTTGACATTCTATGCATAACTGGAATATTTTTTCAAATCAGTAGTTGTGAATAAAATGGGAAGGGGCCTTCATAAGCCAAGGATACAGGGTTCTGATGTTATCGTTAATAACAGACAGATTGGAAAACACAGGGTGTTTCTCAATAGTCTACAGTGACTTCCTCTCCTCATCTCCTCTCTTTCTGCTGATCCCGGTGATCAAACAAAGAGGGTGTTTCTCAATGTTCTTAAGTGGCTTCCTCTTCTTATCTCATTTCAACCTGTGCTGATCAGTATAGGCCATGATAGGATAGGATAGGATAGGATAGGGGAAATCAAATTAGTGGACTCAAAATAGTTTTTCACCTGTCCAAGTTCTTTCACATATGAGCAGATGAAGCAAAGAAGACCCCTTAGAGCCTGTTACCTCTCTAGGTTTCTTCCCAGGTCTCTGCCTTTCCAGGGAGTTTTTTGCTAGCCCCTGTGCCTCTACATCTGCATTGATTGCTCTCTAGGGTGTTAGGCTGAAGTAAAAAGGACTTTATAAATACATTTGATTGGTTGATAGGAGATGAAGCCACATCAGATTATTGAGATGCATTGTGAACTCAACTGACCACACTACTTTAATAGTCCACCACAGATAACATTTTGATGGTTAAACAATCCACAAAATCTATTTTTTATGCACTAAGAGCCAACTTTCAATTATGCTGACATACTGTCCTAAGACACTTTGTTGTGCATTTCAAACAAATCACATGCCAATAGCTAGTTGAACATATGTTCGTAGGAATGTATGTCTTTGGAGCAATCCAAATAAATGTGGTACAAGATCTGATGACTTCAAAGCAAAGACATGAAGACCGAGAGATACCCAAGATGGCTGAATAGTACGCCAACACACGTAAAGTATGTCATAGAACAGAAAAGTATTGATTTAAAAGAGACCTCTGTAACATAAGCGGTCAGGAAGACTCAATGCATTTCTCTCTGTAGAAGGCATGAGTACATCCTATTTGTCTTTGGTGAATGACACAGGACTGCGGCGTTCCGCTCTGAGTGACCGCAGACCCTTCATGACTGCAGAAACCAGAAATGGCTCAGTGGTCACTCGATTCACATGGGACAGTAGCCTAGAAATGAATGAGGTGGCCTGAGATGATCTAGTTATTGCTGCTTCCCTCAGATCACGTCAGTGTTGCCGTTGTTTCGAAACCGACTCATTGTCATTTGTACACCCAATTTCTCTCTCCTTACTTTCCTGTCATTCTCTCACTGTCTCTACCCAATGAACTTGACAAATAATATGGGGAGGGGGATATCATTAAATTAAGGCACACCCATTTGTGAGGATTCAATTCCATGTCAATGCCAGTAAATAGAGACAATTATTTGATGAATTGAATGGCTCTCATAGGGAATGATGGACAATCATCAATGCATCAACTGAATTTCTATCGAGTTGAAATGGGACAGCCAAGCCATGCACACAAACATAACAACAGTATTATATATCTATGGGTCTTTGGGAGGGAGAAGGTATTTTTCTCTTCAAACGTCATTGTGTAACTCACAATGGTCAATCAGGAAGCGAATGTCTGGAGGTCAAAGTATACACGCACAAGAAACAGATAGAAGAAAACCGATGTACCCATACTCATCCTTCATACTGGAGAATGGCATTCAAGCTTTCCACAATGCCGCTCGTTGGCAGTCTCCAGTTCCGTTAGCAATAGCACTCCTCCTATTCAAATGAGGGCTTGTTGTGCTAGCTACCTAGCCAGATGTTATCAAAAGACAAACACTGTAATTTCCCCTGCCCTTTCACACTAGGGAAGAAAGGCAGTGTGTATACCTTGAGTGTCCATGCTAATGACAATTGCTATCGCTATTGTAATGTATTTCCATCACGCCTGCTTATGTTCCTTGGTGCTCCAATCAGCCTTTACATCTTGAAAGCGTAGACATGGGCGGCAATGCTTTACAAAATATAAATATGAAAGCTGGAAAGATCACGTTTGTCACTGAGACATAACAGTACCAGTCAACTTTTGGACACACCTACTCTTTTAAGGGTTTTTCTTTATTTTTACTATTTTCTACATTGTAGAATAATAGTGAAGACATCAAAACTTTAAAATAATACATATGGAATCATGTAGTAACCAAAAAAGGGTTAAGCAATTAAAAATATATTTTATATTCTTCTAAGTAGCCACCCTTTGCCTTGATGACAGCTTTGCACACACTTGGCATTCCCTCAACCAGCAACATGAGGTTCACCTGGAATGCATTTAAATTAACAGGTGTGCCTTGTTAAAAGTTAATTTGTGGAATTTATTTATTTCTTAATGTGTTTGAGCCAATCAGTTGTGTTGTGACAAGGTATACAGAAGACAGCCATATTTGGTAAAATACCAAGTCCATATTATGGAAAGAACAGCTCCAATAAGTAAAGAGAAACAACACTCCATCTTATTTTAAGACATGAAGGTCAGTCAATCCGGAAAATGTCTTCAAGTGCAGTCACAAAAGTTACCTCTGATGCAGAGGATAAGTTCATTAGAGCTACCAGCCTCAGAAATTGCAGCCCAAATAAATGATTCACAGAGTTAAAGTAACAGACACATCTCAACATCATCTGTTCAAAGAAGTCTGCATGACTCAGGCCTTCATGGTCAAATTGCTGCAAAGAAACCACTACTAAAGGACACCAATAAGAAGAAGAGACTTGATTGTATCAAGAAACAGGAGCAATTAACATTAGACCGGTGGAAATCTGTCATTTTGTCTGATGAGTCCAAATTTGAGATTTTTGGTTCCATCCATTGTCTTTCTGAGACACAAAGTAGGTGAACGGATGATATCCGCATGTGTGGTTCCCACCGTTAAGCATGGAGAAGGAGGTGTGATGTTGTGGGTGTGCTTTGCTGGTGACACTGTCTGTGATTTATTTAGAATTCAAGAAACACTTAACCAGCATTCTGCAGTGATACGCCATCCCATTTGGTTTGCGCTTAGTGGGACTATCATTTGTTTTTTAATAGGACAATGACCCAACACACCTCCAGGCTGTGTAAGGGCTATTTGACAAAGAAGGAGAGTGATGGAGTCAGATGACCAGGCCAGCACAATCACCCGACCTCAACTCAATTGAGATGGCTTGGGATGAGTTGGACTGCAGAGTGAAGGAAAAGCAGCCAACAAGTGCTCAGCATACGTGGGAACTCCTTCAAGACGGTTGGAAAAGCATTCCAGGTGAAGCTGGTTGAGAGAATGCCAAGACTGTGCAAAGCTGTCATCAAGGCAAAGGGTGGCCACTTTTGGTTACTACATGATTCCATATGTGTTATTTCATAGTTTTGATGTCTTCACTATTATTCTACAACGTATAAAATCTAAGAAAAACCCTTGAATGAGTAAATTTGTCCAAACTTTTGACTGGTACTGTACCTTTGACTGAGGTGTGAAACAAATGTGTAGTATGTTTTAGGATAGCATACAACTGTGAATACACCAATAATATGTTGTATTCTTTTGTACTCTATTACTCTGGTGATGAGTTCATCCTCAAACAAATATTTTCTTAAACTGTCACCTCTTTCGCCAAATACCTCCGTGGATTATTTTGAGCCTGTATTCTGCAGAAATGAAGGCATTTCAGCAAACTCATGAAGCCCCATCATTCCCCGTGCAATTGTCACTGTGGCCGACTGATTTAGTCACAGACCGCCTCTTACACCTTTGCTGAGAACATTGAGAAAATCTACCCACTAATTTTAAGTGCATACAGACACATGGAGAACTATTCAAAGCAATGCCATCCAGCCCTCTTCATTGAGGCATTATCGCTAATGAGTATAATATAGTTCCATCCTGTCACTGGGAATAAGTGGCCACATTGATCTGAAGTCATTGTTTTTATAATATATTTTTGTGCTGCATATATTATTGTCAGTGTTTCAGTCCCTGGAACCCCTTTGGGATTTGCCTTCCTGTTTGAATCTTTTGTCTTTGGGGAGAGTGGCGAGTGTGATGTATGACATTCCAAAATTATTTAGCTCACGTATCCATTTTACGTGGGCCTGGTGCAAATCAAAATGGTTGTTTGCATTGTTTACTGTATGTGAACGTATTTCTGTTTGTTGGAAAAATCTGCATTCGGCACACAATGTTTTTGTTGTTAAGATATTCATATTTTCCCTTTTGTATACCTCATCTCTGCCGAAAAAATGGAATGAGATCAAATCAGGGGGGGATTTTCTATGAATAAAAGTCAAGCTATTTCATTAGATGTATGGCGATGTTAATAATCTACATGTTGCCTCATCATACTATCACTGCGTAAAGTACAGCAACTGCATAAAGGCAGCATATTACTGCTGCTCTATCGCGACTGCTGCTGCTGCTTCTACTACTACTAACTCTACTATTACTACTACAACTACTACTGCAGTTGGTGTTACTACTAATAACACTAAAACTATTACTACTAGTAGAAGTCCACTACAACTACTACTACTAGTACTACTACTGCTGTTATTACTACTATACTTATTACTACTACTGATGATATTACTACTACTACTACTACTACTACTACTACTACTACTACATGCTATTACTACTACTATTACTACTACTACTCCTAATGCTACTACTGATGCTATTACCACTACTACTACTACTACTAAAACTATTACTACTCGTAGAAATCCACTACGTCTACTACTAATATAACAAGGTCCACTACAACTACTATTACTATTACTAATACTACTACTGCTGTTATTACTACTACAACTACTACTACTACTGCTGATGGTGTTACTACTAAAACGATTACTAGTCCACTACAACAACTACTGCTGTTATTACTACTATAATTATTACTACTACTGATGATATTACTACTACTACTACTACTACTACTACAACATGCTATTACTACTACTATTACTACTAATACTACTAATGCTACTACTGATGCTATTACCACTACTACTACTACTACTAAAACTATTACTACTCGTAGAAATCCACTACATCTACTACTAATATAACAAGGTCCACTACAACTACTATTACTATTACTAACACTACTACTGCTGTTATTACTACTACAACTACTACTACTACTGCTGATGGTGTTACTACTACTACTACTACTACTACTACTACTACTTCTACTAAAACTATTACTAGTCCACTACAACAACTACCACTGGTACTACTACTGCTCTTATTACTACTAGAATTACTACTGCTACTGATGCTATTACTTCTACTACTACTACTAAAACTATTACTACTAGTAGAAGTTCACTAAGACCACAACTAAGTCCACTACAACTACTATTACTATTACTAATACTGCTTTTATTACCACTAGCACTACTTCTACTACTGCTCCTATTACTGCTACTAGTACAAGGACTACTACTGCTGCTATTACTGCTACTAGTACAAGGACTACTACTGCTGCTGTACTACTACCAAAACAAGTAACTACTGATCTACTCCCTCAGTTATAATATCCATTTAATATCACCTAAGCTCCTCTTTTAGCTGAGTCCTTGATTACAGAGAGCCTGTTTGGCAGAGTATGCAGTGAAGTAGTGAGGGTTTTGGCCTCGCCCGGGGGACATACTTGGCCCTTCCCATAAAAGGGGTCTGCTAATGGAAACCACTGGGCCCTGGTCTCCCACTCCATCTTTATGCAGGCAATGGGGGCCTTTTATGGTAATCACAAAGCAGGGCCAAATGGATGGTGGGGCCAGTAGTGGAAGAGGAGGAATAAGAGCCTGCCGAAATGTTTACAGCTGCCAGGGAGCAGGTGCTGCTACCCTGCCCATAAGTTCACAAAACCAGCCGGTGTCGGAGCATGTCTAATGTGGAGAAACATCTTGTGGCTTTTACCCCCCTCCCTCCCTCTCTCTCTCTCTCCCTCACTCTCTTTCGTTCCCTCTCGCTCTTTCTCTCTATCGAAAATATGTTTATAAACCTCCAGGGACAGTTTATCAAAAATGTATCTGGTTCGCCGGGGCGGATTGCTAGGTTTAATGTTGAACCGCAGCGACATGTCTTATTTTTTTTTTGAGAGAGGGGGGGGGGGGGGGGGGGGGGGCGGCGGCAACGCCCATTTGTCATGTACCTTTGCACAGGGTGTTCAGGGAGGGAGGTGAGGTGGGAATGGGGAGGGGGTTTAGGGAAGGGTGTGTGCGGTGTAGGAACGGTGTAGGGACGGTGAATCATTATAACACTTTGTCAGCATGCAAGTTTACATTTGGATGCTAGTGTTTCTCTGCGGAGACACTCCAGCTTGATTGTGCCACGGCCTGGAGCAGAATGCTAATTTATTTCCTCATCTCCCCGGCTCCTGTAATCACAATAGCTGGTAACACACACGGCAGCCAGACGCCGGGAGAAACTAAGTGAAAATCTACCCTCTGTGTGTCTCCAAGGATGCTAAAGAAGAAAACAACCACCGAAAAATAAATCCAAACCCATTGTTATGAGGTATTACTATTGCTTGCTTGGAGGGAAGGCTGGCTTTCCATTGAAGATGATATATTTGACGGTAAACCGCGATTATTTTTGAATGATCTTTCTGGCGCAGACGCTCAGAATACATACAACACAATCCCTTCCATTCATTAAAACGATCATAAAAAAAGCTAGATGTTCTGTGCGTGGGAGGAAAAACGCCATGCTAAACGACTCATTTGCGAACATAATTTTCAATTAAGAGAACCGCATTAAATTAGGATTAGATAGGAGTATCTAGCCGTTTTACAATGGAAGCAACATTTAAGAGTAATATCGTCATTATACGGTAGTCTGATGTAATGCGTTGAAAAGATTTGGAGGGTAGATAGGAAGGCTGTAGTCTAGACAGCACATTAAGTATATGGTGGGTCCCAAATTGGCACCTTATTCACGTAGGGCTTAGGTCAAAAGTAATGCACTATATAGGGAAAGGCTGCCATATAGGACACAGCCCTAGGCTATTGTTAGGGGGGTGAAGTGGTTTCTCTGTCAGTGTGAGGGTCACAGGGACTCCACATCCATATGGTCAGACAATGGCCTTCTTTATTGTAACTGGCTACAGCACAAGGTTGCTCCTTGATGGAACAAAAGAGGGAAATGTGTACTGTAAGTGAATCTGTACCCATCTATGGTCTAACTGGGGAGGTTGTCTCTTCCTCCTCAAATCTGCCTCATATAAGCCCTCACAAGATAGAGATAGGAATGTGTGTTATGTGTGTGTGAGTGGGAGAAAGGGAGAGATAGAGAGGGAGAGACAAAGGTAGACTGAGAGAGAGGCACAAAATGAGGTGGAAACTGAGCTGCACTTCCTAACCTCCTGCCAAATGTATGACCATACTAGGGACACATATTTTCCTCAGATTACACAGACCCACAAATCTTGATAAACTCCCATATCTTTTTGGTGAAATACCACAGTGTGCCATCACAGCAGCAAGATTTGTGACCTGTTGCAACAAGAAAAGGGCAACCAGTGAAGAACAAACACCATTGTAAATACAACCTATATTTATGTTTATTTATTTTGCCTTTTTTTACTTTAACTATTTGCACGTCGTTACAACTCTTTATATAGACATAATATGACACTTGAAATGTCTTTATTCTTTTGGAACTTGTAATATTTACTGTTCACTTTTTATTGTTTATTTCACTTACTTATCCATTTCACTTGCTTTGGCAATATAAACATATGTTTCCCATGCCAATAAAGCCCCTTGAATTGAAATGAATTGAGAAAGAGAGAAAAAAGAGAGAGAGCGTTGGCCATCACTTTCAGTCGATATCCGTTGAAAATGTCATTGAAAATCAATATAAGATACAGACTTAACATAAATGAATGGGATAATTACAGTTTGGATCCATGTCATGAAATGGCAGTCAGTTCCCTCTAATAATGTGGTTTGTGGAGGCAGCCTATTATTCACTGGTTTCAATCCTCATCTGCTGAGTTGCAGTGAGAGACCAATTCAAACTTACGTTCAACAACGTAATCCATAGAGGAGCAAATCCCCCCGTGCATGAATTCATAAAGTATGTACACTGTACATTGTCCAAAAGGTCAGCAGAGAGTCATTTGGATGTCTTTTTGATGCAGGCTCACAGTGGTTATTAGCTACACTGAACAAAAAATAGAAACGCAACATGTAAAGTGTCAGTCCCATGTTTCATGAGCTGAAAAAAAAGATCTGAGAAATGTTCCATATGCACAAAAAGCTTATTTCTCTCAAGTATTGTGCAGACATTTGTTTACTCCCGTTAGTGAGCATTTCTCCTTTGCCAAGATAATCCCTCCACCTGACAGGTGTGGCACATTGAGAAGCTGATTAAACACCATGATCATTACACAGGTGCACCTTGTGCTGGGGACAATAAACGGCCACACTAAAATGTGCAGTTTTGTCACACAACACAATGCCACAGATGTCTCAAATTTTGAGGGGGAGTGCAAATGGCATGCTGACTGTAAGAATGTCCACCAGAGCTGTTGCCAGATAATGTAATGTTCATTTCGCTACCATTAGCCGCCTCCAACATCGTTTGAGAGAATTTGGCAGTAGGCCTAACCGGCCTCACAGCCGCAGACCACATGTATGGCGTTGTGTTGGTGAGTGGTTTGCTGATGTCAACATTGTGAACAGAGTGCCCCATGGTTGAGGTGGTGTTATGGTATGGGCAGGCAAAAGATACGAACAATGAACACAATTGCATTTTATCGATGGCAATTTGAATTCACAGAAATACCATGACAAGATGCTGAGGCCCATTGTCGTGCCATTTATCTGCCGCCATCACCTCATGTTTCAGCATGACACAGCCCCATGCACGGCCCCACAAAGATCTGTACACAATTCTTGGAAGCTGTAAATGTCCCAGTTCTTCCATGGCCTGCATACTCACCAGACATGTCACCCATTGAGCACGTTTGGGATGCTCTGGATCAACGTGCACGACAGTGTGTTCCAGTTCCTGCCAAAATCCATCAACTTCACACAGTCGTTAAAGAGGAGTGGGACAACATTCCACAGGCCACCTTCAACAGCCTGATCAACTCTATGCGAAGGAGATGTGTCACGCTGCATGAGCCAAGTGATAGTCATACCAGATACTCAAAGGACTCCTGACACCACAATCAATTATAAGGTCAGCAGGATGACCTTTAGGTCCTGTAATATCTTGACCCCTGATATCACATCCCATAGAAAGAAACAACACTAATATTTCAGTCTGATCTGTGGCTGTTAGTGTGTGCGCTCCCACTTGTGTGTGTTTGTTTGATGTCAGTGTGAACGAGGACACTGGCGTTTAACCCGGACCGTAGTCGTATCTCCCCTTGTTTTATGGTCTCTCTAGAGGTAAGAGGTGAGCAGGCCACCGCCTCCCTCACACACACTGACTCTGACATCTTCGCTGGCATCGCGCATAAACACACACACACCTTGCCATATCTACCGATTTTCTGTGCAGCTTGACTACAAATTAGAGGGCATTTTACCAAGGGAGCATCATTAAATCATCCTTTATCAGTAAGGTTTATGACATATTGTACATAATGCAGGAAGGGGGTAGGTGAGGTGTTTCTGTGGGTCTACAGTGGGTCTCGGCCCATATGGATGATGTAATGTTAGCTAATAGCTACAGTATGCGGATGGGTTTGACTGGAAAGCAATTCACTGAATATTAAGATGAATATTAATACTGAATAGGTTGGGATATAGAATGTTGTGCTAAGGACAGGGGAATTGTGAAGCACATGGATGAGGGGGGGGGGAGATCTGCCTTTTTAAGGCCCCAATTTTGGTTAAAATGATAGAAGCTATGGAACTACTGTAAATCAACTTCATTGTTTTGTTTAGTTCTTGGCAAAGGGTGGCTACTTTGAAGAATCTAAAATACAAAATACATTTAAATATGCTTAACACTTGTTTGGTTACTGCATGATTCCATATGTGTTATTTCATAGTTTTGATGTCTTCACTATTATTCTACAATGTAGAAAATAGTCAAAATAAAGAAAAAACATTGAATGAGTAGGTGGGTTGGGTTTTCAGGTGGGTTTTTCTTGATTTTAACTATTTTCTACATTGTTTTTCTAACAACATGTTTTTGTTTTGTCATTATGGGGTATTGTGGGTAGATAAAAAAAATCTC
This sequence comes from Oncorhynchus clarkii lewisi, assembly GCF_045791955.1. Lineage (NCBI taxonomy): Eukaryota > Metazoa > Chordata > Actinopteri > Salmoniformes > Salmonidae > Oncorhynchus > Oncorhynchus clarkii. The sequence goes on along the minus strand of NC_092155.1, from coordinate 22,673,621 downwards.
CATTTTAGAATAAGGCTATAATGTAACAAAATGTGGAAAAAGTGATGGATCTGAATACCTTCAGAATGCACTGTATCTCTTTTAAATATATGTATTATTTTCCGCTAACTCTACCACACCTCCCCTAATTGGAGTAAAGTAATGGACAACAATACTTCTACTTCCAGCTTATACATACTTATATACATTTTATAGACACAATGTATTGTACATTAGTTACAGTTGAAGTCGGAAGTTTTCATACACTTAGGTTGGAGTCATTAAAATTCTTTGTTCAACCACTCCACAAATGTCTTGTTAACAAATTATATTTTTATCAAGTCGGTGCATGACACAAGTAATTTTTCCAACAATAGTTTACAGATAGATTATTTCACTTATAATTCACTGTATTACAATTCCAGTGGGTAAGAAGTTTACATACACTAAGTTGACTGTGCCTTTAAACAGCTTGGACAATTCCAGAAAATGATGTCATGGCTTTAGAAGCTTCTGATAGGCTAATTGACATAATTTGAGTCAATTGGAGGGGTACCTGTAGATGTATTTCAAACTCAGTGCCTCTTCGGAATTTGGTGTGAAAAGTGCAAATCAATCCCAGAATAACAGCAAAGGACCCTGTGAAGATGCTGGCGGAAATAGGTACAAAAGTATCTATATCCACAGTAAAAACGAGTCCTATATCGACATAACCTGAAAGGAACACTCAGCAAGGAAGAAGCCACTGCTCCAAAACCGCCATAAAAAAAGCCTGACTATGGTTTGCAACTGCACCTGGGGACAAAGTTCGTACTTCTTGGAGAAATGTCCTCTGGTCTGATGAAACAAAAATAGAACTGTTTGGCCATAATGACCGTCGTTATGTTTGGAGGAAAAAGGGAAAAAGGGGGAGGCTTGCAAGCTGAAGAACACCATCCCAACCGTGAAGCACGGGGATCGCAGCATCCTGTTTGTGAGGGTGCGTTGCTGCAGAAGGGACTGGTCCACTTCACAAAATAGATGGCAACATGAGGAAGGGAAATTATGTGGATATATTGATGCAACATCTCAAGACATCAGTCAGGAAGTTAAAGCTTGACCGCAAATGGGTCTTCTAAATGGACAATGACCCCATGCATACTTCCAAAGTTGTGGCAAAATGGCTTAAGGACAACAAAGTCAAGGTATTGGAGTGGCCATCACAAAGCCCTGACCTCAATCCTATAATTTGTGGGCAGAACTGAAAAAGTTACACCAGCTCTGTCAGGAGGACTGGGCCAAAATTCACCCAATTTATTGTGGGAAGCTTGTGGAAGGCTACCCAAAATGTTTGACCCAAGTTAAACAATTTAAAGGCAACACTACCAAATACTATTGGGGTGTATGTAAACTTCTGACCCACTGAGAGTGTGATTAAATAAATAAATCATTCTCTCTACTATTATTCTGACATTTCATATTCTTAAAATAAAGTGGAGATCCTAACTGACCTAAAACAGGGAATTTTTAATCGGATTAAATGTCAGGAATTGTGAAAAACTGAGTTGAAATGTATTTGTCTAAGGTGTATGTTCACTTCCGACTTCAACTGTATCTTTTGTTTGTTTTTAGTCCCATTCTTCAGCTACTATCAACCCCTCCCATCTGTCTCTGAAGCACATCCAGTTTCTATTTTGCCATGTATTTCTAACTTTGAGTTTCACAAAAAATCTGAACCTATATACATTTTACGGACACATTAAATCTACTTTAATGTTAGGTATGGAGAAAAAGCCTGGAGTTGTGGGCTGGGAGGCAGTTGACAAATTTCAAAGCCTTACAGTCTGCATGGCAAGGAAAAGGGGAACATTTAACAAGACTGGTCACATGACGAGAACATTCTGAAAAGGTCTGAAATATTTGAAAATATTATAAAGGGTGAAAAAAAGATACATACATAAACATATTTTCTGTCTGGAGCTCTCTTAAACTATGATTTGTAGTGGAACCACACAAAAAAAAAAGATATAAAACTGTTTGTGACACACACAACAACAAAAAAACGATCACACACCCAGACCGTGATGCTACTGTATGTGGTAGACAGAAAGCCATTCAACATTGAGGGAGGGATATCAGCTGTAAAGCCATAAAATGTAATTCATCTCATCGGGGTCCCTGCTAGCAGCATGTAATCGTAATGTCACACTAGCGTAATCCATTTAAAACACGTTGGGCCCAGGTCTAGTCTGCTGTGACTTGGCTATTGCAAAAAAGAACACGTTTCCATCATTTCAGATACCGGGCATGAATTTCGCTGGACTGACTGACTAGCAATTAGCAGGTTGTAAGCCGCTTGCCTTGTTCGTCCACTTGCTTGGGCAGGCAGACAAACATTCAGTTGTTCTTGTTGAATCTCACACAAAAAAATACCAAAATAAAACTACCATCTCTCAGCACATGTGTCGAAGTGTGGCAATGTGAAGAGCGAGGAAGTGTTTGCTTGTCCAAAGATGTGTTTTTTTGTCTTGAGAAACGCCTTTTCTCTCGTGGCGGGCAATGTGCTTAACATTTTGCAAAGCCAGGGTCGACCGGGCACCAACCTGACTAGAAAATGAGTAGCTCATCCACTGTAGCTCATTGCAGTTTAGGTGGTTGAGCAAACATTATCTCCCACGAAGCGTCCATGTTGGTGTCTCGAGGCCAGGATAAGGTGAATGTTGACGCAGAGGGTTTTAGTGTTACGGGAGGAAACAGAGGGCACCCCGGTCTCTCCATTCTACATGTGCTGCCCTGTGCTCAGGTATACTTGAACTAATTACACCCTCAGGGGACTAAATTAACCATCTTGCCAGCAATAAACTGTGGATGATTTATCATCACCTACAAACCTGGCCCAGAACCGGCGCCAGCCCACCACTAGAATGTTTATGCACCATTGGTTTAATTATGACTATATCTTAATGAGGTAGTTCTAAGAGGTTTGTTATGGCACAGAGCCGTTTAGCAAATACTGTGCAGTATATATAAGGCTAACAGTGATGTAGACTATGAATACAACATTTCAATCATATATTTAATTTGATAGATTTTTTTCTTGAGAGAATGTGCACTGGTCCTAGAAATCTGTGTTTCACGGATGGCTCATGGCCTACTGGTTAGTCTTTGTCGGCTGGAAAACACTGTGAGTGAAACAATATTCAATAGGGATCAGTGAGGCATGAAAAGGCTTGCAGCCAATGGATTATCCACCACATGGGACAATCATTATCAATGAAAATACCGTCAAATACAGAAACTATAGGAAATTAATGACATTATGCCTCAGTCAAGCACAAGCGTAAATGAATGTTCTGTCTTTACCATAACCAGTTTTATTGGTAGTCTTCAATCCATTCATACCATAACTACCATGTCAATGACACCGGCATCCAGTCATAACTGCCTCATCATCAACTTGAATGACCATACTGTAATCTCCCTTCCTCTACTTCGAAAAAGCTTTTATCTCACAACCACTATAAACGCCCTTTCTCTCTGATCATATCACATTCCCCAACTCCGCTCAATCTCTCACTATCCTCCTCACTTCACTCCAGGCACCAGATGCCCCCCCCCCCCCCCCCCCCACGCCCCTCTCCCTCCCCTCCCTCGTTCACTCTTGGCCCTTTAGATGGATCGTCTCTCCCTCCGTTTGTGTTTCCTCAGTGCCTCCTCAGACGGAGAGATTGATTTGTCTACAGGACGCCTTTGACCTTTGATATGATCCGATAAGGTACGCATGGCCCTTACCGAATTAAGCAATCAAAGGGGAGGCACATTAGGCTAGATAGAAGGGGAGTTCCAACCATAGCATAGCATCATAGCATACCCTCACCCTCACTCAACCACTGCAGTTTTTCCATCCCACTTAGACCTGCAGTCCATCTCTTCCCTCCCCTCTAGACGCCCAGGGGAAAATAAAATATGTGTTTTCAAATTGCACTCTGCCTAAAGGCTCTTTGGGCAAATTCAATTTTCACCTTGCATCGATTTTCCCTTCCTCCGACTCGATGGATACTAATGTTATCTATCATGTATTTCTGTGCTCTACAGGAAGAAAGGGGGGGGGGATTAGTTAGGGGCCTATTTTGAATGACACAACAAGCTAAGGGTATCTGTTGTATCACCCAGGAAGAAATAGGTTTGAGAAAGTGCCCAAGGCCTTTTTTGTCTTTCTTTGTGTCCATTTCTGTCACGTCTCCTATCATCTTGTATATTTGCAAATCACTGTGAAATATCCTCTTTTGCCTGTCTTTGTATTTCGCCCATTTGGCTTTAAAACCGCTATGCGATGACCTTAACCAACAGAGAACAAAAATTGCTTTTTTCTCTCTCCTGTTTTCACCTTTTTTCTTAGTCTAAGCAGTCACAGTCCAGATGCTGCTGATTAAAAGCTGAGCCTTGGATGGGTTGAGTTTTGGAATTCAGTCGGCACACATGCAGAGAGCTTCACACTCTTTTTTTTGTTCTAAAAATACACCTAGCAGCAAGGGATTTTGGGCCGGATCTTAGCGGGAGCCTGGTGCCATTATATATCGAAGAGACCAGCAAATGAGCCCCTCGAGCAGCCGGACCCGTGCATGTCTCTGCCCCTGCTTAAAGAAAGTCAATCCACCAAATCGATGCCTTTTGAGAAATGGAGCCTGGTCCAAAAAAAATTCCATTTCACCTCATTTTAACATTACAGTGCCTTGCGAAAGTATTCGGCCCCCTTGAACTTTGCGACCTTTTGCCACATTTCAGGCTTCAAACATAAAGATATAAAACTGTATTTTTTTGTGAAGAATCAACAACAAGTGGGACACAATCATGAAGTGGAACAACATTTATTGGATATTTCAAACTTTTTTAACAAATCAAAAACTGAAAAATTGGGCGTGCAAAATTATTCAGCCCCCTTAAGTTAATACTTTGTAGCGCCACCTTTTGCTGCGATTACAGCTGTAAGTCGCTTGGGGTATGTCTCTATCAGTTTTGCACATCGAGAGACTGAAATTTTTTCCCATTCCTCCTTGCAAAACAGCTCGAGCTCAGTGAGGGTGGATGGAGAGCATTTGTGAACAGCAGTTTTCAGTTCTTTCCACAGATTCTCGATTGGATTCAGGTCTGGACTTTGACTTGGCCATTCTAACACCTGGATATGTTTATTATTGAACCATTCCATTGTAGATTTTGCTTTATGTTTTGGATCATTGTCTTGTTGGAAGACAAATCTCCGTCCCAGTCTCAGGTCTTTTGCAGACTCCATCAGGTTTTCTTCCAGAATGGTCCTGTATTTGGCTCCATCCATCTTCCCATCAATTTTAACCATCTTCCCTGTCCCTGCTGAAGAAAAGCAGGCCCAAACCATGATGAAGCCACCACCATGTTTGACAGTGGGGATGGTGTGTTCAGCTGTGTTGCTTTTACGCCAAACATAACGTTTTTCATTGTTGCCAAAAAGTTCAATTTTGGTTTCATCTGACCAGAGCACCTTCTTCCACATGTTTGGTGTGTCTCCCAGGTGGCTTGTGGCAAACTTTAAACAACACTTTTTATGGATATCTTTAAGAAATGGCTTTCTTCTTGCCACTCTTCCATAAAGGCCAGATTTGTGCAATATACGACTGATTGTTGTCCTTTGGACAGAGTCTCCCACCTCAGCTGTAGATCTCTGCAGTTCATCCAGAGTGACCATGGGCCTCTTGGCTGCATCTCTGATCAGTCTTCTCCTTGTATGAACTGAAAGTTTAGAGGGACGGCCAGGTCTTGGTAGATTTGCAGTGGTCTGATACTCCTTCCATTTCAATATTATCGCTTGCACAGTGCTCCTTGGGATGTTTAAAGCTTGGGAAATGTTTTTGTATCCAAATCCGGCTTTAAACTTCTTCACAACAGTATCTCGGACCTGCCTGGTGTGTTCCTTGTTCTTCATGATGCTCTCTGCGCTTTTAACGGACCTCTGAGACTATCACAGTGCAGGTGTATTTATGCGGAGACTTGATTACACACAGGTGGATTGTATTTATCATCATTAGTCATTTAGGTCAACATTGGATCATTCAGAGATCCTCACTGAACTTCTGGAGAGAGTTTGCTGCACTGAAAGTAAAGGGGCTGAATAATTTTGCACGCCCAATTTTTCAGTTTTTGATTTGTTAGAAAAGTTTGAAATATCCAATAAATGTCGTTCCACTTCATGATTGTGTCCCACTTGTTGTTGATTCTTCACAAAAAAATACAGTTTTATATCTTTATGTTTGAAGCCTGAAATGTGGCAAAAGGTCGCAAAGTTCAAGGGAGCCGAATACTTTCGCAAGGCACTGTATGTTATAAAGAGCACATTTTCAACTTTATAAAAAAACATGTTTTCACAAGAGGTTAAATCAAATCTAACTATAGTAAGTGCCTATTAAGCTCCAAATAAAGTAACAGAGTTGACTGTAACAAAATTGACGACTTCCTCTTAAATCAGCTATAAATCATAATAGGTTAGAGCGTTGGGCCAGTAACCGAAAGGTTGCTGGAACGAATACCCGAGCTGACAAGGTAAAAAATCTGTCGTTCTACCCCTGAACAAGGCAATTAACCAACTGTTCCCCGGTAGGCTGTCATTGTAAATAACAATTTGTTCTTAACTGACTTGCCTAGTTAAATAAAAAAATGTAGCCCCAATATCTCTGGGTAACGGTTGATGTGTTATGCTCGACCCGTTCAGTTTTCCACCACAAATAAATTGCCAAAAAGAGTAGAACCAGCTCACAATGGATAGGCGTATGTGAATCACTAATCACATGAAATAAATAATCATCTTCAGAAATGGAAGGGAAAAGTGAGTGACGGCGTGACGCAGCATAAAAACACATGCCTGGCATGCATGGGCACATGTGAGATCCAGCACACATATCCCAGGTTTGTGTGTAGGAGCACAGGGAATGTGTGTGAGTGAAAACAGAGAGCCCGTGAACAGATGCGATCCCCTTTGGCGAGTCGGAACTCCTCGGTACCATTTGTTTGTCCTCTTAAGGCGGCACAGTCCTCATGAAGTTGGGACTTGCGTAAACCCTTCCAAGTATGGAGCTTTCCTGGGGAACTGATCCCCCAAAGCCCTCATTGTTATTCACTCATGATGCCGCCAGATCTGCTGGGCGCCCAGAGCCAACCGCCCAGCAGAGGGGAGATGAGAGAGTGTGTGTGTGTGTGTGTGTGTGTGTGTGTGTGTGTGTGTGTGTGTGTGTGTGTGTGTGTGTGTGTGTGTGTGTGCGCGTGCATGCGTGTGTGCGTGCATGCGTGTGTGGGATTGAGTGAATTGTACGCACAGGAGCCCGTCCAGATTGTGAGACATCCGAAGCACAAAGCCCAGACTGTTTATGATTACGTTAAATCATCTCATTGTCAATGATCACAAGTCATTCTAACTACTCAGCTCTGTATACGCAGTGAAATTGCCAAGTTTAGCTTTTTTCATTGTGAAAATACTTATGGTATGTCTGTCCATTTCCTTGTAAAACTCCTGAACTAGATGGACATATTTTTTTCCTGTTTAATTATTTTATTTTTCTGTTAGATTTTCATGTCTCAGAGTCCGCTTAATTTTATGTTACGATATAGTGTACTCATCTAAAGTTGACACCGTCCACGTTAAAATATAATGAAAAAAATATAAATCCAACATGAAACTATTTCAAAGATTTGACTGAGTTACAGAACATATAAGGAAATCAGTCAATTGAAATCAATTAATTAGGCCCTAATCTATGGATTTCGCATGACTGGTAATAGAGATAAGCATCTGTTGGTCACAGATACCTTAAAAAAAGGTAGGGGTGTGGATCAGAAAACCAGTCAATATCTGGTGTGACCACCATTTGCCTAATGCAGCGCAACACATCTCCTTCGCAGAGTTAATCAGGCTGTTGATTGTGGCCTGTGGAATGTTGTCCCACTCCTCTTTAATGGCTGGATAGTGGAGAGAACTGGAACACGCTGTAGTACACATCAATCCAGCGCATGCTCCCGAGTGGCACAGAGGCCTAAGGCACTGCATCTAAGTGCTAGAGGTGTCACTACAGACACCCTGGTTCAAATCCAGGCTGTATCACAACTTGCTGTGAATGGGAGTTCCAAAAGGCGGTCCACAATTGATCGAGGTTTGGCCGGTGTAGCCTGTCATTGTAAATAAGAATTTGTTCTTAACTGACTAGCATAGTTAAATAAATAAAAATCCCAAGCACGCTTAATGGGTGACATGTCTGCTGAGTATGCAGGCCATAGAAGAACTGGAACATTTTTAGCTTCCAGGAATTGTGTACAGACCCTTGTGACATGGGGCTGTGCATTATCATGCTGAAACATGAGGCAATGGTGGCGGATGAATGGTACAGCAATGGGCCTCAAGATCTCATCACGGTATCTCTATGCATTCAAATTGCCATTGATAAAATGCAATTGTGTTCTTTTTCTGCAGCTATTGCCTGCCAAATTCTCTAAAACAATGTTGGAGGCAGCTTATGGTAGAGAAATTAACAAAAAACTATCTGGCAACAGCTCTTGTGGACATTCCTGCAGTCAGAATAACAATTGCACACTCCCTCAAAACTTGAGACATCTGTGGCATTGTGTTGTGTGACAAAACTGAACATTTTATAGTGGCCTTTTACTGTCCACAGTGCAAGGTGCACCTGTGTAATGATCATGCTGTTTAGTCAGCTTCTTGATATGCCACACTTGTCAGATGGATCGATGATCTACACTAAGATACATAATCTATTTGTGCGTATGGAAAATGTCTGGGATCTTTTATGTTAGCTCGCTATTGAAACATCAGACTGACACTTTATATGTTGCTTTTAGATTTTTGTTCAGTGTATGTCCTGCACTTCATTCATCCTGGCAGCTCTGTAGCCCAGCATTGACATTTAGGCCTTCTGCTATGATAACCCTTTTCAATTTCCCTCAGTGTGAGACAAGCCCTATCTGTCAAACTGAATTTACCGTTTTCGTCACTGGTCGCCGATGACGATCACCTACTGGTACGATGCTGTTAAGGGAGAGGGAGGAGAGAGAGCTCAAAGAGGTTCAGTGTAATTGGTTCTAACACATTTTATTTTTTTTTTCAATCTGAAATCCTCATTTTACCAGGTAAGTTTACAGAATTATCCTTTACTGGAAAGACCTGGGGAAGTTACATGGGAGGATAGGGGTTGAATGAGCAAATGGAAGCTGGGGATGATTAGGTGGCCGAGATAGTATGAGAGGCCAGGTGGGGGATTTAGCCAGGACACCAGAGCTAGCACCTGCACTCATAACCCTGGGGCATTGATGTCTCTCTGAGACCAGAAGGAAGAGAGCCCCTACTAGCCCTCGAAGACCACTTCCAGCAGCATCTGGTCTCCCATTCAAGGATCGACCAGTCTCTACCCTGCTTAGCCTTAGAGGCAAGCCAGCAATGGGATGCAGGGTGGTATGACAGCTGGGTTACTCTCCTGTGCTTATTTGTCTGTACAGATTATACTCTCCCTTTTTCTGAACTGTCGTTCATTATGTCCGAGGTAGGGCATGATCAAAAACTGTCCTCTTTTCGAAGCAATCAAAGACAAAGAACCCTAAGGCCCAGTGGAATCCATGGGCAGCGATACGCCCACAACCGCTGTATTTACATTGCTGAGTCCCATTCAGTGAAATACGCATCCCCTTCAAACATCTTTTTCAATTATGTCATTTTCTCAGGATTATCTTTTACATTTATGTAATTTAGTGGACGTGCTTATCCAGAGCGATTTACAGTAGTAGGTACATACATTTTCATACTTTCCCCCCCGAGAATCAAATTCACAACGCTGGCATTTGAAGCGTCATGCTCTACCAACTGAGCCACACGGAACAAGGACATTTTCTCTCCTGGAAATCCATATACATTTTAAATGCCAAATTGGCCATTTGTGCTATGAGCAGAATTGAAGAACTCTTGCGATTTTAGTAAAGTGCAACAAACGTATATAGAAATAACAATATAACCAAGATTAAAACGCATTCAAAATGTTTATCTTGAAAAAGTGATGAGATTTTAATAACAAAAATATATTCTAAGTGGAACAGTCATTGTCTTATAAGAAACTGCTAACGTCACAAAATTATTACATTTATCTAATTTAGCAACAGTATTAAGGTTAATCGTTGTAAGGTTTAATTAAAGCAATTATGTGGTTTCAGCAGAATACATATTGCCTAATAAACAATATGCAAAATCATCAGTTCCTAAACTAACAATAAATGTATCATGCAAATACCTATGAAAACATTCAAAAACATCAATCTCCTCGTTCCTTTAAAACCAAAATCACTTGTATAAGTACAGTACACTGCAGCAGCCTCTCACACAGTTGTCTGACCACAAAACCACCATACTTATTCTACAACATATCCGCACACATATTCTGTAACAAAGACCAAATGTACCCCTCATGGTGTCAGTAAGAAATGCTAGCATGCCCTGGTATGCCGACAACTTCCCTGTAGTATCAGCCGTGAAGTAAGAGGGTGAAATGACTGAGGCCTAATTAGAGCAGAGCTCTGAGAGCCCAGAGGCTGCTGGTAGGGAGAGGTAAGCAAGCACAACAGCTACGTCCCAATACTCTTCCTATACCATCCTTTCCCCATCCCCTCTCATTCCTGGTCATTGATCTGAAAGGACTTGATACGACAGAGCAGGGACAGAGCAGATAGGGAAGAAAGGTCAATACCAGAGTTAGGATCATATCAATTCCACCAACAATGTAACAATTCCAAAGCTCTCATTGAAAATAAATGGAACTTTTTCCATTATTGAAGTGGAATAGAAATTCAAATCCTTTTTTAATTGGCTGAATTTAAATGTAATTAACCCCATCTCCAACAAAACCTGTATCAGCAGGCTAGTCATTCTAGACTATAAGGGAAAAAAAACTGAGTATACAAAACATTAAGAACACCTTCCTAATATTGAGTTTTGCCTTCAGAACAGACTAAATTCATTGGGACATGGACTCTACAAGGTGTTGAAAGCATTCCACAGGGATGCTGTACCATGTTGACTCCAATGGTTGTGTCAAGTTGGCTGGATGTCCTTTGGATGGTGGACCATTCTTGATACACACAGGAAACTGTTGAGGGTGAAAAACACAGCAGCATTGCAGTTCTTGACACAAATCGGTCACCTACTACCATACACCATTCAAAATATTTTGCCTTGCCCATTCACGCTCTGAATGGCACACATACACAATATATGTCTCAATTGTCTCAAGGCTTAAACATCCTTCTTTAACCTGTCTCCTCCCCTTCATCTACACTGATTGAAGTGGATTTAACAAGTGACATCAATAAGGCATCATAGCTTTCATGGAGCTGTGCAGAGTGTCCTGGCTTCGGCACGCCTGCAATATTCTTTCCTTTTAAACCCTCTCACTTTCTTTCTCCTGCTCGGTTCCTCACAGATTACAAAATGCTAACACTCAACATATCGCTCCCGTTTGAAAACCTTCAGAGCGGCTAGGAGCAAAATAATCCCTTCAGAGGAGCATGAAAAGAAATCTGGTGTCGTACTCTACATGCAGACCACAAAGAAGGTCCAAATATATGATGGGGTTGACATTTGCCCTTAGGAAAAATCATTAGCCATGCTAGCACCTAATACAGCAGCATGTGGCCATGATCTATCAAGGTAACATTTGGCGCTAATTAGCACAGTTCTCAAACCAACCACACATAGGCTAGATTCTGACAACATGGTGATGCTCAAGGCTCCCAAGTCCCCCTTTTCTTGTCTTTTCTCTTTCCATCAGTTTTTGTGTTTTTTTGCGAGATCCTGTCAGGTTTGACAGAAAGGTGAACACAAGATTGCTGCTGGTGTCCTTCAGGCAAAAGCAAAGTCCGCTACAGGAGGGGAAACATATCCACCACAGTTCTCAGTTGAGGTGAATCTTTTTTTTAAGAATGCTTGGCTGAGCCTGGGTTGGAGGCACTACTTGCCTTCCAGTGAAATGATGTAACAAGGTAAAAGTACAATACCAATTCAAAAGACTGGTCACTTCAGCAGGGCTCAAAGTGTGCTGAGCAGTGCACACAGCCACAACATTTCCTTCAGGAAAGCCAAGATATATTTTCCACAAAAATTACCTACTGGAGAGTTCAACTACACTTGCTTCTTACTTACATTTTCTAATAAACCCTACGGCAGAGTTCCAGATTCTTTTTTTTTGTAAAAACACCAGCAAATCGTCTCCAAGTGATTTTAATGTTAGAAATCTGTTCCAAAGTATTCCCACGCATAATAGAGATATATGTGATCATATACAAATGTAAGCAATGTTTGAAACTATTATGTTTTAGTCCTATATTATATATTTTTGGGCTTTTTGCGGTCAATTTGCAGTCTACAAATTATTTGTAATTATGTTCTGGCCTTCTGACCATCCGCTCAAGAAAAAATCATCCCGCGGCTCAATCTAGTTGATGATCCCTGATTTGCTTTGAATGTAATAGGCAACTGGATATAGACAGAGTCCAAACAAATAAATGATGCTATGCCCTGGGTTAAGCTGTACACGTTATTGCCTTTGACACGCTTGGATGCATGGAAGTAAACAGTGTTTCCTAGCCTTACTTCAGGCCGAGTAACGAATAAAGCTTAAGTCTGGTGGTATAAGTCTCTACAGTATGCAAAGGCAAGAATTGATCCTCAACAACATAGATCCGCTGCAGTGTTTCCCTCACTCCCCTGTGTTTCATCCCTGCAATCAATCCCTGCTCTTCTAAATTTCATGAGAGCAACGCTACCGAGGAATGGAGGGAGGGAGGGTTGAAGAAGAGAGGAAATAAAGGGAAAGTGGGCTTAACAAAAGTCATTAAGTATCAAGTTGTTTAATTGAATAATGCAAGGAGCATCGGCAATAGCTCATGTTCCCTCCTAGCGTGTCGTATACATCAGACTTAATGGCACTGATGTCACTTGCGATAGGCAGAAGTAGTCGTTTAACAACTTAATAAACGTTTGATTTATGAGCAGCGCCAAGCGACTGATAAATAAGCGTTTGGGCAGACATGTACTGTAGGTGAGGGGTTTCATTTCACGCAGTTTTTTCAATCATCACCAGAGAAAAAATGAGTTATATTTGTGTCTGCCTGCAAGTCTTTTGGCCTGTGTGTGAATTCAATTGATCATGCACAGTGTACTGTATGCAGTATGTTCACGAAATGGTTGATTACATGCATGTGCATCCATCAAACGATACATCTCCAGACAGCTGATGTATGTATTGAAGAATCAGAACGAGGGCTCAGGCTGTAAATCAACATGGCCCCTCCACCACAACCAACCATTCGAAACAAACACACACACAGGCAACCCAAGCTTCTCAATGCACTAACACGGCCGGCTAAAACAGCTGCCAAGTCTGGGAGCAGTTGTACCACTAGCCATAAAATGGTAACACCCTGTGATATGAGCCCGTCTGAGGAGTCAATGGGCTCAGGGGCCTCCGAGAGCCAACACCAGGGGGGCCACATATTTTTTGTCCCATTTTAAAGCCAGAAGCCACTCTTCAGGTGATGGGAAACAGTGGCTGAGAGGACGTCAGCCCCCGAATGAAAACACGCCACATCTAAAAGTGTTAGAAGCGGATGGATAAATATATAAAAATGTTACCACCGTGAAAGACAAGGTGATGTGACAGAGGGAGAGATCTCTTTTATGTTAGCAGAGAGAAACATTTCATTTTAGGATGAATCAACATTTCCTGAAAGAGCCGACGCAAGGTGTATCTAATTATCTGTCAGTACATCCTCATTATAAAACGTCCCCTAGGAGTTGGGCATCTGATGTGTCATAACAAATGGGCTTATAATCAAGGCGTGTTAGTTACAGTATGTAGATGACAATATGAGGACATCATAGCAGTACCGGATGTGGTACCTTCCATATGCCTGTACAGTAATTGTGGAGTCAATGCCATGATTCTACTGTAGATCATGTCTGCTATCAGTGGCTGGGAATATGGGCAATTTCATTATCCATATCCTTCCACTTTCCTGCTCGTTAGTGAATTCAGACAATTGCCTCAGCATGGAAACAAACATTTACATACTAAAGTCGATTACCAGTAAAATTAGAGTGTGACACTTGTTTATTTGCTGCTGTTGTGACCTCAGCTATTACTTAGCCATGGCCCGATTATGTCACCTGGAAGAATTTCATAAAACATAATTATAGCTTGCTTCTCTCTCGACACAGTTGAGCTATCGGTGTTGAAGGATAATTAAGCGGGGGAAGAGCCTTGCAGAAATGTGGAGTAAACGCTCGTCCGCCAGCAGCGGGCTTATGATCGAGGTCCACTTTAATGTACTGCACACCTCTCAGCAAGCACATGGGCAAGAGCGTTCCTTCTGTCTTGTTGCTTAAAGCCCCCTCCAACAATGACGGATGCACGGCCAGCTAATAGATTCAGGGAGTAGCACTCAGGGCGAAGATGACAGAAAATTGTTGAATGATGTGCAATTTATGAAATGGGACTGCAGGAGCCTGGAATGGATGGTAGGAAAAATACTTACCTGGGACTAATCCTTAAAAGCGTTCTACTAAAAATTTCACAGAGTGAAAGAAAGTTGAGAATCGCCTTTCTCTGGGAAAACTGACCTTTCCCTTACATCTTGTAAAGGTCTAGTCTCATGAATGCTTCAGCCAAATTGCAATTCAACCTGGAAGGGATAGCTGAGATAGTAATGGTGTATACTTTATATGCTGCAATGCCAATTTGTTTTCCAATTGCTGTGAGGGATTTATGTATTTTTCTCTGTTGCCACGGGCAGTAAGACACTCCTGTTCTTGTTAGCACGTTTCCACAAGCGAAACTACTATATTGCTGGAAATTGACTGGTGCATGCATGATGAAATAGCCCTCAATGTTCTCTTGCTTGCTTTCGAAGTCATTGCTTTGTCTTTTTATCTTACATAATATACTGTAGCTGTATACTGTAGATGTGTAAGGAAATGTGTGTGAAACATCGTTTCTGGTAGTGAGTGAACGTCGACACTTGGTTGCAGACGTCAATCATGTGTGTGATCTTGCCATGCTGCTAAAAGGAACAGTTGACTTTCCTCAATCAAACAAGGTCAAAGATGAGACGACTTCAATGCAACTATCAAGACATGCTTGACTAAGGCTGGGTGCTATACCGTATTTGACTATATACCGGTATTGATGCACAGACCTGTTTGGGTTTTTCCTTTACCTTCTATAACGGTATTTCAATGTTTGGTTTGTTAAATGTGATATGCAACTCTGGCGCATGTAATGTCAGTTGCATAGTTGACACTGTTTGTTACTTGAGTCGTCTCTCTCCCTCTCCTCTTGCATGCTGCTTCCCCATGCGCTTTCCACACCAAGCCCTGCCCACTGTCACTCAAGGAGAGCAGTTGTCACAAGCACTTGCCATGCCATTCACTCTGTCTGCGTGGTCAGATGCAAAAAGATGTTGGTGACAACAATGCGGATTTATACTTTGTTTCTTACAGTTTTTCTCAATCGCTTTGGCTCAATTCTCGAAAGATAATTATTTTTTTCAAAACAATACAGTAAAATCTCTGAATAATTAGTTTCTTGTTCACACCAGATTTTAATTTCTTATTCATTTAAGCAAATTGCAAGTGTTTTGGCTAGAGGTCGACCGATTAATCGGAATGGCCGATTAATTAGGGCTGATTTCAAGTTTTCATAACAATTGGAAATCGGTATTTTTGGACACCGATTTTGCCAAATTTTTATTTTATTTTTTTACACCTTTATTTAATCTTTATTTAACTAGGCAAGTCAGTTAAGAACACATTCTTATTTTCAATCACGTCCTAGGAACGGTGGGTTAACTGCCTCGTTCAGGGGCAGAACGACAGATTTTCACCTTGTCAGCTCGGGGGATCCAGTCTTGCAACCTTAAAAGTTAACTAGTCCAACGCAATAACGACCGTTGCACTCGTTGCACTCCACAAGGAGACTGACTGCCTGTTACGCGAATGCAGTAAACCATGGTAATTTGCTAGCTAGCATTAAACTTATCTTATAAAAAACAATCAATCAATCATAATCACTAGTTAACTACACATGGTTGATGATATTACTAGATATTATCTAGCGTGTCCTGCAACGTATAATGTGACTGAGCATACAAGTATCTAAGTATCTGACTGAGCAGTGGTAGGCAGAAGCAGGTGCGTAAACATTCATTCAAACAGTACTTTCGTGCGTTTTGCCAGCAGTTCTTCGTTGTGCGTCAAGCATTGCGCTGTTTATGACTTCAAGCTTATCAACTCCCGAGATGAGGCTAGTGTAACCGAAGTGAAATGGCTGGCTAGTTAGCGCGCGTTAATAGCTTTTCAAACGTCACTCGCTCTGAGGCTTGGGGTGGTTGTTTCCCTTGCTCTTCATGGGTAATGCTGCTTCGAGGGTGGCTTTTGTCGTTGTGTTCCTGGTTCGAGCCCAGGGAGGAGCGAGGAGAGGGACGGACGCTATACTGTTACACTGGCAATACTAAAGTGCCTATAAGAACATCCAATAGTCAAAGGTTAATGAAATACAAATGGTATAGAGGGAAATAGTCCTATAATAACTACAACCTAAAACTTCTTACCTGGGAATATTGAAGACTCATGTTAAAAGGAACCACCAGCTTTCATATGTTCTCATGTTCTGAGCAAGGAACTTAAACATTAGCTTTCTTACATTGCACATATTGCACTTTTACTTTCTTCTCCAACACTTTGTTTTTGCATTATTTAAACCAAATTGAACATGTTTCATTATTTATTTGAGGCTAAATTGATTTTATTGATGTATTATATTAAGTTAAAATAAGTGTTCATTCAGTATTGTTGTAATTGTCATTATTACAAATACATGTTTTTTTAAATCGGCCGATTAATCGGTATCGGCTTTTTTGGTCCCCGATAATCGGTATCGGCGTTGAAAAACCATAATCGGTCGACCTCTAGTTTTGGCACGTGTGAAAAAGAGGAAGTACAATTGTCTACAATTTGCCCAATAACTACATGCTGATAAAACTGATGAGTTGATTCCCAGTGAAACTGTCATACTCTTCGCAACTTCTAAACATTCTTTGATCGTGTGAGGCATCACGTGCAAAATTATCCATTCAATTATCAAAATCAGTCAGACATACATGTATACTCCATAAATATCTATGACATGGGATGTTTGTGATGTCTGCTAAATTGGCAAATTACCTGCCAGCTGACATAGTAATGAAATAGGAATCACAATCTTACCAATCAACCAATCAAGTTTGGAAGCATATACAGTGCCTTGCGAAAGTATTCGGCCCCCTTGAACTTTGCGACCTTTTGCCACATTTAAAACTGTATTTTTTTGTGAAGAATCAACAACAAGTGGGACACAATCATGAAGTGGAACGACATTTATTGGATATTTCAAACTTTTTTAACAAATCAAAAACTGAAAAATTGGGCGTGCAAAATTATTCAGCCCCCTTAGGTTAATACTTTGTAGCGCCACCTTTTGCTGCGATTACAGCTGTAAGTCGCTTGGGGTATGTCTATCAGTTTTGCACATCGAGAGACTGAAATTTTTTCCCATTCCTCCTTGCAAAACAGCTCGAGCTCAGTGAGGTTGGATGGAGAGCATTTGTGAATAGCAGTTTTCAGTTCTTTCCACAGATTCTCGATTGGATTTAGGTCTGGACTTTGACTTGGCCATTCTAACACCTGGATATGTTTATTTTTGAACCATTCCATTGTAGATTTTGCTTTATGTTTTGGATCATTGTCTTGTTGGAAGACAAATCTCCGTCCCAGTCTCAGGTCTTTTGCAGACTCCATCAGGTTTTCTTCCAGAATGGTCCTGTATTTGGCTCCATCCATCTTCCCATCAATTTTAACCATCTTCCCTGTCCCTGCTGAAGAAAAGCAGGCCCAAACCATGATGCTGCCACCACCATGTTTGACAGTCGGGATGGTGTGTTCAGCTGTGTTGCTTTTACGCCAAACATAACGTTTTGCATTGTTGCCAAAAAGTTCAATTTTGGTTTCATCTGACCAGAGCACCTTCTTCCACATGTTTGGTGTGTCTCCCAGGTGGCTTGTGGCAAACTTTAAACAACACTTTTTATGGATATCTTTAAGAAATGGCTTTCTTCTTGCCACTCTTCCATAAAGGCCAGATTTGTGCAATATACGACTGATTGTTGTCCTATGGACAGAGTCTCCCACCTCAGCTGTAGATCTCTGCAGTTCATCCAGAGTGATCATGGGCCTCTTGGCTGCATCTCTGATCAGTCTTCTCCTTGTATGAGCTGAAAGTTTAGAGGGACGGCCAGGTCTTGGTAGATTTGCAGTGGTCTGATACTCCTTCCATTTCAATATTATCGCTTGCACAGTGCTCCTTGGGATGTTTAAAGCTTGGGAAATCTTTTTGTATCCAAATCCGGCTTTAAACTTCTTCACAACAGTATCTCGGACCTGCCTGGTGTGTTCCTTGTTCTTCATGATGCTCTCTGCGCTTTTAACGGACCTCTGAGACTATCACAGTGCAGATGCATTTATACGGAGACTTGATTACACACAGGTGGATTGTATTTATCATCATTAGTCATTTAGGTCAACATTGGATCATTCAGAGATCCTCACTGAACTTCTGGAGAGAGTTTGCTGCACTGAAAGTAAAGGGGCTGAATAATTTTGCACGCCCAATTTGTCAGTTTTTGATTTGTTAAAAAAGTTTGAAATATCCAATAAATGTCGTTCCACTTCATGATTGTGTCCCACTTGTTGTTGATTCTTCACAAAAAAATACAGTTTTATATCTTTATGTTTGAAGCCTGAAATGTGGCAAAAGGTCGCAAAGTTCAAGGGGGCCGAATACTTTCGCAAGGCACTGTATATGAAGCTTGCCCACAGCACAATACTACCATTTATGAACATGGAGGAACATCACAAACCTGAACAGCAGCTACATGCTCGTGGAAGAGAAATAAGAAGATGTGTAAGAATGGTGGTGGTGTTAGGGGAAGACATAATAGAGAAAGAGGTCGAAGGCAAATAATAAGAGTCCCTGATGAAATCAGAGCCACAAGGGTGGACCATGTCATGAACCATGGTCTTACAATGGAAGAGGCTGGTCGGAGAGTACAGCCTAATGTAAAACAGGTCCACAGTGTCATCAATTGTGCAAACATTCCGTAGGGAAAACAGGTAAACATGTACTCGTTCTTTACTTTTGTGACAGCATTTCATTCACAACAATACTGCAACTATTGTAAAGCTATATGCAAATCTAAAAATCACAATGTACCATAAGATATGTATGCGGAATATAAAGCCAACAATTCCATCAGACTAAGAGAGATCCAAAGTGCAATCATAAATGACATCAATATCTTCGCAAATATAAATTCTGTCAGCATTTCCACTATAGACAGAGTTTTGGGAAAAAAAATCTAATTACTATGAAACAACAGTACAAGGTGCCATTTGAGAGGAATAGTGACAGAGTGAAAGAGCTGCGGTACCAATATGTCCAGGTAAACCATTGGTGTGCACATGGTATACAGTACAGGGAGTTTTACTGTACTTCAATGAGGCCTGTATATACTACTTGAAGTTGTAGATACCCATAAGAACAGAAAACAAGGCCTCCCAGGTGGCGCAGTGGTTAAGGGTGCTGCAGTGCCAGCTGTGCCACCAGAGACTCTGGGTTCGTGCCCAGGCTCTATTGTGACCGGGAGGTCCGTGGGGTGATGCACAATTGGCCTAGTGTCGTCTGGGTTAGGGAGGATTTGTCCGGTAGGGAAATCCTTGTCTCATCGCGCACCTGGGGCGGGCCGGGCGCAGTGTGCGTTAACCAAGGTTGCCAGGTGCATGGTGTTTCCTCCAACACATTGGTGCGGCTGGCTTCCGGGTTGGCTGGCACTGTGTTAAGAAGCAGTGCGGCTTGGTTGGGTTGTGCATCAGATGACGCATGACTTTCAACCTTCGTCTCTCCCAAGCACTTACAGGAGTTGTAGCAACTAAAAAGTTGGATACCATGAAAAAGGGGTAAAAATTCATTTTTCGGATGCACCCTTGTGGGGGTCCCTGTGTTGAGAATCAGATGTAAGGTCGAAGAGGGAATGTTGCCCACCTTCACCACCAGTGCTGGTGTAGACATAGGCATGTTGTTTGTGCAACGGTATCTTCTAAATCAGAGAGGAATAGGCAAAACATGAACATGTTAGATAGCGCTAGCTAGCTACATGAAGCAATAGAAAACAAGTAATGTAACATCTAATTAGGGTCCCCTGGGAAACACTGAACAACACTTTGGTTCCTACACTGTCACAATAATTCCTCCCTGGCTTTTTAATTTATTGTTATATGCATTCCAACTATATAATTAGAATAATCATTATATTTCCATGATTCCAACAATTTACCAGTTTACTAGATTTTTTTTCACCATTCTGAAGCCCAGCTAAGCAGATAGATAGATAGTACATTCACAGTTGACAATATGTCCTTGCCTGCATGTTATTTTGCATATATCATGCTTGACTCCATGTAGTCCATATTGATGGGCAACACTATCCTCCCTCCATCTCCCAGGGACAGGGATGCCAATAAGGCTATCACATTGTATTTGCGGTCATTCTCAAATAACCCTGTGTCACTCTGCAGTACAGCAGAGAGCTGTATGACTTTCCATTGCCTTCTTTCACATCTAACTGCCTCTCTTAGGTGTATAGGAAGCACAGTATTAACCAAAAGGTGGTTTTAGCATCCCCATCCAAGGGTTTCAATGGTTAAGCCCAACAGCCACAAGCGGACTGGCCATCTGGCATCTAGCATTTGCCCCGAAATGCCAGATGGCCAGTCTGCTTGTGGGTGTCTAACTAGTTTTTTTGTGTGCAAAATGACCATTCTCTGGCTAATAATGGGAACGTCAAGGGAAAAAAATGGGCTGGTGTGGGGGCCTCGAGGAAAGAAATGGATCAGTGTGTTAGAGATTCCGGGGCCAATTTCTTGTCCCAGTCTGCCCCTGTCAACAGCGGTTTCATCAGGGCATTTAATTTGTTTACTTTTTATTTGATACACTGCCATTGCATATGACACTGTTTTAATCTGAGTAAAATTGAGAAACAATTATGTGGGTTAACCCACTCAACTCTATCCACCAGAAAGAATGCAACACAGAATGTACAAAATCAGAACAGTGCAGATTCACATGACATTGATTGAGTGAAAACAAACATGCCCCCTCTCAGTGCAGCAGTGGGCAAGCCTCTTCATATGCATCAGCAGTGATTCAACAATAAGAGCTGACATGTACATTGTCTGTCAAAAGGAGAGGAGCGAGAACCAGCAAACTCAGTCAGTCAGCCAGCCACCACCCATCCATCCACACACCTCATTGCGTGTGCACACGCATGCACACACATGCGAAAGCACGCGCGCGCACACACACACACACCACTGGAATAACTTAACACTCCCAAGTGATTCAATTTGCACATACATAGCCTACACACCCCACCTCCTCCAAATATACTTCCCTAACACATACAGCAGCCCATTTCAAGAGAAGTTTCCACACATGTCCCGCAACTTCACAGCGATAGGCATATTTTGCATCTTAAAAAAGGGGGGCAACACAGCATCGCTACCATTGAGCATGCGGACAACAAATAGGCATACAAGGACCACCTCTGCCTTCTCTTTTGAAGACAAGTAGTCTAGGCTAAGATAAGTAACTGTAAGGCAGAGATGACATATTGAAAAGGGAAGTGCTGGCATTTTGGCAATTGGTGGAGAGTGTAGGTAGCCGAATATATATGATTATGAACAGATAACATAACTTCGACCGTATAATATAAGAGCATAGTGAACAAGTGCTCGTCTAAAAAGCATCCGACATCGCACTTCCATGATGAGCTGAAATGTGCGCTTTGTGTGCCTATGCCATGGCATGTCAATAATATCAGGTCACAATAGGCCTACATAACTTGCAATTAAAATAGCTTACACAATTCATAAACCCGCCAGTTATAAAAGTAGGCAACATCTCTGCAAAAAAACAATGCGAGGAAAAGTCTAAATTCTACTTACTATGTACCCCGGCTGATGAATTCAAAAGCCTCGGTAACTGTATTTAAATGACAAAAAGGAGAATGATAAGTAAGTGATGTAATTGTACACTCGACAAACAGACATTTATCAATTGATAACGACATAGTGTGATAGCCTGCCCTGAAGTACTTGTATGCGACGCAAATTATCACTTACCAAAGCATCCAGATAAAATTCCTTAGGAAATCCAGATGAGTTTTATCTTCCTTCTCTCCAGTCAGAAACAGCAATGCTTTCTTATTCCAAATACAGGCCCCAAGTGAACTGAAAGAGAGAAGACACCAAAACAGCCACAACAAATTCCGTTAGAAGCGGGGTTCCCCCCTCCAAAAAAAGTGCTAAAATATACATCTGTGTGCAGCAAAAATAATAATACTACTCATACTAAATGGTGAGGAGGAGAGTAGGTGGCTGCTCCGTTCCCGCTGTCGCAAGAGACAATGAGAGCGGTAATAAGACAGACAGAAAAGTGAGAGCTAAGCTTTCTTTAGAAAGCCAGCGCTGCTGCTGTTAAACTGTAGCCTACCACACACTGCTCCTGGCGATGGCTGGAGAGCGAGCGGGTCGGAGCGCGCAGACGAGAGGGGAGAGAGAAGGTGGGCGCGGGAAAAGACAGCGTTCCAGATCAGATGCTTTCCACACACGCGCACACACCTGCATTACTCTATCAAGCCACTTGATGGCCGGCTAGTCGAGCAACTAACCCATGTAGGATTAGCTCTCCCGCTCTGCGTAAACGTTCTGCAGACAATAAATGGTTATCTCTTGATTTCTGTGACGATAATAAATCCATTACAAATGGATTAGATTAGTTACCCATATAAAACGTGGGTTTGGAACCATCGGAACATAGCACTTGTTTTGATAAAATATTGGCATAAAACGGATATGTGAACTTGGGAGGCAAACTGCTTGTTCAACCTTTGCGGCGCAACTGTCCAGGCAAAAAAAACAGCGCGCATGCTGCTGAATTTTTCACGTTGTATCAATTGAGTTTTTTAAATGAGTAAAGCAATGTTTATATTCAAATCCAACACAGCTACAGTAAATGTTAGTGACCCTATAAAGCAATACCATTCGCTCGTTTTCTAAAGCAGATATCTGACATGACAGATCATTCAAGTGTTCGCATACAACAGGGACTGAAACAATAAACCATAGGAATATATATTAGACTTCATTTTCTTATCGTTTGAAATAGCCTATGAAACAAAGGAATAGAGTAATATTTGTCATTTTCACACAGAACTGGATTGCTGTGTTTAATACTTTTGGTTATTGTTTCAATATTAATAAGTAATCATCAGAATTGTGCATGAGCTGTGTGTTTATCACAATGTATGGGTTTGTATGTGTATGAGAATGTGGTTATTCAAAGAGGGAAGGATGATGTTAAATTAAATTAATGATATAAATGTATGATATATACTTTTAAATTAATGATTTATACCCTTAGAATCTTGAAGAATATAGCTTATAAATGTCTCATGTGCTTAGTTTAACTGTCATACCCCATATAAACTGAAAATATAAGCTTTTTATACTCCAAATGAAAGTGCACACAATTTCACTTGACCTATCGTTGTAAACAATGTACTTGTAAACAAACACTAATAAGCTTTAAAACATGGTTAAAACAATAATTTTTCATCCATAGCTCTGTCTATACATTTGAGAGTGGTTACATTCTCCAGCCCCATTCTTCAGATAATTACCAAATCAGTGGCTGTTATTTGTACTGCAGATTGACACTTTAATCTAATGCCTGGTTACTACATATCCAATCCGATTTGCAGTTACATATTTACATAATGCTCCAAAGGGCCATCTATTTTTCTACCAACTGTACTAACAAAGTAAAGATAGAGTTTTTTTTCTATTTAGCTATCCTGTATCAACAGAATTGACCCCTGGATTACAACGATTGGTCAAGTCAAGTAGTGGACACTTTTAATTGATGGGAAATCGAAGGACAAGGCAGTGGGCCAAAAAACACAGATTACACTATCGATACCTCACCCACTCTCATACATTTCACATGGTTAAAGGTTTGGAAACTAGTGAGTTCCAAGACAGATGGCTTTTTGGCCCCATACAGAAACATATTCTGTGTGAAGGGAGTTTGTCAACATGTCCATCTGTTAGCATCTATGGCAATGAGAGTCGATGTAACCTTTGTATCCACTGCCCAAGGTTGCTCTCTCCACGTGCAAGAGCTGCATTCCAAAAGTACTCTTGACCTTTTGTGGATGTGTTGTGACTTGCGAAAGTATCACACATGTATGCCGCCCTTGGATATGACATCCCCCATGGATATGAAGTTACTTTTGACTGAAAAGTTACAGTGTGTACATATAACCCAGTGAATACAATTACCTTATTTTCTTTTCACAAGCACAAAAAGTTGCAAACACTGTCATGGCAAAATTAGAAAATTATATCGTAATTCCATCAGCTGTCGCTTTGATGAAGTGGGTTTGATGAAGGGGGCTAAATATATATATATTTTTTCTATTTTTATTACGTAATGCATCACTCCGCATTTGAAAATACATCACTCATGGCTCCATCGATCCATACATATGACCTATTGCCTTTAATTCTATTGACTCTGAGGAACTTTACCACTGTCACTGTGACATTCACACACAAGATGAGACTGTGAGACAGAAGAAACTGATAATTGAGTGCGAGGTTGATAAAATTCACATAAAGAAACACATTTTTTAAAATTGCACCAAAACAAATTAAATGCATTTGTATTATTTTGAAACTTTAGCTAAGTTCAAAGTGTTACTGCAAAAATATGCCTTGGATATCAGCCAGAGTAATGTAGTGTACTGTATACTGTCCATCGAAGTTGAGTGGGTGAAACTCAGTGTTGTTCAATGCAGTTTCTGTAGGCTATGTGATATCCATTTTGGTCCATACAAGAACAAGGTGCTGGTTATGAGTTGCAGGTTGGCATTTATAAAGATGACTCATGTACTGGAGGCATTTTAAACCTAACCCTAACCCTAAACTTAATCCTAAACCCACTGCTAACCCTAATGCCTAACACTAACCTTAAATTAAGACCAATAAGCACATTTTTTGTTTTCATGATTTTTTACGATATACAGTATAGCCAATTTTGACTTTGCAGCTGGCCCATCTAGCGGAAACCACTCAGTTTGGACTCCAGTTGGCCTCCAGGGCCAGACTCATGACAATAAACGTCAACTTGCTTATGAGTAATCAATATTATTATTGGAGACTTCCCGCTGGGCACAGATGTCAATTCAACAGCTATTCAATCAAATTCACCAATCAAATGTATTTATAAATCCCTGTTTACATCAGCAGATGTCACAAAGTGCTTATACAGAAACCCAGCCTAATACCCCAGAGAGCAAGCAATGCAGATGTAGGCTAGAAGCATGATGGCTATGAACACTCTCTAGAATGGTTGGAACCTAGGAAGAAACCTAGAGAGGAACAGGCTCTGAGGGGCGGCCTGTCCTGTTCTGGCTGTGCCGGGTGAAGATTATAAGAGTACATGGCCATTAAGGCCAGATCATTCTTCAAGATGTTCAAATGCTCATAGATGATTAGCAGGGTCGAATAATAATCACAGTGGTTTTAGAGGGTGCAACAGGTAAATGCCAGTTGGTTTTTCATAGCCAAGCAGAGGTCGAGATTGCAGGTGCTGTTGAAATGATGTGGAAACAATGTTGATTCAACCAGTGTGTGCCCAGTGGGTTGAATCATATGGAACATTCGTTGGTTCCCCATTTCAAAGGGTACAATGTTCTGCGACTCTGCCATTCTTGACAACTCTTGTAATTTCGCTTGGATTATAGGACAAAGAGGATTTGCATATTTTGCTTGGCAAGGAATTTATTTGACCCAATCGTACAGTGTGTGCTACGTTTGAGTGTGTGGTCTCTTTTTTATTTTTGGATGGGAAAGTCATTGAATATTCATTAATTGGTGTAAAATGCTGCGTTTTTGAGTTGGGTGATATAAAGTGGGTTACTGTATATGGGAATAACGTATGGGGGTGGGTGGGGAGAAGTGTGTGTGTGTGTGTGTGGGGGGGGGGGTTAGTACTTGCCCCTATGAAGCTATCATTAGCTCTGACCAGATTAGAGAGCTAACCTCGGTCTGGCCTTGCCTGGGGAAAATATGATGAGAGCTTTCAGACACGTTGTGAAGGAGATCAATTGGCAATGAGCCAAACCTTATTATTACAGGTCCACTGTGAAACAACTTGAAAGCAGAGGTATGTGAGTGTTTTGTTTTTACTCTAACTCAACACAGTTGATTCACAGTGAATTTGTAGTGGATTTCACAGTGACCATGACTGAGTTCTGGGACTGGCGCAAATATGGACTCACCCGTCACATACGATTAAACCAGTCGGTGTCCCTTGCTCTCAGAGGAAGTCCCCTGAGAGAGCCGCACAGAGATATGTGAAGTGAAATAGAATGGTGAATGCAGTGATCAGGCTGGTTCCACCAGGCTAGCGCAGAGAGGCCACCACACACATATAGAGAGATGGAGAATGGTGCCATGGTGCTGAAGATACATCTGACCCCCTATTCTGTTGTTGTCATAATTTGAACACAAATATAGAAGTTGGCTAAAGCACAAACAAACTGGACACCTAGGATAGTTTCTTGGAGGTTCAGGATAGCATTGAATTAATGCAGTTGGTCTCCAACTTTGGTTCTGGAAACGCTATTGTGTGTGCAGGTATTTGTTCCCGCCCAGCAATATCACACCTGATTAAGGTAATATTGGTCCACTCCGGACCACAATTAGTTGATTATTTGAAGGAAGTGTTGGAACAAAAGCCTTCAAGAGCACCACCAACTGGTGATAGTCTTGAAACAGGTTTAAAATATAGGTAGAACTGTCCCAGAGCCCAGGTTAGAGGACGTAGAATGAAAGTAGGAGACATGGATACAGTTCACACTTCATTCCACACTCAAGACAGACACACACATGGCTTTACAAATTGAAGGATAGGTGAAAGTGTTGTAGTGAATAGTGGTTTTGCTGTCAGTTATGCACTAACACACGGTTAGGGAGTCCATGGTAGAGGATTGTCCATGTGGAAGGTCCAGAAATGAGTTGAGGTGGTGTAGAGTTCTTATTACCTGTTGTTTCTCTGCAACCCCGAGTTCAACTAAGGCACAGATTCTGTTGGTACAACCTGTGATTGGCTAACCAGGTCACATGGCCCTAGACAGGGTAGAGTGATCTTGAAGGGCCCTTGGCAACCCCCTAGCAATGGAGTAGCCAGGGCCGGAGGTGTGAAACCAGGGGATCCTAGCCTCTGCTGGGCTGGAGAGTTTCTCTCTAAAGTTTGTGTTTCTTTGTCCCAGGGCCAGAGAGGGGGTTTTAACAAGACTCATTAGCTTTCAGGACCATAGATAGAGACCCCTTAGGGAATAGTATGGCATCTACACACCTATCCAACTGCAGCCAACCCAACAGTCAAAGAATCTGCCTGTTGTGTAGTCTCAGTGGGTGGCTGCAAGACCTAGTTTCTCGCAGTTGGTCCCTATTCAATATATAGAATTGGCCACGAATAGTGGGTCTGAGTTAAGAAAAAACTACCAAACTAATTATCTATAGTTGGCTGTAGTTGATAAAAGTTATTAGAAAGTTGGAGAACCCTGCTGTAATGTCTGTCCAGACTGGACTGAGACTGATCCTTCTTTAAACACGTCAGGAACTAACCATTTAGCAGTGTTTCTAGATATTGGTCCTTGATTACTTGGCATGAGACGTGTATTTATTTTAAATGACCATTATGCTTGACTAGAAACTTTATGATTAGATTATTTCACAACCACATGAAAATGTTCCCTTACCCGCTGTCTGGGAAAGTGTTGAGTTATGACATGTTGCAAATGGAAGTAGGCAGTTCCAGGATAATCCCTGGTGACGTGGATGCTATGGTGAGAGACGAATGTGACAGTCGGGACATCCTGGACAGTGTTAATTAACCTCACAGCAAATTAGGCAAATGAAGCCAGATATGCTGGGGGTGACCACAAATCTCCATTTATTAGATAACTAGAGTGGGTACTGATATCATAGACTGGCGGTTACCCCACAAAAGCAAATTAACTTTTGACCAGTCCAGTCATTATGCTGGTCTAGAAACATTCTAGTAAAGTTGGGGGAATGTTGTCCTCACATTATCTCACAAACGAATGAGTGCTGTCTAAAGTTGATTTTTAAATCCACTCTACTTAAAAAATTCTAATAATCCAACTCTACTTTTTTTAATCACAATTGAGTGAATGGCTGTTATCAGTTGCTTGATTTATGAGAAGGAATCAATTGTAAGCCTTTGCAGAATATGTTTACATGCTCTGGATAGTACCTTGAGCCGAACCTTGTGGAATTCCCAAGCTACACATTGAATCCATATGACAGGTCAATAAACACATACAGTCCATATTTATAACAATACATAGTAAGATGTGCATGGTGCATACACTGGCAATTAAAACAATACATGTTCCCCTCAACTTTTCTCTTCAGACTTCAAGGAATCCCTGCCATCTCTGTGATGTGTCTAATCTCTCTTTAAGTAGCCTATCAGAATTAACAGGAAACTTTGGTTTATTTAACTTCCCCCGATTCCAAATGACATTCGGCAAAGGTCACACTCAATCCATTATACTCCCGCTTCAACTAAAAATCTCTAATGACTGACAATAAATGCTTGGAAGTTAAAAACCCTCGCGCTCCTTGTGTTCTGTGCATGCGGAATGAGCACCTGTGAAGCATCTACTGCATTAGGATTCCGCCAGCTCCTACAGATGCCTAATTATTGCTGTGTCACGTGCTACTCGCATAATAGGTCAGGCCTGATGTATCAACCCAACACTACTACAGTTTAGGCTTCGTCTTGATTCCCCCAATGGCGTTAGTGAAAATAAATGCTTGATTTGTCTCCCTTTCACGCTAATGTAGCTTTGAAACGGTTTTTGATAAGGGCATCTGCATACTGAATCTCTATCACCCCTCCTGTGTATCCACTCGGTGGCCACTGTTGGCCTAGTTATCAGCCCATGTGCATCTCGTCTTTGAAAATCGATTTTTGCAAGCATTTACATTTCTCCCTGCCCGCTTAGCGGTTGTAAGCCACTCCTTTAATAGCTTACTGCACAGTAAAGTAAGTACTCTCCCACAGGAGTGCTTTTTAAGAGGAGATCTCAATCAGTCATCAATAATTAACACGGCTTATGCTCAGTAAATAAATTCTGGGGCGCTTTAGTCAGGGCGGGTAGACAAGACCGGAGTGCTGTTAGAGTGAAAAGCATATGCCAAATGGTCAGCAAGTGCATCAGTACAAAATGATACCTCACACAATTGAGGCTTAGAAAACATTTGCTAAATAATGCTAAAATACCAGTATCATACACTATGTTGGTGGCATACAGTACCAACTAAAAGTATTAACTTCAGTTAGATTTCAGATAAATTGTCGCTGTTACCCAGTCCTGATTAGTAATGAAATAGCATTGTACAATGTTGTGTTTCGAGGGTGTTCTTGGAAACACTGACAGTCCATGATGACACTGTATGCAGTATTAGAAGCAGCCCGTACCTTGGTGAAGCAATGTGTTGAGGTCTCTGTACCCAGCAGAGACCCCGCTGTTTATTTATAACAGGGAAAGGCTTTGATGGGCTTTCATGTTGACCTTTCTTGTGTCTGCCTGCACGAACAACATATGTAGTACAGGCTTTTTGACTAAAGAAAGATATAAAACGGTTAGATGATAAAATACAAATATTGCCGGGGATAGAGAACTGAAATTCCATATTGTGTATAAAAATGTGGAATACATTACATTTTTTAATAATTAATATTTACATTTAATAATTATATTTAATTACATACAATTGCCATATTGTCCAAAGGGAATGCAGCATTCTTATTGCAATCATTTATGCAATGAATGTATCGTTACTGTTTACATTTTTTGACATGACCCCTTCGGCTATTCTGACACATTGCTGTAGATCTATTTAAATGTATCGCCTAAATAATCTTACCTGATCTGATCAACCACTCAGTCCCATCACAGTTTTTATAATGTTGAACCTCCTAATAGTTCCCTGCTTCATCCCATGTTTGTCACTCACAACTGAGGTGACTTCTTGCTACTCACTGAAAATATAGATTCATTTCATAGGCTTTGGGACAGAGCTTTGTGACCTATTTCATTGGCAAGTAAAATAGTGGTTTATCAATAAGTTGGTTAATTGATGAGTTTATTGAATGACATTTCGTGAAAGACTTTCACTTACTTTCACATTGGGAAAGATGTTCAGTAATGGCATTTCAAATCCCAATGACCAACATACATGCATGCGTATGAGTGGTGGAACTTGCAAAAGTTATTGACTCAAAAAAACATAACGAGTACCTCGTTATGCCTTTTGGTCTCACTAACGCTCCGGCTGTTTTTCAGAGCCTGGTGAATGTCCTGAGGGATGTCATTGGGCGTTTTGTTTTTGTCGATGTGGATGACATTCTTATTTTTTCGAAGGACCTTGAGGCTCACAAGCAACACGTCCACCAAGTTCTCCAAAGGCTATTGGAGAATAAGCTATTTGTCAAGGCTGAGAAATTTGAGTTTCATTCTTGACAATTTTTATAGATGATTCATCTGTGACTACAGTCATTTGGCAGCTCCTCTCACCACTCTCACCTCCACCTCCACTCCATTCCGCTGGTCCCCTGAGGCAGAGGCAGCGTTCCGGGAACTCAAGCATCGCTTCACTTCTGCTCCTATCCTTACCCAGCCAGACCCAGAACTCCAGTTCGTCCTCAAGGTGGACGCTTCCAACACTGTGGTAGGTGCAGACCTGTCTCAACGTTCTCCCTCGGATCAGAAGCTCCATCCTTGTGCCTTCTTGTCCTGCAAGCTTTCTCCTGCAGAAAGAAATTTTGATGTAGGCAACCCGGGAACTCTTGGCTGTTAAGCTGGCTCTTGATGAGTGGTGTCACTGGTTAGAGGGTTCAGTCATTCCCTTCATTGTGTGGATGCCTACATCCAGACCGACAAACGTCTGAACTCTCGGCAGGCCAGGTGAACATTATCGCCCCGGATCTAAGAATACCAAGCCTGAGGCCCTTTCTTGTCAGTTCACCGCAGACAACACAAGTTCCGAGCCTGAAACCATTATGCCACCCTCCTGCATCGTTGCTGCTGTCTCCTGGGAGATTGAGTCCCGTGTTCTTCAGGCTCAGCTGGACCAGCCTCCTAGAAACGGTCCTTGTAAGGCTTTGTCTGTGCCAGATTCAGTTCGTTCTGATGTTCTTCAATGGGCCCATTCTACTCACCTCACCTGTCACCCTGGCATGAATCGTACAGTCGCCTTCCTGCATCAGCGATTTTGGTGGTCCATGGCATCCCCAGTATGGCATCCCCAGTGACAATGTTTCTGACAGAGGACCCAGTTTACTTCCCAGGTATGGAGAGCCTTCTGCACAGCTTTGGGTGTTAAAGGTCAGCCTTTCATCTCAATATCATCCCCAGACCAACGGTCAGACCGAGCGGGCCAACCAGGAGTTGGAGACTGCAATACGCTGTGTGACTTCAGCTAACCCTTCCTCCTGGAGTGCCCAGCTACCCTGGGTGGAATATGCCCTCAACACCCTCATCAAAGCCTCATCAGGTATCTCAAAGGTATCTCCCTTTGAGTGTGCTCTGGGTTACCAACCTCCCTTGTTCCCTACCCAAGAGTTTGAAGTAGAGGTGTCCTCAGTCCAGGACCACATGCTCCATTGCCGTCGCACCTGGAGGAGGGCCCGGGCTGCGCTTCTTCATGACTACGCCAGGACCCAATCCAAAGCTAACCGTCGCCGTGCTCCAGCCCCAGTCTACACTCCAGGCCAAAGGGTATGGCTTTCTTCTAAGGACTTGCCTCTGAAAGTGGTCTCCAGAAAACTAGCTCCCCAGTTCATTGGCCCCTTTGAGATTGATCATGTCATAAACCCTTCTGCTGTTCATTTGAAACTCCCAGACACTCTCAAGATTCACCCCACCTTTCACGAATCCTTAATCAAACCAGTCTGCTCTAGTCCCCTATCCCCTCCTGCAGCTGCTCCTCCACCCCCTCAGTTTATCGACGACCATCCTGCCTATACGTAGGCACAATGTGCACCGTCAGGGTCGCGGTTGGCAGTATCTGGTGGACTGGGAAGGATACGGGCCTGAGGAGCGCTGTTGGGTGCCCCGTCGTCACATTCTGGATCCCTCCCTCTTACAGGATTTTTACACCTCACACCTAGACACGCTAGGTCGTGCGCCAGGTGGCGTCCGTAGAGAGGGGGGGTACTGTCACATCTGCTCCTGCTACACCCTCTGGTGGTCGTCCGGTGTCTCCTTATCCTACAGTTATTTCCCTGTACTCTCTCTCTCCCTCTCTGTTAATTGTGTGGTTGGAGACAGGTGTGCTGGAGTCAGAGCAGATCCCTACCAGCTGCAACTCATCCATAAATCAAGACCTCTACATATGCCCATTCCTGCCACTTCCACTCTGCCAGATCGTAATCTCTGCTCAGTCAGTTATCATTCTAGCCTTTTGTCTATTCTCAAGATCCTGTTGCTTTGCTGTGCTCGTTTTCCTGCCTTACACCATTTTTGTCCTCTCCTTGCAGTTATCGCTCTCTCTGTCTCCTGTTCCACATCTCACCACCAACCACCTTGCTCTGGATATCACTCACCACCATTACCTTGGATTCCCCTCAAGACCTGTTCGCCTGTTCTACTCAGCCAACTCCAACCTCACTCTACACTCCTGGTTCTTGCAACTCATCTGAGCTACTCCGGTTCTACACTCCCCATTTCTCTCTATTCATAAATTTTTTTGTACATTCATCCCGGCTTCCTCTTATGAGTCCGCTCTTGGGTTCCCCCCCCCCCCCCCCCCCTGCTCACAGTAACAGCGCCCCTATTGGGGAGGCAATCAACAGGTGATGGAGGCCAGGTGAGTCCAATTAAGTGCTAATACGTGTAACGATGGTGACAGGTGTGCGTAATGATTGACAGCCTGGCACCCTCAAGCGTAAGAGAGGGGAAGCGGGAGCAGCCGTGACAACATGTAAATACTCACATCTCATGCAATGTAACTGAAGTGTAAGTCATTAAATCAAAAGTAGTATTGTTAGTTTATTCAGCTATTTAAATGTTCATTCTTAACAAAGAGCTGCAGTCAGTTTCAGAATGGGTGGCAAGAAATAAGTTAGTACTAAATATTTAAATCACTAAAAGCATTGTATTTTGGACAAATCATTCTCTAAACCCTAAACCTCAATTAAATATTGCAATGAATAATGTGGAAATTGAGCAAGTTGAGTAGACTAAACTGCTTGGAGTAACCTTAGATTGTAAACTATTATGATCAAAATATATTGATGCAACAATAGCTAAGATTGGGAGAGGTCTGTCCATAATAAAGCACTGCTCCGCCTTAACAAAGCTATCAACAAGGCAGGTCCTACAGGACCTAGGTTTGTCACACCTGGACTACTGTCCAGCTGTGTGGTCAGGTGGCACAAAGAGGGACTTAGGAAAATTACAACTGGCCCAGAACAGGGCAACGAGGCAGGCCCTTAAATGTACATGAAGAGCTAACATTAATATGTATGTCAATCTCTCCTGTCTCAAAGTAGAGGAGAGATTTACTTTATCACTACTTGTATTTGTGAAAACTATTGACATGTTGAATGCACCGAGCTGTCTGTTTAAACTACTAGCACACAGCTCAGACACTCATGCATACCCCACAAGACATGCCACCAGAGGTTTCTTCACAGTCACCATGTCCAGAACACACAATGGGAGGTGCACAGTACTACATAGAGCCATGGCTGCATTGAACTCTATTCCAGATCAAGTAACTCATGCAAGCAGTAAAATCAGATTTAAAAAACAGATACAAATACAGTTTATGGAGCAGCGTGGACTGTAAAAAGACACACACAGGCTCAGACACACACACATGATAATAGACTCACTATACACTCATGGATTTTGTGTTGTAGATATGTGGTAGAAGAGTAATGGCCTGAGGGCACACACTTAATGTTTTGTAAAATCTGTGGTGAAATGTAATGTTAGGTTTTTTTAATTGTGTATAACTGCCTTCATTTGGCTGGATCCCAAGAAGAGATCCATAATAAATACAAATACAAAATTCAAACACTGTGTGTTTAAATAGAATGGTGGGAATTGGTTGAAAGCTGCCATATCCCTAAACTGTCAATCAAATTGCCCCTGCCATGCACAGACATGCCCAGTTCTTGCTTGAGTGGGCGGAGTTAATACTCGATTTTAGATGTAGGACCCCAGCTGCAAACACTGAATGTGTTAGAGGTGGAGTAGGACCCCAGCTATTAGAGGTGGAGCGGAAAACTAAAATGCACATAGAAGAGACAAACAGTGAAGGGAATTACTGATCATTGATTAACAGCATATTAAGGATATACTGTATATATACAGTGGGGCAAAAAAGTATTTAGTCAGCCACCAATTGTGCAAGTTCTCCCACTTAAAAATATGAGAGAGGCCTGTAATTTTCATCATAGGTACACTTCAACTATGACAGACAAAATGAGAAAAAAAATCCAGAAAATCACATTGTAGGATTTTTAATGAATTTATTTGCAAATTATGGTGGAAAATAAGTATTTGGTCAATAACAAAAGTTTATCTCAATACTTTGTTATATATCCTTTGTTGGCAATGACAGAGGTCAAAAGTCTAAGTCTTCACAAGGTTTTCACATACTGTTGCTGGTATTTTGGCACATTCCTCCATGCAGATCTCCTCTAGAGCAGTGATGTTTTGGGGCTGTTGCTGGGCAACACGGACTTTCAACTCCCTCCAAACATTTTCTATGGGTTTGAGATCTGGAGACTGGCTAGGCCACTCCAGGACCTTGAAATGCTTCTTACGAAGCCACTCGGTGTGTTTGGGATCATTGTCATGCTGAAAGACCCAGCCACGTTTCATCTTCAATGCCCTTGCTGATGGAAGGAGGTTTTCACTCAAAATCTAACGATACATTACCCCATTCATTCTTTCCTTTACACGGATCAATCGTCCTGGTCCCTTTGCAGAAAAACAGCCCCAAAGCATGATGTTTCCACCCCCATGCTTCACAGTAGGTATGGTGTTCTTTGGATGCAACTCATCATTCTTTGTCCTCCAAACACGACGAGTTGAGTTTTTACCAAAAAGTTATATTTTGGTTTCATCTGACCATATGACATTCTCCCAGTCTTCTTCTGGATCATCCAAATGCTCTCTAGCAAACTTCAGATGGGCCTGGACATGTACTGGCTTAAGCAGGGGGACACGTCTGGCACGGCAGGATTTGAGTCCCTGGCGGCGTAGTGTGTTACTGATGGTAGGCTTTGTTACTTTGGTCCCAGCTCTCTGCAGGTCATTCACTAGGTCCCCGCCGTGTGGTTCTGGGATTTTTGCTCACCGTTCTTGTGATCATTTTGACCCCACGGGGTGAGATCTTGCGTGGAGCCCCAGATCGAGGGAGATTATCAGGGGTCTTGTATGTCTTCCATTTCCTAATAATTGCGCCCACAGTTGATTTCTTCAAACCAAGCTGCTTACCTATTGCAGATTCAGTCTTCCCAGCCTGGTGCAGGTCTACAATTTTGTTTCTGGTGTCCTTTGACAGCTCTTTGGTCTTGGCCATAGTGGAGTTTGGAGTGTGACTGTTTGAGGTTGTGGACAGGTGTCTTTTATACTGATAACAAGTTCAAACAGTTGCTATTAATACAGGTAACGAGTGGAGGACAGAGGAGCCTCTTAAAGAAGAAGTTACAGGTCTGTGAGAGCCAGAAATCTTGCTTGTTTGTAGGTGACCAAATACTTATTTTCCACCATAATTTGCAAATAAATTCATAAAAAATCCTACAATGTGATTTTCTGGATTTTTTTCTTCTAATTTTGTCTGTCATAGTTGAAGTGTACCTATGATGAACATTACAGGCCTCTCTCATCTTTTTAAGTGGGAGAACTTGCACAATTTGTGGCTGTCTAAATACTTTTTTGCCCCACTGTATATTACTATGTGAACTTTCAAATGCATCCTGTCATTTCTAAATATGTAATGTGATAGGTATTTTAATATGACAATTTTTTACACCAAAAAAACATTTGATTAATAAAATATTTTTTCAGACGTCTCCCTCAAATGAAGGGGATGAAGATGCAATGTTTTCAAGAGGGAGGGAATCTCATTTCTTTGGTCCTCATCTCTTGGCTCAGACACCATTCAGGATAAATAGAGTTAGCCCTAAGTTAGCCTGCCCTTAGCAGGTTAGTTCTGGAACATTTGTTGCCATAGAAATTCAACTGGCTAAAAGGTGAGTCACTTTTGTGGTAAGGGTTATCTCGAGTTGACCAAAATGATCCCGCTAACTCCTCAAACCCGAGGGTATTCTACGAAGCAAGCTAGATCTACTAAGGGTTTGCTAAAGCTAATTAAAGATGCACAATTCTGAAATCACTCCATTTCCTGGTTGCTAAAATTCTAATAGCTTCATTTCAGTTGGTGACAAAACAAACAAGTGTAGAGAATCATTGTACTATCTAAACTGCTATGAAATATATTTTCCATAACCAAACATATTGCATGTTCAGCTGTTTGAAGCTGGTGTACAGAATCAAACGTATAGAAAGTATAGTTCTATAGACCTTGGGACCAGTGCAAAGCTGGTTTTGGAAAGCAATCTGGAGAGTACTGGCTGGGTGAGAATTTACATTAAAAAAAAAAAGAAAAGAAATAAACCCCCCAAATGAAACAAGTAAAGGATACCACACACTTCACTGTGATCTTGATCTAGTGTGTGTCCTTAGGACTGCAGACGAGGAAGTATGAGCTGAGGGTGGACATGAAGGCGTTTGCCAAATAGTCTTCATTTTCTGTGGACTATGGAGGCATACAAGCTGCACGTCACTTGATTCACAAACAGAGGAGCAGGAGGGTGAAAGATGCCATTTTTTTGTTTTCCCCTCTCAGTGACACAAAAGCTACTTATGGCCCATCTACGCTCTGCTCCAGCTTCACAGCTCAGCAAATATACAGCAAATATAGTGATTTGTCCGATATGAATCTCAGAGCAACTGTTCACCAATATTTTGTATGGTGATGACAAGTCAATTTGATTCATGGCTATTTTGTTCTGTTTCTCAGGAGACTCACTGATTGTTCAACATGGGCATACATTTTCCACCTCTGATAAAGACCAGGACATTTGGTCCGGCAACTGTGCATAGGAATATTATGGGGCATTTTGGTATGCTAAATGCCACCGCTCAAACCCCAATAGAGTGTACTTATGGGGGGAAACAAATCATTACACTACTTGTGTAATTTGGTTTCAATGGGAGTTTACTTTTATGGGTACTTATGGAGAAAGACAAATCATTACACCACTGGCGTTATCTGGTTTCACTGGAAAGGTGATTATTATTCTCTTAAGGCCGTCTTCATGAAGATCAGACCAGTGTCCTAACGAGAAACACCATTAATGAGAAACAACCAGAGGGGTCTCCCAATGTGTTTAGCATGGGCTGAGCACCTGCTACTCTGATGTTATCTAATTAATCATCCAATCATAGTCAATCAAGGATTACATTGAAATGCGGGAAATCAGGGATGATCTGTTTACATAATTTATTTTATGGGTGTTTCTGACAATAACTATTGTAGGTTGTTATTCTACTGTCACAACTTGTTGAGGATGAAGGGGTCAATGGCATCTGGCGATGTAGCTGGACGGATACAAAGTTTGTCACTAGATGGTCTAAATTGGCCCTAATGTCAACATTTATGAATGAGTACATAAATTATTAGGCCTATATTTAGGGTTATTGGGTGTTTTTTGATCTGACGAGATGTACTGCATGGTGTT
This sequence comes from Oncorhynchus clarkii lewisi, assembly GCF_045791955.1. NCBI lineage: Eukaryota > Metazoa > Chordata > Actinopteri > Salmoniformes > Salmonidae > Oncorhynchus > Oncorhynchus clarkii. The sequence continues at coordinate 22,635,516 of NC_092155.1, read as the reverse complement.
TTATTAACCTTCTGGCTTTACTTCTCAGGGTGAATAAAAATATGTTTAAACATACTGACACTTGTCTTTGCATTGATCGTCATTATCATCCTTATTATCATCACCGTCATCACCACCACCATCTTGGGGCCTTTTGATTGACACTTTGGTTGACACTTTGGTGCATGTGCATTTTAAACGATAAAAGGCCAGTTCATTTGAGGATATTGCTGGAAAATTGAATTGTACTGCATGGTATTGATAAAATTGGTGAGCAGCATTCATTTGATGGTTCTATTTTGATCAATTGAATAATTTTATTACATTGAAAAACAAATTTATCAAACCAGTTTTAATATAATCCCCCAATGATTTAATTAAATGTAACAAATTCAATACATTATTATTGTTATTATTCAAATTATTAGCTATTATTAGTATTAATGATGTTATTATTTGTCACTTCCAGCCTTACTTTTGGGGCGGCAGGGTAGCCTAGTGGTTAGAGCGTTGGACTAGTAACCGAAAGGTTGCAAGTTCATATCCCTGAGCTGACAAGGTACAAATCTGTTGTTCTGCACCTGAACAGGCAGTTCATACGTAAGTGCTTTGTGTTTGTATAATAGTTCTGTTCAATCACTCCTTGTATAGAGCTGATATAAGTCACTGCAGATATTTTGTCCACTCATCATAACTGTTCCTAGGCTGTCATTGAAAATAAGTTTGCCTAGTTAAATAAAGATAAAATAAGTTATATAGGCACTACATTGCATTTGATAAAATGGGTTGCAGTAAGAAAACTTGACATGCTTTAATGCGGCACTCTGCAGTTCAAACAACAACAAAGCCATCACCCTGCCATATTTCTGACTAAACAGCTTAGGGGTCTGGAGAAATGTAACCAGTCTCAAATTCATAGATGGAGCAATGGATTCAAAGACTGACCCTGACCCTCCATGAGATTCAAATGATAGTTTTAACCATGTTTTGAAGCTATATGGTTTTTGTTCTTACAAGCTTTTGATTTGTGATGGGGTTAGACAGTTCATGATGCATTTCTAAGTTATATTCTTCTTCAAGAATCGATACAGCATTAATGTTAAGGTCCCAAAATGAATATACCAGCTGCAGAATGCTCCTTTAAGGACACAGCAAAGGGTTCTATGAAACGAATCCATTTCATTTTCCACACTGGCAACCACTTAGAATCATGTTTATTTCATTTAGCCTCCCATTTTATATAAAAGGCGTTTTGGTCTACAGCTGCTGAGCTCAATTAAGGTCATTGTTCTAATGAAACTCCAAAATGGATACGGACTAATACACACGGACACAGACAGAAAGCCCCAGTGTGTTGCTGAAGACAAATGCACAGCATTACATTTCCAATCACGCACCAGCATAAACAACTGTGTTGTGTTATTTGGAAAAAAGAACCATTTGTTCTCCTAATTGGGCGACACTGAATGAAATGTTAATTGTTCATACGTAAGTGCTTTGTGTTTGTATAATAGTTCTGTTCAATCACTCCTTGTATAGAGCTGATATAAGTCACTGCAGATATTTTGTCCACTCATCATATCTGGAGATCTGTACCTCCTGGTGTTGTAGGCGAGGCCTGTTCAGTCCGGTGTGAAGAGATGGCATCGTGATCTGGTGTCATTAAAGAGACATATGCCACAGAGGTTAGCCTCCACAGTTAGCTGCTCTCTTATTAATCACCTGTCAGACTCGGCTCTCAGGTGGCAATGGCAGATGGGCTAGTAGGCTCGCCTAAGTGGTTCCATGCCTAATTTTGCCCAAACTCTGACACCCTCACCTGAACTGAGATAAATGTGCTTGAATACTCCTAGTTTGCATTTGGATACACATTTTTTCTATGGCAAATGTTTGTGTTATTCCTAAGAAAAAGCACAAGGACAGGGAAGAATATTGCTGCATCACAGGGCATAACAAAGGGACAAGAAGAGTAAAGGTGGTTGTCACGCCCTGACCGTAGAGAGCTTTTTACGTCTCTATTTTTGGTTTGGTCAGGGTGTGATTTGGGTGGGCATTCTATGTTCATGTTGGTCTCATGTTGGTCTCATCCTCCTTCCGACAACACCCGTTACAGTGGTTTATATATTGTAATCTAAAAAAAACATATATATATATATATATATATATATATATATATATATATATACAGTGCCTTGCGAAAGTATTCGGCCCCCTTGAACTTTGCGACCTTTTGCCACATTTCAGGCTTCAAACATAAAGATATAAAACTGTATTTTTTTGTGAAGAATCAACAACAAGTGGGGCACAATCATGAAGTGGAACGACATTTATTGGATATTTCAAACTTTTTTAACAAATCAAAAACTGAAAAATTGGGCGTGCAAAATTATTCAGCCCCCTTAAGTTAATACTTTGTAGCGCCACCTTTTGCTGCGATTACAGCTGTAAGTCGCTTGGGGTATGTCTCTATCAGTTTTGCACATCGAGAGACTGACATTTTTTCCCATTCCTCCTTGCAAAACAGCTCGAGCTCAGTGAGGTTGGATGGAGAGCATTTGTGAACAGCAGTTTTCAGTTCTTTCCACAGATTCTCGATTGGATTCAGGTCTGGACTTTGACTTGGCCATTCTAACACCTGGATATGTTTATTTTTGAACCATTCCATTGAAGATTTTGCTTTATGTTTTGGATCATTGTCTTGTTGGAAGACAAATCTCCGTCCCAGTCTCAGGTCTTTTGCAGACTCCATCAGGCCCAAACCATGATGCTGCCACCACCATGTTTGACAGTGGGGATGGTGTGTTCAGGGTGATGAGCTGTGTTGCTTTTACGCCAAACATAACATTTTGCATTGTTGCCAAAAAGTTCAATTTTGGTTTCATCTGACCAGAGCACCTTCTTCCACATGTTTGGTGTGTCTCCCAGGTGGCTTGTGGCAAACTTTAAACAACACTTTTTATGGATATCTTTAAGAAATGGCTTTCTTCTTGCCACTCTTCCATAAAGGCCAGACAACGATTGTTGTCCTATGGACAGAGTCTCCCACCTCAGCTGTAGATCTCTGCAGTTCATCCAGAGTGATCACGGGCCTCTTGGCTGCATCTCTGATCAGTCTTCTCCTTGTATGAGCTGAAAGTTTAGAGGGACGGCCAGGTCTTGGTAGATTTGCAGTGGTCTGATACTCCTTCCATTTCAATATTATCGCTTGCACAGTGCTCCTTGGGATGTTTAAATCTTAGGAAATATTTTTGTATCCAAATCCGGCTTTAAACTTCTTCACAACAGTATCTCGGACCTGCCTGGTGTGTTCCTTGTTCTTCATGATGCTCTCTGCGCTTTTAACAGACCTCTGAGACTATCACAGTGCAGGTGCATTTATACGGAGACTTGATTACACACAGGTGGATTGTATTTATCATCATTAGTCATTTAGGTCAACATTGGATCATTCAGAGATCCTCACTGAACTTCTGGAGAGAGTTTGCTGCACTGAAAGTAAAGGGGCTGAATAATTTTGCACGCCCAATTTTTCAGTTTTTGATTTGTTAAAGTTTGAAATATCCAATAAATGTCGTTCCACTTCATGATTGTGTCCCACTTGTTGTTGATTCTTCACAAAAAAATACAGTTTTATATCTTTATGTTTGAAGCCTGAAATGTGGCAAAAGGTCGCAAAGTTCAAGGGGGCCGAATACTTTCCCAAGGCACTGTATATATATAGCATGTTGGGTTTGTGAAGCGCTTTATAAATAAAATGCATAATCTTGATACAATCATCATTATAACCATACAATTTTTTATGTTAGGAGGGAAATAAATATTTACTATGAAGGTAAAGGAAATGGTATTATAAACTACATTTCCAGTACACCATAACAACGCTGGCTTGGAGAAGACATAATATGTAAAAAATCCTTTTCATATTGGATCACATTGTCATGTTGTGCATGGCAGTATTCTTGGTGTACATTTGTGTTGTAGCTTTCGGAAGTTTTTTGAACCACACAGTATTCTTTCTGTCTGTTGTCTCCCGAAACAAAGGACGCCCTCAAACACTGACGTCGCTAAAGGTTGGATACTGGGATATCAGGATGTCTCTTGTCGCATATGCTATGCAGTGTCAAACCTGTTCCGAGCTGAAGCACCACTTATGCAGTTTTGACACCATCAACACCTCAACTATTGACTTGCACTCACTGATTGTTAAGCGTTTCTTATGCTATACAGACTAACTTAAGTTCAAAATCTGGACCCTCCGGATGTTTGCTATTCTAGGAAATCTACTCTTCAAAAGGAGATAACACAAAGTGCAGGATAAAGTGTGATATTATTCAACTGACTTTAAAGTGAGGTTAATGCCTGGCTGTACTTTAGAATGTTATATCGTTAGCCACCATATTTGAGCACTGAACCATGTATGATTATTAATAATCAATAAACGAATGATCAGATCAACCACATTGATGATCTGTCAAGCCAGCGTGTACAGGAATAGCACGATGATTGACATTTCAGACACAGTGCTGCAGTGAAATCCACTTTAGACCTAGCATATTATTCCAGAAAATGAGGTGCTAAACTCCAAATGACCAATTCGGTTGCAATTCAAGCCTTTGATAAAGATGACTCTGCATGTCACGTTCTGACCATAGAGAGCCCTTATTTTCTATGGTAGAGTAGGTCAGGGCGTGACTGGGGGGTTTTCTAGTTATTATTTTCTATGTGGGGTTCTAGTTTAGTTGTTCTATGTTGGTGTTTGGTATGATTCCCAATTAGAGGCAGCTGGCTATCATTGTCTCTAATTGGGGATCATATTTAAGTAGCATTTTTTCCACCTGTGTTTTATGGGATATTGTTTTTGAGTTAGTTTATCAAATCAAATCAAAGTTTATTTGTCACGTGCGCCAAATACAACAGGGAAATGCTTACTTACAGGCTCTAACCAATAGTGCGGAGAAAAAAAACTGTGTGTGTGTGTGTATGTGTAGGAAATATGTGTAAGAATACTGTGTGTGTGTGTATGTGTAGGAAATATGTGTAAGAAATAAAACAACAGAAAAAAGACATTTGAAAATAAGAGTAGCAAGGCTATATGCTGTCACGCCCTGACCTTAGAGAGCCTTTTTATGTCTCTATTTGGTTTGGTCAGGGTGTGATTTGGGGTGGGCATTCTATGTTTTTCTTTTCTATGATTTTCTATTTCTATGTTTTGGTATGGTTCTCAATCAGGGACAACTGTCTATCGTTGTCTCTGATTGGGAACCATACTTAGGTAGCCCTTTCCCCTCCTTTCAGTGTGGGAAGTTGACTTTGTTTATGGCCTTTAGCTTCACAGTTTGTTTTGTAGTGTTTATTGTTTTGTTTGGCATCTTTTCTAAATAAAATAATATGTATGCTGCACCATGGTCCAGTTCTTTCAACGGCCGTGACATATACAGACGCCGGTTAGTCAGGCTTATTGAGGTAGTATGTACATGTCGGTATGGTTAAAGTGACTACGCATATATGATGAACAGAGAGTAGCAGTAGCGTAAAAAGAGGGTCTGGCGGGTGGTGGGACACAATGCAGATAGCCCAGTTAGCCAATGTGAGGGAGCACTGGTTGGTCGGGCCAATTGAGGTAGTATGTACATGAATGTATAGTTAAAGTGACTATGCATATAAGATCAACAGAGAGTAGCAGCAGCGTAAAAGAGGTGTTGGAGGGGGCACACAATGCAAATAGTCCGGGTAACCATTTGGTTACCTATTCAGGAGTCTTAAGGCTTGGGGGTAAAAACTGTTGAGAAGCCTTTTTGTCCCAGACTTGGCACTCCGGTACCGCTTGCCATGCGGTAGTAGAGAGAACAGTCTATGACTGGGGTGGTTGGGGTCTGTTACAATTTTCAGGGCCTTCCTCTGACACCGCCTGGTGTAGAGGTCCTGGATGGCAGGCAGCTTTTCCCCAGTGATGTACTGAGCCGTACACACTACCCTCTGAAGTGCCTTGCGGTCGGAGGCTGAGCATTTGCCATACCAGGTAGTGATGCAACCGGTCAGGATGCTCTCGATGTTGCAGCTATAGAACCTTTTGAGGATCTCAGGACCCATGCCAAATCTTTTTAGTTTCCTGAGGGGGAATAGGCATTGTCGTGCCCTCTTCACGCCTGTCTTGGTGTGTTTGGACCATTCTAGTTTGTTGTTGATGTGGACACCAAGGAATTTGAAGCTCTCAACCTGCTCCACTACAGCCCCGTCGATGAGAATGGGGACGTGCTCGGTGCTCCTTTTCCTATCGTCCACAATCATCTCCTTAGTCTTGGTTACGTTGAGGGATAGGTTGTTATTCTGGCACCCCCCGGCCAGGTCTCTGTTCTCCTCCGTATAGGCTGTCTCGTAGTTGTCGATGATCAGGCCCACTATTGTGTTGTCAGCAAACTTAATGATGGTGTTGGAGTCGTGCCTGGCCATGCAGTCGTGGGTGAACAGGGAGTACAGGAGGGGACTAAGCACGCACCCCTGGGGAGCTCCAGTGTTGAGGTTCAGTGTGGCAGATGTTTTGCTATACCTACCCTCACCACCTGGGGGTGGCCCATCAGGAAGTCCAGGATCCAGTTGCAGATGGAGGTTTTTAGTCCCAGGTTCCTTAGCTTAGTGATGAGCTTTGACGGTACTATGGTGTTGAACGCTGTGCTGTAGTCAATGAATAGCATTCTCACATAGGTGTTCCTTTTGTCCAGGTGGGAAAGGGCAGTGTGGAGTGCAATAGAGATTGCATCATCTGTGGATCTGTTTGTGCGGTATACAAATTAGAGTGGGTCTAGGGTTTCTGGGATAATGGTGTTGATGTGAGCCATTACCAGCCTTTCAAAGCACTTCATGGCTACGGACGTGAGTGCCACAGGTCTGTAGTCATTTAGGCAGGTTGCCTTCGTGTTCTTGGGCACAGGGACTATGGTGGTCTGCTTGAAGCATGTTGGTATTACAGACTCAATCAGGGTCATGTTGAAAATGTCAGTGAAGACACCTGCCAGTTGGTCAGCACATGCCCGGAGCACACGTCCTGGCAATCCATCTGGCCCCGCAGCCTTGTGAATATTGTACATAATGTTTCTGCAATCGTATCTTATGGCAGAAAATAGATTCTAGATGGACAGCGATCACTCACCTCGGATTAGATTTTTAAAAAATTCAACAACAACAACAGCAGCTAGCAGGACTCACACGATATTCTCCAAACACCCCACAGGGCAGATATCCCAATTATTCGCAAGAGGAAGCAACGCAGAGGAAGAAGAGCTGGAGGCCTCGTCCGGACCCGCAGAAGGCAACTAGGAACCGTATAAAATTACAGGCAATATTACTCACCAACGTGCAATCATTGGACAATAAACTAGACGAGGTACGATCACGAATATCCTTCCAACGTGACATCAATAACTGTAATATTCTACGTTACACCTCTTTGTTACGGTTCGTTGTTTGTTTCGTTCTTTCTTTGTTGTTTTGTGCGTTTCTAATAAATAATATGTGGAAACTATATCGGCCTGCAGCTTGGTCCGATAATTATTCCAGCGAACGTGACACTGTAGTCTGTAACTTATAACTAAAATAGGAATTTACCACAAGAAAATTGATTTATTGCTCACAAAAATGCATTTCATCACCAGTCCTCAGTTATAATCGTAAATCCCCAGTATCATAGTAATCATTGATTTGTTTCTTAATTTGAACTAACCATCTTCTAATCGAGGGTAGCCTAATCAAAATGGCTGATCATAAGACTATGATGGGATCGATAAGTTTGGCAGTAAAGTAGATCTGTCTTGAAAAGCTGTGGCTTAAGAGACTGGTGGCCGACCTTTACACTGCATGATACATCTAAATGATGAAAGCCATTCAACAATTCATAGTTCTGAGAGTGTCATCTTTGTGCCATTGAATATGAGAAACTAAAGTACACTAAAGAAAGCACAGAGAAGAATAGGTGATATTCACAAGGTTTTGATTGATTAGTGTTGCAAATCCCCTTTTGACACAATGCAACACTTTGAAAATACACAAAGGTCCTATTTTGTACATAAACATAGCAAAAAAAGAAACGTCCCTTTTTCAGGACCGTGTCTTTCAAAGATAATTCGTAAAAATCAAAAAAACTTCACAGATCTTCATTGTAAAGGGTTTAAATACTGTTTCCCATGCTTTTTCAATTAACCTTAAACAATTAATGAACATGCACCTGTGGAACGGTCGTTAAGACACTAACAGCTTACAGATGGTAGGCAATTAAGGTCACAGTTATGAAAACTTAGGACACTGAAGAGGCCTCTCTACTGACTCTGAAAAACACAAAAAGAAAGATGCCCAGGGTCCCTGCTCATCTGTGTGAACGTGCCTTAGGCATGCTGCAGGGAGGCATGAGGACTGCAGATGTGGCCGGGGCAATAAATTGCAATGTCCGTACTGTGAGACGCCTAAGACAGCGCTACAGGGACAGGACGGACAGCTGATCGTCCTCGCAGTGGCAGACTATGTGTAACAACACCTGCACGGGATCGGTACATCCGAACATCACACCTGCGGGACAGAGACAGGAAAGCAACAACTGTCCGAGTTACACCAGGAACGCACAATCCCTCCATCAGTGTCAGAATGTCCACAATAGGTTGAGAGAGGCTGAACTGAGGGCTTGTAGGCCTGTTGTAAGGCAGGTCCTCACCAGACATCACCGGCAACAACGTCGCCTATGGGCACAAACCCACTGTCCAGGAATTTTCAGGTGCCTTGGTGGAAGAGTAGGGTAACATCTCACAGCAAGAACTGGCAAATCTGGTGCAGTTCATGAGGGGTAGACGCACTGCAGTACTTAATGCAGAAGGTGGCCACACCAGATACTGACTGTGACTTTTGATTTTGACCCCCCCTTTGTTCAGGGACACATTATTCAATTTATGTTAGTTACATGTCTGTGGAACTTGTTCAGTTTATGTCTCAGTTGTTGAATCTTATGTTCATACAATTATTTACACAGTTGACAGTGAGAGGATGTTTCTTTTTTTAACGAGTTTATTACAAGAAATTCTGTACCCAGTTAAACACTAAAAATCTGCCTCATTGCCCCACCAGTGTTGTGTGGCACCAATGTTGGTGTCTTGACCGTCTTACTTTTAGATGTGGCATCGGAGAGAAACTATTCTCTGCTGTATGGAGATATCTTCCCACCACCCATCACATAATTCGCCGTCTCCTGCTTTGACTTGAATCAGAGCAGAGCATGGCAGGAGTAAAAGCCGCCTGTCACCCAGCTCTGTGGTCCTGGAATTAGTCACGTTGGTGGAGTTTAAACAGTATGTCGATATAAATATTCTAGAAGAGTGTATTGTCTGTAGGTCAGCTGTTTTTTTAGTTATGACGTGTTTTTTTATGTAATATTTAATTGTTATACTGTATGTGTGTCTATAGTTTTGTTCAATGCTGTGTTAGTGTATGTACTTTGTTTTGTCTGAACCTTTGTTCCCCCTGCTGCTGTTAGACTAGATCTCTCTTGAAAAATAGATTGTATCTCAATGAGAAAAACATGCATAAATAAAGGTCAAATTAATCATTTTGAAAAAGTTGACAAGATGGTAGAAAAGATCCTGTCATGTTGTCAGGTTCTCCGTCAAAATTAGAAGATGCCCTTGAAATTGCGCATGACAGATATTACCAGGATTACTGTATTTGTAATTGTATTGTCTCCGGTAATGGCAGCGGAAGGGATGACTGCCACATTGTTAGTAACTTATTTTGTACATAATGTTGCTGCTACCGTCTCTTGTGACTGAAAAGAGCTTCTGGACATCAGAACAGCGATTACTCACCTCGAACTGGACGAAAATGTCTTCTTTAGCGAGTCTGGCGCAAAAGATATACTGATTTCTCGAGGCCCGGCCTAAATTCCCGTCATTGAAGAAGAAAAGACAGAAAAAAGGGGGTGGAGGTCAGGGTGCCTTGTGAGAAATCGTAGGCGAGTGAGTAAACCTCCACTACCATCCATACTATTGGCCAACGTGCAATCATTGGAAAATAAACTGGATGATCTATGATTTAGACTATCCTACCAACGGGATAATAAAAACTGTAATATCTTATGTTTCACCGAGTCATGGATGAACGACGACACGGATAATATAGAGCTGGCTGGGTTTTCCGTACATCGGCAGGACAGAACAGCTAAGTCTGGTAAGACGAGGGGCGGGGTTGTGTGTCTATTTGCCAATAACAGCTGTTGCACAACGTCTAATATTAAAGAAGTCTCAAGGTAATGGTCGCCTGAGGTAGAGTACCTCATTATGAGCTGTAAACCAAGAGAGTTGTCATCTATATTATTCGTAGCCATCTATTTACTACCACAAGCCGATGCTGGCACTAAGACCGCACTCAACGGCCATAAGCGAACAAGAAAATGCTCATCCAGAAACGGTGCTCCTATTGGCTGGGGACTTTAATGCAGGCAAACTTAAATCCATTTTACCTCATGTCTACCAGCATGTCACATGTGCAACCAGAGGGGGAAAAAAACTCTAGACCACCTTTACTCCACACACAGAGACGCATACAAAGCTCTCCCTTGCCCTCCATTTGGTAGATCTGACCATAATTCTATCCTCCTGATTCCTTCTTACAAACAAAAACTAAAGCAAGAGGTACCAGTGACTCACTCAATATGGAAGTGGTCAGATGACGCAGATGCTACGCTACAGGACTGTTTTGCTAGCACAGACTGGAATATGTTCCGGGATTCATCTAATGGCATTGAGGAGTATACCACCTCAGTCACCGGCTTCATTAATAAGTTGTAGCAGGCTCAAGGGTGTGGGGTATCCACGTTACCAAGTTCAATAACAAACTAGCACCAGCAGCACAAATAGAATGCAAATGGGAAGCTAATTATGGGTTTTGGTATACTGGGTAAGAGGTGGAAATGCACCAATCACCTCACAAGTCCACAAGCCGTTCTCGTTGTCCGTTCCATTTTCCAGGGGTACTCCTCACACTCGGGTCCTTAGCCAATCCGGTCCGGTACACAAGTGGGGTAATCCGACAGTCCAGGTCACCACGGGTAATCACACAGATTTTGCTCTCACTCTCGCTGCTGCTGCTCTCGCTCAGTTCGCTCCTCCTCTGCCCCTTTATCCAGGCTGCTTCCTCCTTTATCCCCAAGCACTTCCTGGCTTAACGATACACAGTCTTGCCTCGTTGGGGCAGGAAGTCCATATAAGGTTTGGGGGTGGTCCAGCAACCTGCAAGATATCTTTCCTCAAGTACCACTCCCCTCACCTCTCCCTGCCGGCTGCCACAAAGTGCATCGACAATGTCGACCCCACAGTAACTGTAGGTACACATCCCAACCAGATGCCATGGATTACAGTCAACATCCGCACCGAGCTAAAGCTGCAGCTTTCAAAGAGCGGGACTCTAATCTGGACGCTTATAAGAAATCCCGCTACGCCCTCAGACGAACCATCAAACAGGCAAAGCGTCAATACAGGACTAAGATTGAATCCTACTACACCGGCTCTGATGCTCGTTGGATGTGGCAGGGGTCAGCATGCAGGCGCCCGGCCACCACAAGTAGTTGCTAGAGCACGATGGAACAAGGACATCCCAGCTGGCCCTCCCATAACCCGGACGACACTGGTCCAATTGTGAACCGCCTCATGGGTCTCCCGGTTGCGGCCGGCTGTGACACAGCCTGGGATTGAACCTGGATTTGTAGTGACACCTTAGACCACTGCGCCACTCGGGAGGCTTGTAAGGGCTTGTAAGTAAGCATTTCATGGTAAGGTCTACTACACCTGTTGTATTCAGCGCATGTGATAAATCAAATTTGATTTGATTTGTATACACTGCATGGTTGTTACTAGTTGACTCTACTTAATTGAAAACTATTATGACTGTGTTTTATGACTGAATTAAAACCATTATTTTTGAAAAATATTATAATTGGTGAAACCATTGAAGAAAGGCTTGCGGATATAGATACCATACCATCTGTTGCACATTCCATATACATAATATTAAGATACTGTAGGTCTTATATACTACGGCTGTCAGCCAATCAGCAATCAGAGCTTGAACCACCCAGTTTATATATACTGTATATATGACTTGAGTTGATGAGTAAGACATAGTTACACGTTGAAGATTGACAAATACTGTGAGAGCTCTGGTCGGGCCCAAACTCTTAAAAAAAAAGAGATCCAAAAGGGGTCTTCGACTGTCCCCATTGAACTCTTTATGGTTTTAGGCAGAACGCTTTTTAGTTTCAGGAAGAACCCTTTTAGGTTCCATGTAGAACCCGAAAGGGGTATTCCAATCAAATCAAGATTGATTTAGACAGCACATTTTAGACGGAATGCAACGCAATGAGCTTCACAGGAAAAAACTATGAAAAACAATCAACATAAAAACTGAAATATTTGCTACACCACAAACATAAGAGGATAAAAAACTAAAAATAACAATAAAAACTGAACTACTAAAAAGCACCCTAAGGAAATGCAAAGCTAAAAAGGTGTATTTTAAGATCTCTTTTAAATAGGTCCACAGATTCAGCACCCCGCAGGTTCTCTGGCAGGCTATTCCAGAGGCTGTAGACATATTAACTAAAGACTGTCTCTCCAAGCCTTATGGTCCCAGGCTTCGGGATAGTTAAAAGGCCAGTGTCAGAGGACCTGAGGGACCTACTGTACTGGCTACATAACTTAAAAGCATGTCTTGGGGTGGACAATCGTGGATTGATTTAAAAAACAATAGGCAAATCTTAAAATCAATTCTAAAACTCCCAGGCAGCCAGTGCAGAGACCTTAAAATCGGTGTAATGTGTGCTCTCCGTCTGGTCTTGGTCAGTACCGTGCTGCAGCATTATGTATGTTTTGCAGTTGACCAATGGTTTTCTTGGGTAGACCAGACAGGAGAGAAAGGGTTCTCCTATGGGGACAGCCAAATAACCCTTTTATGTTCTAGATAGCACCTTTTTTATAAGAAGGCAGTGGTGACTCAAACTCAGAAAACCGATAGCCATCTATCCTTGTTTGCGCCTGTCTCTGGCCCTCGATCCACGACACCGTGAACCGCCATGTACATAAAATAACTCCACTCCAGTCAGGCAGCTGAGATATATATTCTATCGGTACAGTGTACGCATCTATCCACCCAAGGTCAGATGTGCTACACCTCAAAAACACCCCATGATTGCCTTAATATTGATCCCCCGTCCGACCCTCCTCGTCCCCGAGGGCCCCCACTCTAAGTATCAGTCCATTTCAGAGATGAACACCCAAGAATCTACTTTGCAGTATGACAGGTTCCATGAAAACATTCATCTTTATTTACCTGTTGCTGAAGAAGGTGATGGCGAGTTTTTCTAGCGTTTTTCCTGCCCTGAGAGTCGATTGACGCACAAGTGTTTCAATCTAAGTAACATAATACCAATATCCCCATCAAAATCTGTCAGTTTAACCTAGAGATATCTGTTTTTGCATTGGTGCGTCTCAATCCACTGCATTCGCCGATGTCGCACTCCCGCATCTGTGGTGAAAGGTGGCAGAGTTAGAGCGGTGTTTGTCAGACCATGAGACATCTGTGGTGAAAGGTGGCAGAGCTAGAGCGGTGTTTGTCAGACCATGAGACATCTGTGGTGAAAGGTGGCAGAGCTGGAGCGGTGTTTGTCAGACCATGAGACATCTGTGGTGAAAGGTGGCAGAGCTAGAGCGGTGTTTGTCAGACCATGAGACATCTGTGGTGAAAGGTGGCAGAGCTAGAGCGGTGTTTGTCAGACCATGAGACATCCTGAAAATCGGTCTTCTCACGAAAACCTCCATAGCGTCCAAACGGTTTGACCAACAAACTAACCACTCTATGAAAAGGGGAGACTCAAGAACACGATAGTGGTCTCCATTTTCTCTCTGTTTCGTTCATTTTCCCTCTAAACTTCTTCAAAGGGAGCACTTTTCCCAGGTGTAATATCTGATCATATTGGCCGGAGTGTTCTCAAAGAACACTCAAGTAATATTGGAGACGAAAATGCAATAACACAATTTCGACTGGCAGTATCTTGAGCAGAAAAGTAGGAGGTGTATAATATTTCCTTTAATTGATGGTATCAAAGGATTGTATCAAATATGTTGACGTATTAACCTAGTATAGTTTAATCGATATTGAACAGTTCTGGGCACTTTTTAAAATATTTTTTTAAATAAAAGCCTTCCCTGCAGCAACATCTAACTACCTCAAGCATGTAACACTAAAAACATTTCAAAAGTTAATTTAGATTTTTTTGTTTAGTATGCATGATTTTAACTTCCATATAACAGAAATATGTGAAAACCAACAATGGGCCTTATTATTAATCACTTACAGTACATTCATGCTTTTGTTGTTTGATGCGTTTAAAAGCCACTAGCGGATTAAAAAACCAAGACGGGAGAGCGATTGTTTCTGGGGTCCCTCTCTCTCCTCTGTCAAACATTGACTTGCTTTGGCGTTTTCTGCAGCGTGAACTAAATTATAGATTTCTAATTTCAGCTGAACTTGGGGCCAGTAGGACTTTTGGTGAAGACCATGGGTATTTTATCACAAACGAACAAATAAATAAAAACCCAGTGGACCGGAGTGCCTGGGGAAAGCACACTGTTTGGAGAGAAAAATAAGGGAATTTGACACTGATAAAGCTGCAGCTTTCTCCTCTGGTTCAAAACCAAGCCAACTAGGGCAAAGGAAACTGAAAAAGGTACACTTGATCTTATGCACAAAAAAACACATAGTACCATACGTTAAAACAAGTCACAATAACTTCCTTTCCCAGTGTATGAATACTTCTGGTGAACAAAAAACTGACTCTCTTGTCAAACTATAGGTATAGTTAGACCAGCGAGGGAAGAGAGTGATATACTGTATGAAGCATTAAAACAATGATAGACTGTACTTCCTTATGCCTTAGGCAGGGGAATCAGCTGCTGCAAATCATATGAACCTTGTGTTACGAAAGCTTGTATCAGAAAAGGTTAGGACATTTTCACAATGTGTAGCATGGTGGCTACTGAGAGCACTGCATGGGTTATTAGCCACTGTATGTCACACTCACGGACCCTAATTATGGCGCCATGTGAAAACAGCCAATTAGCATACAAATATTTGATTATATGGTTGAGTGTGCATAATAATGACAATTTGCAGGGGCGTCTAAAGACGGTCATACATTAAACTGGGATTTAGCCGCGATTTGGGATCCACAACAAATTTCTGGGATGGCAGGTAAATCCTAATGTCGTAGGCTCTGACCAAGACGTCGCATAATGTAAGCGGGCGAAAGACATGTGATTATGGGTCTTGTGCTCTCCCGATTTGCATCTTATGTCCCAATTATTTTTCTGACATGCCAGACATTTTTTGGTTGTGTCTTGTGTAGTGAGGGGGGTGCTAAAATGTGACTTGCAACTTCTACTCTGTTGCATGGCTACAGCCACAGAGTAGGAGGTGGGCCACGACACATCTGGAAATCGCAGGACAGGGAGGGGTCTCGACAGGTTGCGGATGCAGGATGTGAACAAACTTGTGTAATGGGGGGTGCTGAGGAGTATTTTATATATATGGAATTATATATATTTTTGAATCATGGGGTGCTGCAGCACCCTCAGCACCCCTACTCAGCAAGAATTTATGTGTGCTCGATGAAAATATTTGGAGCATTGTCTAATGTATGCCTAGCTTAAGAGAGCGGGAGTTGGGGAGAGAGAGATAAGAGAGAGAGGAGGTGGAGGGGGAGAGAGAGAGAGCACTGACAATAAAGAACTGATGGCAGGTGAGACCTCCCCAACTAATGGGGCAGTCAGTACTCATTCCCTCACTGATGGGATATTGAGACTGTAAACGTGTAGAGGTAATTAGCATGCTCAAGACTTTACAGGAAATGACAAATGATCAACAATATTGCTGGCTAGCGAGGAAACAGAGGCCCTAAACATTGGACATTGACATAACAGAGGTAGAGAATGGAGAGAAACTGCAACACTTTTCTTATGATTGGTTGGCCATGTTGTTGGAATGTCATGGCCTGATCAGAGTGGATGTCCTGGTCCAGGGAATAGGAATCATCTCATAATTTTGTCAGGGGCTAGAACTGGGTGAAATTGTTCCCTGTCATGCATAAACAAACTAGATGAATGTTTGTGTAATGTTTTGAAGGGGTTTGATTTCCAAACATGGGAAGAGGTTGGAGGATACACATTATCCATTAGAGGTTTGGTTTTGTGTTGACTTTATGTGGAGGCTTTTCTGTTGTCAGTGTTATCATGAAAAAAGAAACATGAATATATAGGAAACCCCTCTTGACTTAACCCTCAATATTTATGGGCCTATCTAAATGCAGATCTCTTTGTTATTACCAACCTATATGTTTCATCAATACATTCTAAATGCATAATGAAATCCTCCATGGTGAGCGCTTTATGGATGGCCTTCACAATTGAATTTCCTTTGGATTCCCACCGAACTTGTAGTGGTTAAATGAACATTTTAAAGTATCCCATTAAGTGGTTTTGTTTCCCTTTATAAATAGTGTGTTCCTGCATCACCTACTGACTCTACATGTTTTGTTCTCCATCTCACTCCGGACTCCATTCTCAATAAAACCCAGCCACAGAAGGACTTTGTCCACTTGGCAATGAAATGTAATAGAAACTCAACATAGCGGGACTATCATTGTAACTGCTTTCATTATACGTTACAATACGTCACAGCTTTCTGAATAAGTATTGTGGCAAGAAACAAGCTACTGTCACAGATTTAGTAGAAAATGAATGTCTTGAAGAACCAAGCAATCGTCAATGCTTTCTTAGTAAGTATTGGGGGAAAAACCTTCAGGGAAAAGAATTGGTATGTCTCCCACAGAAATTACATTAACAGTAAACTTTGAGACTAAGAGACTCAGACTAAAAAGCCTAGCTGAAATGTTAGCAAGGTATAGGAGCTCAGTGGTGCAGGGATGCAGCAAAGTCACAATGTAATGAGCTTACTTGTTAGTCACATTGTCCCAGTGAGACTTAGAAAGTATAATTTGCATAAGGACAAGATGAATATCTTCTAGGGTAATTTCCACCTGAAACCAACCATAACATTAGAGTGTTATGGTAATGCACAGACACATACACACACACACACACACACACACACACACACACACACACACACACACACACACACACACACACACACACACACACACACACACACACACACACACACACACACACACACTTTAAACCTCTGGATCAGATTTTTTTAAAGACAGTGTTTCGTGCCATTTCTTTAGTTGAAACCAACTATTAATCACAAAGGGTCCAGATTACAGTTGCAAATCCTTAGAAACAATCAGTAACTTCAGCTACGCTTAGTCTAACACAAGATCATGCCTATGTCAAGGTTGCACACCTCACCATTGCCAAGAACATAGGGTGTGTGTGTGTGTGTTTGTTTGTTTGTGTGTGCGTGCGTGCATGTGACTCAAAAAAAGGTGCACAACCACGGGCCATCCAGATCAATACCATAGGTAAGCATGATAGCTTGACTTAGTAGCCTCTCCTCTGGCTGGCCTATATCAATGTGTGAATGCATCTATTTTAATACTTCCACATATTATTGATTAACTAATCCACTCAGAGACCTGCTCTCCTGCTCTTTCTTGCAGAGTGCCAGGACTTAATTGATCCCTTTGGGAATAGCGGGTGCTGAACTGTGAGACAAAATGTCAGCCTGCGATTGGCCTCGGCTAAGGCCAGCATAATTGAGAGAAGCATCAGTGATTGGGAGAGAGAAAGAGAGAACAGAGAACAGAGAACAGAGAACAGAGATAGAGACTGTGAGAGAAAGGGAAAAATAAAAAGACATGATGGGTTAAGCTGTGTGTGTGTGTGCCTGGCATACTATATATTACAACTGTTTCTCCATGTGAACACTGATCTCTACCTACCACGCTGGTTATGAGGAAATGCAAACTTGTAGTGTATTTTAGTTTTAAAAAGGCTTCTAAAGTTTGCAAATTTCACTTTTGAATTTCAGACTTGATTTGCCCTAATGAAAAACGTATCAACCCCTATAAAAATGTACATTAATTATAATCCACATAATAATTCACATTTCTTGGCTAACTGTAAAATACATATTTGTATATTTAGTGTTAGAGAAAATGTGCATATTCTCAAAATGTCTGCCCCCATCGCTGTGAACGTCTCACAGAGCTCTAGCTTAACTTCCTGAACTCAGTACGAACACACCTTCTATCTCATATATATGTTGTTCGTCTATGTCAAACAAAATGTTGTTTTTGTAAAATAATCTATGAATTATTTTTAATTACTGCCTATAAATCAAACTCTGAATGGACAGATGATGGGCAGTCAGAAGAGCGAATGAAATGGTAGGAGGGTCATCCCAGCTTCAACTGGTGTCAGATTTCACATCCTGCTTCACACAGGCAGCTGAGACATACTCCTGTGTCCGTGAGAATCAGGGTCCCAACTTAATGCAAAACATTGTCCACAGATTGATTTACTGTATAAGCAAAAATGTTGGTCAGAACCTGTGCCAGAACCATGCAGCGAAGAGGTTTTAAGATCCTATGTCTGTGTGCTGCCTGGAATTTTAAGGTGATACAATTGTAAAGTAAAATAAGCAATGCATGCATGGGAACTTACATATGAATTATATTTCACACCAGACACTAACCCTAAAGAATATGGTATGCAAGTATAATGGACTCTAATAATGGTATATATGGTATGGGCAGGAGCACAAAGGCTAATATCAATGTAATCTAATAACAATCTCTAAATGGATAGAAAGACATGTCTACTCACCACATTCTCCCCCTTCACAAAGTAAAGGAATGGAATAAGAATATATACATATAAATACATGGATGAGCAATGACCAAGCGGCATAGGTAAAATGCAATAGATGGTATAAAATACAGTATATACTGTACATATGAGATGAGGAATGCAAGATATGTAAACATTATTAAAGTGACGAGCGTTCTATTTATTAAAGTGGCCAAGGATTTCAAGTCTGTGTATGTAGGCAGCAACCTCTCTGTGCTAGTGATGGCTATTCAACAGTCTGATGGCCTTGAGAAAGAAGTTGTTTTTCAGTCTCTCAGCCCCTGCTTTGATGCACCTGTACTGACCTCGCCTTCTGGATGATAGCGGGGTGAACAGGCAGTGGCTCGGGTGGTTGTTGTCCTTTATGATCTTTTTAGCCTTCCTTTTGACATCGGGTGCTGCTGGTATCCTGGAGGGCAGGTAGTTTGCCCCCGGTGATGCGTTGTGCAGACTGGAGAGCCCTGCGGTTGTGGGCGGTGCAGTTGCCGTACCAGTTGGTGATACAGCCCAACAGCATGCTCTCAATTGTGCACCTGTAAAAGTTTGTGAGGGTTTTAGGTGACATGCCAAATTTCTTCGGCCTCCTGAGTTTGAAGAGGTGCTGTTGCGCCTTCTTCACCACACTGTCTGTGTGGGTGAACCATTTCAGTTTGTCAGTGATATGTACGCCGAGGAACTTAACTTCCCACCTTCTCCACTGCTGTCTCATTGATGTGGATAGAGGGGTGCTCCCTCTGCTGTTTCCTGAAGTCCACGATCATCTCCTTTGTTTTGTTGACTTTGAGTGAGAGGTTATTTTCCTTACACACCACTCCGAGAGCCCTCACCTCCTCCCCAGAGTCTTTCTCGTCATTGTTGGTAATCAAGCCTACTACTGTAGTGTCATCTGCAAACTTGATGATTGAGTTGGAGGCGTGCATGGCCTACCAATCATGGGTGAAAAGGGAGTACAGGAGGGGGCTGAGTATGCACCCTTGTGGGGCACCAGTGTTGAGGATCAGCGAAGTGGAGGTGTCGTTTCCTACCTTCACAGCTGGGGGAGGCCCATCAGGGTTCAGACCCAGGGCAGGGTTCAGACCCAGGGCCTCGAGCTTAATGATGAGCCTGGAGGGTACTATGGTGTTTAATGCTGAGCTATAGTCAATGAACAGCATTCTTACGTAGGTATTCCTCTTGTCCAGATAGGATAGGGCAGTGTGTAGTGTGATGGCGATTGCATCGTCTGTGGACCTATTGGGGCGGTAGGCAAATTTAAGTTGGTCTAGGGTGACAGATAAGGTAGAGGTGATATGTCTTTGCCTGGCCAGTTCCCCTCTCTCCACCAGGATTCTCTGACTTTAACCCTATTACAGGGGCTGAGTCACTGGCTTACTGGTGCTCTTCCATCCCGTCCCTAGAAGGGATGCGTCACTTCAGTGGGTTGAGTCACTGACGTGATCTTCCTGTCCGGTTTTGGCACCCCCCTCGGGTTTGTGCCGTGGGGGAGATCTTTGTGGGCTATACTTTGCCTTGTCTCAGGGTAGTAAGTGGTGGTTGACGATATCCCTCTAGTGGTGTGGAGACTGTGCTTTGGCAAAGTGGGTGGGGTTATATCCTGCCTGGTTGGCCCAGTCCGGGATTATCGTCGGACGGGGCCACAGTGTCCTGTGTGAATTTAAGTATGCTCCCTCTAATTATCTCTCTCTCCGTCTCCCTCCCCTCCCAGAGGACATGAGCCTCTGGTGCTGACCTGTTGCACCCTCTACAACCACTGTGATTATTATTATTATTTGATGCTGTTCATCTATGAACGTTTGAACATCTTGGCCACGTACTGTTATAATCTCAACCAGCCAGAATAGGACTGGCCACCCCTCAGAGCCCGGTTCCTCTCTAGGTTTCTTCCTAGGTTCCTGCCTTTCTAGGGAGTTTTTCCAAGCCACTGTGCTTCTACATCTGCATTGCTTGTTGTTTGGGGTTTTAGGCTTTCGCAACAAAGCCACCTTCACTCATGCTGCCAAATATACCCTCGTAAAACTGACTATCCTACCGATCCTTGACTTCGGCGATGTCATTTACAAAATAACCTCCAACACTCTACTCAGCAAACTGGATGTAGTCTATCACAGTGCCATCCGTTTTGTCACCAAAGACCCATATACTACCCACCACTGCGACCTGTATGCTGTCGTTGGCTGGCCCTTCCTACATATTTGTCGCTAAACCCACCGGCTCCAGGTCATCTATATGTCTTTGCTAGGTAAATCCCCGCCTTATCTTAGCTCACTGGTCACAATAACCAAACCCACCCATAGCACGCGCTCCAGCAGGTATATTTCACTGGTCATCCCCAAAGCAAACACCTACTTTGGTCGCCTTTCCTTCCAGTTCTCTGCTGCCAATGACTGGAACTAATTGCAAAAATCACTGAAGCTGAAGACTTATATCTCCCTCACTAACTTTAAGCATCAGCTGTCAGAGCAGCTTACCGATCAATGCACCTGTACACAGCCCATCTGTAAATAGCCCACCCAACTACCTCATCCCGTTATTGTTATTTTTTTTGCTCTTTTGCACCCCAGTATTTCTACTTGCACATAACATCTGCACATCTATCAATCCAGTGTTAATGGATCAATCCAGTGTTAATTGTACTTACTACACATGCACACACTGTATATATAGATTTTTCTATTGTGTTATTGACTGTTCATTTGTTCATCCCATGTGTAACTTTGTGTCGTTGTTTTTGTCGTACTGCTATGCTTTATCTTGGCCAGGTCGCAGTTGTAAATGAGAACTTGTTCTCAACTGGCCTACCTGGTTAAATAAAGGTTAAATAAATAAATCATTTTAATTAAAAGGCTGGGTTTCTGTATAGCACTTTGTGATATCGGCTGATGTAAAAAGGATAAATACATTTGATTGATTGATGATACTCTCAAAGCACTTCATGACGACAGAAGTGAGTGCCATGGGGCGATAGTCATTTAGTTCACTTACCTTTGCATTTTTGCGTACAGGAAGAATGGTAGCATTCTTGAAGCATGTGAGGACAGCAGACTGGGCTAGGGAGAGATTGAATATGTCCGTAAACACACCAGCCAGCTGGTCTGCGCATGCTCTGACGATGCGGCTAGGGAAGCCGTCTGGGCCGGCAGCCTTGAGAGGGTTAACACGTTTAACCCTTTCACACGTACAGTTGAGGTCGGAAGTTTACATACACTTCGGTTGGAGTCATTAAAACTATTTTTTCAACCACTCCACAAATTTCTTGTTAACAAACTATAGTTTTGGCAAGTCGGTTAGGACATCTACTTTGTGCATGACACAAGTCATTTTACCAACAATTATTTACAGACAGTTTATTTCACTTATAATTCACTGTATCACAATTCCAGTGTGTCAGAAGTTTACATACACTAAGTTGACTGTGCCTTTAAACAGCTTTGAACATTTCAGAAAATGATGTCATGGCTTTAGAAGCTTCTGATAGGCTAATTGACATCATTTGAGTCAATTGGAGGTGTACATGTGGATGTATTTCAAGGCCAAACTTCAAACTCAGTGCCTCTTTGCTTGACATCATGGGAAAATCAAAAGAAATCAGCCAAGACCTCAGAAAAAAATTGTAGACCTGCACAAGTCTGGTTCATCCTTGGGAGCAATTTCCAAATGCCTGAAGGTACCATGTTCATCTGTACAAACCATAGTAGGCAAGTATAAACACTATGGGACCACGCTGCCGTCATTCCGCTCAGGAAGGAGACACGTTCTGTATTCTAGAAACGAACGTACTTTGGTGCAAAACGTGCAAATAAATCCCAGAACAACAGCAAAGGACCTTGTGAAGATGCTGGAGGAAACGAGTACAAAATGATCTTTATCCACAGTAAAACGAGTCCGATATCGACATAACATTTCAACACTCTTTCAATTGTGCCTCAGACATTTCAATTCAACTCTCCATGCTTTACACTTGTACGTGTGTTTCAATTCACAAGGAAGAAATAACAGCAGTTGGAGACTGCAGAGTTTATTATGCAGAAACATAAAAAAGGAAAGTGGTTTCTAACTATTTTAATGACCACATAAAAGGGACCAATTCATGCCATATTTGAATTCTATTAACCTATTTGTTGCTTTAGGAAATAATATGCCATACGCATGAATCAACAAAAGGGTGTATTAACTCCCATGCAATTATTAGGCGGTAGAGGCAAGTGGAAAATCCACCTTCTGTGACTTTTTGATATCCAAATGAGTGATTGTTTTATTAGTATGATTCACAGGTAAGTACATCTTGCAAGCATTTTCTTAGTTAGTTAGCAAATATCCTCTCTCTCATGTCAAGTCATTCTGTGACTGACAGAAAATGCATTACCAACACATAATGTAAAATATTTCCCATTCCTTTATGTTTTCATGCTATATTTCTTCACAATAGTTGTTGATGGACTTTGCCTCTCTCTGGGAGAGACCAACAGATGTGATGCCTCTCCGCTTGGCACTCAGCATTAAGGGCCTTTGATAGACTAGCGTTATGCCCAAGCTGCCTCAGGCTATAGAAGCTGGAGACGGACCTTTCTGGCTCGGACAAGGCCACTTTTCTCATTGGAAAATGATTCCAAAGAGGAATGCAAAGTGTAGTGTTTCACACAATGCTTCTAGGAATTCCTAGCTCAAGTGAGGAGTGAAGAGATATCCAAAGGAATTCACTTGTGCTGTGTACAAGGCCATTGAAGACCTAGATAGTCCAGATAAGAGTTGTTCCAAACACAGCAGGATAACACAGACACACACACACACACCATCAGGGTTTTTTCAACTGTCTCAACATTTCACACGAACCTCAGAGGTCGTACTCCTGAGATGCTGTTTGATCTGTTTTTGTTGTAGTTGTTGTTATCCCACTCAATCAGTACTGGTCATGGGAGGCTTTGTGTTAAAGCACCAAACAGACCTATAGATATCTGGTGGATCAATTCCTTCTGCTTACTTTTCCAGAGGTTACATTGGCTAAAGGTTACCTTGACACCAAAGTAGTGGCTTGTTATATCCAAAAGAAGCTAACTGTATGGAGTCGTATGGAGGTCACATGTAATCAACGTTGAGCTGTATGAAGGCAATGGATGTGGCCCTATGGGCCCTAGTCAAATATAGTGCACTATATAGAGAATATGGTGCCATTTGGTACACAGACAGTGTTGTAGGTAAGGCCAAGGTGGCTTAGGTGTCACTGTGTTCTGGGGGTTAATCGGAGGCGTGTGGTACTTATGATCGTTGTGGGCTGGGAAAAACAGACATCTTTCATGCCTCTAACTCACTCCCGGTTACTGTTACTGGTCTGGTCTAAGAACACTCCCAAAGACTTCTCAAACAGTGTCTGCAATGACAAAGCAGGCAATCATCATAATTATTTGTGTTAGTTGAGTTGTTTGTTAATAAAGCTGATATTTCTGTTGTCTTTATTTCAGTGTGGGTTAGGTGAGACATGGGTAGGAGGAACTAGTGTTTTCTTTCTATCTATCGTCCCTCTATAACCTACTGCAAGGCTGAGTTTATTTTTAACACCAGGTTGCTGCCAACTCAGAGCTAAGGTGTAGGCAGGCTCTATATCTCTCTTGGCCTCCTCTCCCCGCCCCTGTCTAGCAGACACACACACTTATGCACCCACTCACACACACCCGTGCACACACACACATGCCCTCCATCCCTCTCTTTCTATCACATGCACACACACACACGCAAACACACACACAAACCACACACTTACACACACACAGAATATACTCTGAAACCCCACAGGTATAGCTACAGGAAGTGGTTTGGGGGTGGGGGTGCTGCAATTTCTTTACCAAAGGGGTATGGGGGTGGGGATTCATAAAAGAGAAATTGGCCCGCGCTGAGGACCGCTATATCAGTCCGTTAATAAAGGTGCACCACTTTTGTGATGTCGTGACTTTACTTTCATTAATCATTAATTATTTATCTAACCAACTAACTATGTTTCATTGGTCCCCGTTAAATTATTCATTAACACATTAGGATTTGGGGCACCACGAGAGCAGTTCTATAAAGAGTTACCGTCTCCTGTATTAAACTCTACAGGTCTTTACCTATCACATCCATAAACTGTCAATTTATTAATCATAACCTCGTGTCATATCATTATTCTGAACAGATGTAACCTTGCATCTGCAAAAAATCCCAAAAATTCAGTGCTACACAAATTGGTTTAATTAATTATTTACTGGCTAACTAAATGTTAACACAGGATAAACATACACTATTAATACATTAGAAACAGGTTCATAGTGGACTGACAACATTATGGATGCTTGTTACAAAAAGACACGGAGAGGGCAAGAGAGAGAAGGACAGAGACACTTAACGTTGGTATATTAAGAGACTACTCTCACTTATACTTTGTGCACAAACCATTGCCCGCTTCGAGTAAGGAATCATGAATGTATTTACATGGAAATGCCTTGGTTTGCCATGTATCTCTCCTTCTTGGAAAGGGGGTTTGTTGGGCCTTTTCACGGCACGCTTGTAAGGCTCTGATTGTCCAAAAGGGGTCCCCACCCGTCTTCTACTGTTGTTCTCCTCTGCAATCTTCCAGTATCCGAGTAGTAGAATGGTCCCACGTCAATTAGCTTTTCTAGATACTTTACTTAGGACAGCTAATCAGCAGTACCTGTGATTGTCCGGAAGGGGACTTTATCGTCTCTACCTCGTGTTGAGATTTCAGAGTTCAAACCACTTTAAATGTGAGCTGCAGCTCAACGTCTCTCTGGTCTGACATGGTAATTCTTCACCCATCATTTAATACAGTTCGTTCAAAAGGGCGATTCCATCAGGCAGACACGCTCTCTGACCTCACTCAGGGGGACGGTGACTACTTACTTGTACAATGTTATAGAAACAATTTCCTCTTATAGTTCCTAAAATCATGTCCCTCGTAACAAAAACACTTTCATAATGTTTGATATTTCATGAACAATGTAGAGGATACTTTGTACATGTAGTGTGTATACTTTTCAAGTTACAGTATTTCCTTTATAACATTTTGAATGACATCACAAAATAAAACACATTATGACATTGTTTTCTTTACCGCTTTTGACCATTCCTCACATTTTAGGTTAGAAATATTGTTCCAGTATTTGCTTTAGAACGTTCCGTTGGGAAAAAGTCTGTGAAACAAAGGCACATTCCTCTGGTGAACATTGGAGAGGGATATACTGTCATCCCCCACCAGTTCACTTATCCCCCCTCTGCGAGTGAGAGGGGGTCTGGTTTAAGTTATGTATTGCAAAGCTGACCTATTTGGATCCTCACAGGACAGTCATGACTGTCCCCCTCAGGTGGGTTAAATCTGGGAAGGATTTTGCAAGTTGCAATCCACCACAAGAACGTCCACGGGGTGTCCTGGTTTGTGGATCATCATGACAGTCCCTCTCTGGTGGTATAACTTGGTAGGGTTTCTGCAAGCTGCAGACCACCACAAGAATAGCCATGGGACGTCCTGGTTTGTGGATCATCGTTCCGGACCCGTCGTCTGGTTGTCCAGGCTGGTGGATCTAGGCAGTAACTTAGACAGACATTAATAACGAACAACACCCATGCAATACATCAGTACATTTCTTCCCCAAATGTGGCACTAACTGGTGGTCATATGGGGAACTTATTTGTGACACTATCACTTCCTAAGTGTCAAAGAAAATAAAAATAAAAATTAAGAATACAAACACAAACAAAAAGATATACAAAATAGAGTTACCGAACCTTAATAATCTAATTGGACTCTATTCTATAAACGTGTACGTCCACGTTCTTGGCTAAATGACTCTATCATGGCATTTTGTCTAATGTCATATCTAGGGCGATCCTACTTAGCAGTGTGTTGCTTAGGGCACTATCCTAAGTTGATAACTACATGATAAGCCTACAAAAGCTCTTGAACGTTTTCAGCCTGGGACCCAAATTAGAAATTCTGTGTTTTCCTGGGACACAAGCTTATGAAAACATGCAACTATACGTAAATATCTGTACATTTCATTGCCCTTATGCATAAAACAAATGCAATATAGACAAAAACTAAAAATGAAATACACATATAAATAGCAGTTCATGTTTATTTTAAAAACACTCTTACATATCTGTCTATGTTGGAACTGTTGCTACAGTATTAAAGTACAATAATTGAATTAATTTTGAACTGGAATAAACTGGCTGATCACATCACACAGATGTATATCAGAACTACTGGAGGCTGCTGAGGAGAGGAAGGTTCATAATAATGGTTGGAATGGAGTTAATGGAATGGCATCAAACACCTGTAAACCATGTGTTTGATGTATTTGATACCATTCCGCTCCAGCCATTACCATGAGCCTGTCCTCCCCAATTAAGGTGCCACCAACCTCCTGTGAACAGAACACACACACACAGGCTCAGTTTTTGATAGTGCAACCCTAAGTAACAGTACAGATACAAAATAATCAAGCCTACTGTTCATCTTACTGCAGAAATTATTGTTGAAAAAAAGTATAGGTTGGAACTGTTAAAATACAATGAACAATTTGTATTCTTAACTGGAATAAACTGATTGATCACATCATATCACACCACCAGCACCCACATACACACAGTCCTAATGAGAGGTGTATGGCTGGTTGAAGATTTCATCAAGCAGGTCTATTCTGGCCTCAGTTGTTGACAGTGCAACCCTGAGGTCATGTTCAACATTGAGTCTGTTTCGGTGCTTGTTTTTTAAGCATGCCAGAGTTGAGAACCCTGACTCGCATAGGTATGTGGTGCCAAGCTGGACCAGAACATCTACTGCTTTCTCAGTCAGGCAGGAGACCGCTTCCTGCTGTAGATGAGCAACCCAGAACTGTGTGAGTGTGTTTGCCTAAAAAAGCATCTTGCTGCCATTGTTTGCTTGTAGTGTCACTGAGGCCTTCATCTCTGGCAGACTTAGTCCTAGGTCTGATGAGGACACTGTTTGAAACGGATACCTCACCCATTTAAGTTTTTGAGATCTCTCTGGGTTAGGAAAGTACCGGTCAAAGTTCTGCTGCAGGCTGGCCATGTGCTCAGCCATGTCCTTCTTCACAGCTTCACATAGGGGGGAATCTATCTGCTGCATGTGAGCTGACAGAACAGAGAACATGCCATATGCTCCAGCCTTCAGCTGAGACTGCCACGATCCCAGGCGTGCAGTGAATCCTCTGATGCCATCTTCAGGCTCCAAAACGGTTGATTCCTTGCCCTGGAGGCTTGTGTTTAGCTCATTGAGCTTTCTGAAAAAAATTCAACCAGGTAAGCCAGGCTAGCCAACCACAGTTTGTCACGGAAGAGGTCTGCAAGGTCACTGTCCTCTTTCTCCAGACAAGCCAGAACCTCCTCTCTCAGTTCCCAAAGCATCTCCAGGACCCTCCTACTGGACAACCACCTAACCTCACAATGAAAGAGCAGGTGCTCATGATCTGCTATCATATCCTTGAAAAGCTCTCTGAACAGCCTTGTTTGAAGAGGTCTCTTCATGATCAGATTCACCATCTTTACGACTGAGTCGAAAACAGCCCCTCGGTTAGGTTGTAATGCTTTGCTGGCCGCCAAAGACTCCCTGTGCAGAATACAATGTGTCAGTTTCACGTTGGGCACCACTCTGCGGACATGAGCTATGAATCCGGAGTTGCACCCATTCATGCATCTTGCACCATCAGCGCAAATCCCAACACAATTTTCCCAGTCAATTTGTAAGTCTTTCACCCTAAAAATGCCCTCTCCCCTTGTTGTTGTTTGTAGATGGTTACAGAAAATAAATGACTCCTGGATATCATCATCAAATGTG
This sequence comes from Oncorhynchus clarkii lewisi, assembly GCF_045791955.1. Taxonomy (NCBI): domain Eukaryota; kingdom Metazoa; phylum Chordata; class Actinopteri; order Salmoniformes; family Salmonidae; genus Oncorhynchus; species Oncorhynchus clarkii. Next base: position 22,606,794 of record NC_092155.1, on the reverse strand, counting down.
TATCTTGCATATACCATCAACTGCGGAAATCCAGCCACATCTACTGACTCATCGAATTGAAGAGATCATTTATTGTGCTTTTTCATCTTTTCTATCACAGATGCTTACATATCAACTGACATATCTCTTATTCTTTTGCCCACTGTGTCATTGGAAAGTGGGACTGAGTCCACTTTTGTAGCTGCCCCCTCACCCAAAAGAGATACACAGACATCCCTCAGGCCGGGTTTGATGAGCTCCTCTCCTATACTGGGTGGCTTCTTTGCCTTGGCTATATTTAGGCTCACCTGGTATGAAGCTTTGAGGATAGCTCTGTTCCCCTTGAATGCCTGTTAGAGCGGCAGAGAAACCTTATGTAAAAAAACACCTACAATGAACTATCATGTACATTTTTAAAATCTAAATATGACCTACTCTTGATTTATATAATCAGCTGTGTGTGTGTGTCTGTTATGGTCTACATACAGTGGGGCAAAAAAGTATTTAGTCAGCCACCAATTGTGCAAGTTCTCCCACTTAAAAAGATGAGAGAGGCCTGTATAATATTCATCATAGGTACACTTCAACTATGACAGACAAAATGAGAAAAAAAATCCAGAAAATCACTTTGTAGGATTTTTTATGAATTTATTTGCAAATTTATGGTGCTTTTGTACTTCTTTTATCAGATCTTCTAGAGTGTATTGGTCTACGTTTTGATCGTCATTGAACCCTTTGTTAACCTTGTGCCCTGACACTTTCTGCGGGTTGGGTGCAGGGACATGGTGAACAGGTTGATTGTAGTCGTTTCGCTGGCGACGCTCTTTATAGTTATTTTGGCCGCGGTGGTTATTAGTATTGTGATTGCGTAGTGGATACCGTTGTTGTGCTCACAAGCTCTCTATGTATTGAGATTAGCAAACCAACATGGGCTGTAGTGCCCAAGTAGTTAAAAACCTCTTAAGTCTACCCCCTCCTTTTTCGAACATTCTGTTAAAAATCGCGCAACTTTTCAGCGTCCTGCTACTCATGCCAGGAATATAGTATATGCATATGATTAGTATGTGTAGATAGAATACACTCTGAAGTTTCTAAAACTGGTTAAATCACGGCTGTGACTATAACAGATCGTGTGTTTCATTGAAAAGCGCAAGAAAAACTGCTCTCTGAAAGCTAAAAATTATTTCCATGCGTCACTTTCATGGGTTGTTAAAAGGGCACAAAATGAATTATCGACCTGCATGCAATTCCTACAGATTCCACACGATGTCGCCATTGTCGTCATTTTCAAGGGACTTTTTTCTTGGTAAATCCAACTAACTGGATTCCATTTCTTCCGGTCTCCACCAGGATGTTTTGAATGTGCACATTGGCAGCCATTGATTTGAAAACGAGGAGCTATTGAATATACATCGCCCTGTAATCATTTTGATAGATTATAAACGTTTACTAATACCTAAAGTTGGATTACAAAAGTATTTCGAAGTGTTTTGTGAAAGTTTACCGTCGACTTTTTTCATTTTAAAAAATGACGCAGCGTTTAAAAACGATGTTTTTTTCTGAATGACACAGCTTCCATAGAAAGCTATTTTGGGTATATATGGACCGATTTAAACGAAAAAAAGACCCAATAGTGATGTTTATGGGGCATATAGGAGTGCCAAGAAAGAAGCTCGTCAAAGGTAATGAATGTTTTATATTTTATTTCTGCGTTTTGTGTAGCGCCGGCTAAGCTATATCTTTGTTTACATCGCATTCAGGCATTTTGAGGTGTTGCATGCTATCAGATAATAGCTTCTCATGCTTTCGCCGAAAAGCATTTTAAAAATCTGACTTGTTGGCTAGGTTCACAACGAGTGTAGCTTTAATTGCATGTGAATTTTGATGAAGGTTTGAGTTTTAACGAGTACATTTAGCATTTAGCGTAGCGCATTTGCATTTCCAGGTGTCTACTTGAGACATCTGCGTCTCAAGTAGGAGCAAGAAGTTTTAATAAAGTTAGGATACATGTTCGACAGAAACATTTGTTTGAATGGTAATAGCTCTTCCATTTCGGTTTCAGTGAGTAGGCCAAAGTAAGCTGTGTTCCGTGTCAAGTGCAAGGAGAGGGTAGGCTTCATCCTGTGGGGAAATTTGGACCGAAGGTCCAAGAGGAGAAGCCAAGCTTTGGCTTTGTTGGCGAGGAGGCGTCATATTACTGTGCCGAATGGCCAAGAGAAAAAGACTGATTGACACCTGAGAGAGGTAAAGTCTCAAACCTTCTGTCGTCTTTACTCCTTTGTGTACCGAGCTCCAGTTGGTTGCTTGGTTGCTTTGTAGAGCGTGACTCTTCTGGAGTTCATCACAGGGGGCACCAAAATGTTGTGACTTTACATTCATTAATCTGATAAATGTTATTTATCTAATCAACTAACTATGTGTAATTGTTCCCTGATTAAATTAATCATGTGACAATTAACACATTAGGATTTGGGGCACCACGAGAGGGGTTCTTTAAAGAGTTACCATCTCCCGAATTAAACTCTATAGATCACTCTTCAAAACATTCTGGAGTATATGCAAATGGCCATCATACAAACTGAGGCAGCAGACTTTGTGAAAATGTATATTTGTGTCATTCTCAAAACTTTTGGCCACGACTGTACACAAATTGGTTAAATTATTTATTTACTAGCTAACTAACTGGTAACACAAGATAAACGTACACACTTACTACATTAGAAACAGGTCCCTAGTGGACAACAATATGGCTGCTTGTTACAAAAAGACATGGAGAGGACAAGACAGACACACTTAATGTTGGTACATTTTAAGAGAGTACTCTCACTTATACTTGCGCAGGAACCGCCACACGCACAGAGTAAGGAATCGGGCCTTCTTGGAAAGGAGGTTGGCTGGACCTTTTTGTGGCACGCTTGTAAGGCTCTGATTGTCCAAAAGGGTTCCCCACTTGTCTTCTACTGTTGTTCTCCTCTGCAGTCGTTTGGTATCCGGTGACTCGTCGTGTAGTCCTGAACAGAACTAGAAGTTTATTCTCCTTCCATTCACTCTGGAAGATGCTTCTTTGAAGATAGGCTAGCCAATCGTGTCGATGGTTCCCAGTGGGGGGATGAGAGTAGCGTACTACGGTGGATTTAGCCGAGTACTAGAATGGTCCCACTTCAATTATCTTTTCTAGATACTTTACTTAGGACAGCTAATCAGCCGTACCAGTGATTGTCTGAGAGGGGACTTTATCGGGTCTACCTCGTGTTGAGATTTCAGAGTTCAAACCACATTAAATGTGAGCTGCAGCTCAACGTCTCTCTGGTCTGACATGTTAATTCTTAACCCATCATTTAATACAGTTCATTCAAAGGGGCCATTCCGTCAGGCTGACATGCTCTCTGACTTCACTCAGGAGGACTGTGACTACTTACTTGTACAATGTTATAGAAACAATTTCCTCTTATAGTTCGAAAATCATGTCCAAAACACTTTCATAATGTTTGATATTTCATGCACAGCGTAGAGGATGGAAACTTTGTACATGTAGTGTGTATACTTTTCAAGTTACAGTATTTCCTTTATTTCATTTTTAATTACATCACAAAATAAAACACAATATGACATTAGTGTTCTTTAGACCGCTTTTGACCATTCCCCACGTTCTAGGTTAGAAATATTGTTCCAGTATTCACTTTAGAACGTGTTAGTGATTTGTTTGGAAAAAGTCTGTGAAACAAAGGCACATTCCTCTGGTGAACATTGGAGAGGGAGATGCTGAATGTTCTATCCTGCGGGTGAGAGGGGTTCTGGTTGAAGTTATTTATTGCAAAGCTGATCTGACCTATTTGGATCCTCACAGGACAGTCATGACAGTGCATTTTGTTTAACTAAACTTATATTGAACGAAAATATCAACTGAATTACAGTTCATATAAGGAAATCAGTGAATTGAAATACATTCATTAGGCCCTAATCTATGGATTTCACATGACTGGGCAGGGTGGCCCTGGAGGGCATAGGTCCACCCACATGGGAACCAGGCCCACCCACTGCGCAGCCCAGCAATTATTACGTATCATAAATACTCCTCAGTTTCATCAGCTGTTCGGGTAGCTGATCTCAGATAAAGGTGAAGAAGCCGGATGTGGAGGTCCTGAGCTGGCTTTGTTACACGTGGTCTGTGGTTGTGAGTCCGGTTAGACGTACTACCAATTCTCTAAAACTACGTTGGAGTTAGCTTGTGGTAGAGAAATTAACAATACATTCTCTGGCAGCAGCTTTGGTGGACATTCCTGCAGTCAGCATGCCAATTGCATGCTCCCTCAAAATTTAGACATTTGTGGCACTTTGTTGTGTGACAAAACTACACAATTAAGAGTGACCTTACATTATCCCTAGCACAAAGTACACCTGTGTAATGATAATGCTTTGAATCAGTTTCTTGATATGCCACACCTGTCAGGTGGAAGGATTATCTAGGCAAAGGAGAAATGCTCACTAACAGGGATGTAAACAAATTTGAGAGAAATAAGCTTTTGTACGTATTAAACACTTCTGGGATCTTTTATTTCAGCTCATGAAACATGGAACCAGCACTTTACATGTTGCGTTTATATTTTTGTTAAGTATATTTGAGTGTTTACCAGCACTTATAACTTGAGTCTGATAATCATCTGTAAAAAACGTTTAATCTGAAAATAGTGGTATTTGTTCTCCACTTTCTTGAAATACAACTTTTTCCAAAGTGAAAACTGAAATGGTTATTCCTTTTTAGCAGACACTCTTTTCCAAAGCAAGGTACAGTACTGAGTACTGGTCCCCCGTGGGAACCCATAACCTTTTCATTTAAAGCACCACTCTCTACCAACTGAGCCAGATCATCACATCACATCACAAACCACTTGATGTCTCAATGTACTCAATTACTGTATTGTGCATTGTTTTCTTCATGATGATGGAAAGTCTACAGGTACAAACCTACATGATCAGCCTATTTACAATACAGTAATGTACGTTTACTTGAATGGTTTTTAAGGATGATACATTGATACTGTAAAAAAACAGATGTTTTCCCCATGTAATTTGATCAAGAAAAATATTTACTTTTTGATGTGGATGTTCTGTGTCTTTGCACATACTTTGCATCTTTTGATGTTAATGTTTCAGGACAGGGTTTTGTTTTTCTGGATTCCATAAGAATGACAATCACAGAGAAAGGGACAGGGCAACAACTCTTACATTTCCAACTATTGAATCCTTCAATCTACTGTTCTTAATTATACAACTCCCATTGTACAAAAAATATATATATTTTTTATTAAGAATTTTTTAAATTCCTATTTTTCAGGGGGTGCTACAGCACCCTCAGCACCCCTACTTCCAGCTGCTATGTCCACAGGGTGTTCTTAAAGGCATGGGCCTAGGTAGGAAGGAGAGAGAGGGAGGGGTAGCATGTGCTCTGTAATATTTACAGCTACACTCTTAGCACAAAAGGTACTATCTAGAACCTAAAACAGTTATTTGGCTGTCGCCATAGGAGAACCGTTTGAATAACCCTTTTTGGTAGAACCCTTTTGTCACGTATACTCCCTCTCCAGCCTCATCATTCTGCTGATTATCCCGCACACCTGTCACCATCGTCAAGCTCATCGTGACACTCACCTGATCTCCATCACCTCCTTGATTATCTTCCCTATATCTGTCACTCCCCTTGGTTCTTTCCTCAGGTGTTATTGACTCTGTTTCATGACGGTGCGTTGTTTGTGTTTCGTGTTTTGTTTATTTATTAAAACTCTCCCTCCCTGTACTTGCTTCCCAACTCTCAACGCACATCGTTACACCTTTTGGTTCCAAGTAGAACCCTTTTTTGGTTCCATGTAAATAGATGGTTTTACAAGGAACCCAAAATAGTTATACCTGGAACCAAAAAGGGTTCTACCTGGAAGAAAAAAGGGTTCTCCTATGGGGAGAGGGGTATTTCTCAATATGCATACTACCGTGCGTCGTACTCTCATGCTCTGAGTGCCTTCTCTGACCACGCTCTCTTGAATATGTTATTGTGAAGACGAAAGTGTGGAGAATGCATAAAACAATACATTTGAGAAGCACTCGTCCTACTGTATTACCTCACACTTCACCTCCACAATCACTGAACCTTCTTCCAGCCAGCAACAATAGACAAAACACGATATACACAAAGCAAACGTTTTACTTCATAATTATCAGCGAGATATGTGAATCGTAATAATCTAGCTAGCCAGCCGGGTTAATCAGGTAAAAATGACTTAAAGCTATGCAAGGTGGATTTTTTGTGGGTAGTTAGTGCTCTGTTTCGCATACTTTGATTTGGACTCATACGCCGACCATCCCGTGCTCCAATTTGCGTGCTCGGAGCATGGTAGTATGCATTTTGAGAAGCCCCCTAGGTCTCTGTTAAGTTTGACCTCTCTCCATCACGATAGGTAGGCAACTCCCCATAGTTTCATTAATCTGCCTCCAACGCAAGCAAAGACCTTATACTGAGAGTGTACTGATTGTTTACATCAAAACCATTTATTGTAGGTGTAATGTTAGTGGGCTAAAATACAATGTGTAGTTGTGCAGTATAGTCAACTTGGATATTGGGCTTGGAAAAATCCTGGGAATGCTGGCATACATTTTCTATTTGCCTCCTTGTGGGTTACTGTGAGCATTGACGGGGGAAAAGTCATGAGATAACGTTTACATGCAAAACAAAACTAACATGTCACAGTTCTTTTATATTTATTGATACCAAATGTGTTATTCCATTTTAAATCACTCCAGACATTAATATCCCAGAATTTTACTTTAGAGTGAGCAATGTTATCCCAGTTTCTTCTACATTTAATTTAATTTACATGTATTCTATTGCTGGGTGGCAATTATACTGTAATTACAATAGGACTTTGTTAGTAGCAATTTAGTTTGATAATAGAATTGTTCACTAACACCATCTTAGGTCTTCAAGTTGCTGTTTGGCCTAGGGACAGAGCACACTACTGCTAAGATCTGTAAGCTTTGCGTCGTTCATCATGACCTTACAGAATACCAAACTAACATTCAGTCTACCCCCATGAGGAGAAAATCATAAAAACAAAAGCAAAGCGTTCTGACATTTTATGCATAACTGAATTATGTTCACTAACTGGTATTGTTATTTTCTGTTGGCTCATCGTCAAAGATTTAACATTGAAACAGAACAGTGTGTGCCCAGAAACGGTCATCCTATTGTACTGATACTACCTAGTGGAAAATAAAAGAAAGAATTCAATAAAATGTCAGCTAAAGCAAATTAATAATGCCACTGAACTAACTTGGCAGTGCATCCCTCTGAAATACAATAGAATTATTAACTTTGATCATATCAATATTCAGGTGATAGATTCTCTGGACACTGATGATCAAATCTCAACTCGTTTGACCTTTCTGATCCCATGGTTATAGGACACAATCGACTTCAGGCTTCCTTGTCTTAGATTGGATTAGTTTTACTGTCTCACTGTGACCCCCTGGGCTTAACTTGTTCTGCATGACTTGTGTCTTCCCCACATTGCCATTGTGCATCATATTGTCCTTGGTCCAGTTGTTGTTTATATTTTTGTGTCAGGTCTTCAGCTTTTGGACACGCATCTTATTGTAAATTGGACACAGTCTTTGTTCTTTGCTAAATAATATGTGTATGGTCTGTATTGTATCAAGGGAATAACATGTCAATCTGAAAGGCTACAAGTGGGAACTTGGCAAATGGGAACACTTTTGTCAAACGCGAACGGTTTTCTAAGACTTGGATCGTGGACAAACTGGACCTGGATCATAATTTGATCACCAGCTGTTTTGATGAAAGTCGATGTGTTCACTTTCATAGAGCAAACTTGAATTTCTATGTAATGTTGTCTGAAGGCACACATAGCAATACTAGTCAGCATGATCAAGAATGACCGGGTTCCACGAAATAGCTTTGTAAATTGTTTGGTACAAAAGCTAGGGTGATGATGTCAGTACTGGCTTTGATAGTGGAAGCTACGTGCTGTGGGCACCACTGCTTTAAAGCATTACTACTTGGTGTTCAGAGTGCTTTGATGTCTTATGTCTTTGAAAAGCATTATCTGGACTGGGGAGAAATAAAAACATAACAACTACAGATAGCCTGCTTTGGATTGACCTTCAGTCACCCCTGGGGTTGACATGGTGAATTCTCAATAGTGTTTTTTTCATATGGGCATGAATGTGAGAGTCATCAGATAGGTTATTTATTCTTTTAATCCTAGGTTCTGACTATTCATTTGTTTTGGTAAGTTTTTTGTTGATATGCCCAACTTTGATAATGTTACAAACCATTTGTCATATGTAAATCCCATGAAGCATGTCAGATGTTTGTCATATCCATACATTACACTAATAAGGTGGGAGGAATGTGACTGGTTAACAGGAATGTGACTGGTTAACAGGAATGTGACTGTACTGACTTGATTTTCCCTGTTCCTCCTGGATATGTAATGAAATACTTTTTTTCTGCAGTTACTTCAGGTCAGAGCTTCACAACAGTGGCTCCCCCTAACCTCCACGCTAATGTTTGGGTTTACCCTCAACTGACACAAGAATCTAAAATGTTGTTTAAACCACGCTGGCACACACTTCTTATCCCCTTATCACATTTTTGGGGATTATTAAATTCGGGTTTTACAACTTCAGCCCTGTATAGCTTCTGAATTATTCAACTACAGTCAATGGGCATGCATTTTTGTTCCCCCTTCGTATGACTGTCTATCTGGCACACCTAAGTTTCCTCTCCTTTTGGAGCTTCATGGCTCGGGAAAGTGTTCCTGTAGTGTAATTAGTTTGGATTTGACTTTAAGTGATCCAGAGAGAACATCATCTGCCTTGGCTCGCCTCACTTTATTGTCACACTCTCGCCCCAGCATCCATCTCCTCAAGGCATGTCAATTAAATCATTGTATTTAACATTCTGAATTGTAAAATATATTTCTGCCTGTGCCCGCAGCCCTGCTCCTTAGATATTCAGATTGGCTCAGTGTGTCTTAAATGCTGGACAGATAAGACTGAAATATGGGGGGAGGCATTGACTAGATCAAGGATTAATCCCTCTTGGTTAACAGGAATGTGAAACTCGTTTCCATCAGGACGCTGCCTACACTTCCTTCCCCTTTTCACATATTTTCAGAGAGTATATGGATTTCTGTGCATCACATGACATGCACATGAGCAAACCCCAGATTTTTTTTTGACTTTGACCTAAGCGAACTGTATAGATTTGTTTCTCAATAACAGTTTTATTGATGATTCAAAAAAAGAATTGGGTTGGAGGGAACCAGCACTGGTAAATGTATGTATATGATAAGTCTATGTAAAATGAGAAACTTGTAATAGATTATGTGCTGTGTAAAAATGTGTTATTGCTGTGCAATGCTTTCCTTCACAGCTTATTAGGGCATACAAGTAAAACTTAAGCAATGACAGAGTCAAAGTGTTCAAATAGTACTTGTTTTCTTCCAGATACTTTGAGCATTTGATTCAGCCTGTCTGGAGTGATAAATGAACAGGACGTTCACTTTTGGGACAGCTTCACTGACTACATTGTGCCTAACAAGCCCAATCAAGCCCAACCAATCAGCTAAAGAGATCCCAGGTCGACAGTTCTGTGCCATTTACTTCTGCAGCCCTGTACTGGCTAATTCCTGAGGCTAAGCAAGGCTGGCCCTGTTTGATACTGGAATGGGACACGGGCTGAGTAAATCAGGTTGGTGCTGAATGTGATGTTAATGGAGTGTGTGGGACAATGCCCCGGAGGAGATCCCAATGCCCCAGAGCAGTGACAAGGACACTGCCCTGCAGAGGGTGCCATTATTCTGAGAAGATGCTATTGGTGGCTAAATAGAGTAAGTATCGCTCTGCAAGACTGTTAATGATGTAAAACATCAAACCATTAAGTGTAATATGATTCTTATTCAAGGATTGAAACTGAATTAGCCCAATCCAGGTTACATTATGCAGATCTTAACAATTTCACTGACTATTAAACACAATCCATAACATGGTCCAATTTCGAGATATTTCATACCCCGGTCTTAGAGCTTCTTCTGCACATAGAGTAGATGAGGTGTGTGTCCTTGCAATTGGTCGAGAGTTAAGGCCAACGTCCTCGGCACACATGCAATCCTCCTGCCTATGGGGAATCAAAAATTACTTAAAAATAATAATAGTGATGTTTCATGTTTCTCAAGTCAGACGAAGGTGGAAAGTTTAAAGTTCCTCGGCGTACACAAACTGAAATGGTACACCCACATAGACAGTGTGGTGAAGAAGGTGCAACAGTGCCTCTTCAACCTCAGGAGGCTGAAGAAATTTGGCTTGTCACCTAAAACTCTCACAAACTTTTACAGATGCACAATTGAGAGCATCCTTTTGGGCTGCATCACCGACTGGTACTGCAACTGCACCCCCCAAAACCGCAGGGCTCTCCAGAGGGTGGTGCGGTCTGCACAAAGCATCACCGGGAGGAACCACCTGCCCTCCAGGACACCCACAGCACCTGATGTCACAGGAAGGCCAAAAAGATCCTCAAGGACAACCACCCGAGCCACTGCCTGTTCACCCCTCTACCACCCAGGAGGCGAGGTCAGTACAGATGCATCAAAGCTGGGACCGAGAGACAGAAGCTATTTTTCAGTCTCAAGGCCATCAGACTGTTGAACAGCCACCACTAACACAGAGAGGCAGCTGCCTACATGCAGACTTGAAATCATTGGCCACTTTAATAAATGGATCACTAGTCATTTTAATAATGCCACTTTAATAATGTTTACATATCTTGCATTCCTCATCTCATATGTATACATTGTATTCTATACCATCTATTGCATCTTATCTATGCCGCTCGGTCATTGCTCATCCATATATTCGGTAGTTGGTATTCGGTAGTTGTTGTCTGAATTGTTAGATATTGTTGCACTGTCGGAACAAGAAGCACAATTTTTTCGCTTCACTCGCAATAACATCTGGTAACCATGTGTATCTGACCAATAACATTTGATTTGATTTGACAAAGGACAATTTGTCAATAGCAACGGCTCAGTGAAGCATGTTGAGACACTGCATGTTACGAGAAAAACACATGACCTACAGACTGTTTGGTTACATCAGTAATGGCTGCCTTCACCATGTGGATTTAACCCACCAACACATTTCCTCTGTTCCTCACGTCAACATGACCGCTTTTGACAGGTGAAATGTGTTCCCTGGTCTGCACCTTGTCAACTGCTGTCATTGTTATGCCGGGGGTACACAACTAAAATGTACACCATACTGTGGGCCTCTTTTCCCTTGACAAATTACACATTTACAGAAAGGATGCATCCCATCAAGACCTATATTGCATGCTGGCATCCCGGATAAGGCGTACAGCCCTCCTATTTGGAAAAGTAAAAATGGGAACAGAAAAGGAGGATGGGAGAAGAGAAAAAAATGCCAGACAAAGGAAAGAGAGCAACTCTCCATTTTGAACTCCTGTCAGTTTCTTTATTTTCACCAACACAAAGTGAAGTTGGAGGGCAAATGGCAGCAGACAAAAAAGTGGGTAAGTATTGTAGTGTGCCGCAAACCCAGCAAGCAGATCCCCATTTAACCTCTTTAGGATTACCCCCTTTTTTTCAATTTTTGCCTAAAATTACATACCCAAATCTAACTGCCAGTAGCTCAGGCCCTGAAGTAAGAATATGCATATTCTTGAATTTGAAAGGGTAACGCTTTGAAGTTTATGGAAATGTGAAAGGAATGTAGTAGAATATAACACAATAGATCTGGTAAAAGATAATACAAAGAAAAGAACAACCGTTCTTTTGTATTTTTTTGTATCATCATCTTTGAAATGCAAGAGAAAGACCATAATGTATTATTCCAGCCAAGGTGCAATTTAGATTTTGGCCACAATATGGCATCAGTGTATGTACAAAGTTTTAGACTGATTCAATGAACCATTGCATTTCTGTTCAAAATGTTGTATCAAGAGTACACAAATGTGCCTAATTTGTTTATTAATAACTTTTCATGTTCAAAATTGTGCACTCTCCTCAAACAATAGCATGGTATTCTTTCACTGTAATAGCTACTGTAAATTGGACAGTGTAGTTAGATTAACAATAATTTAAGCTTCCTGCCAATATCAGATATGTCTATGTTCTGGGCAATATTCTTGTTACTCACAAATAGTTAAAGACTATTTGAACAAGAGGATAAGTTGGGGGGGGGGGGGGGCGGGGGGGGGAGGTATGGCTCATTACATAGGCCCATTGGAGTAGGAATGATGCCCCTCGAAGTGTGACTCAAAATACTGTATGATGGGTGGATATTGAAATGCTCAGGTGATTGTGTAACCAGCCAGGTCCTTGAAGATTGACGTCTATCCATGTCCTGAGGTTGTAGGGAAATGCCTTCAAAACCGGCCACTAGGGGCAACAAGGAACGCTATGACCATCAACTAGGCTTGGGTTTATAAAGGTATTATGGATAAGGGTAGTGGACTCTGGATCAGAAGCTTGAGTGTTTGATCCCAGTCAAGGACACTGCTTTTTTATTTTTGTTTTAAACCCCATCCCAAACCTTAACCTTTACCTTCATCTTTCAGAATGAGTGCCTAAACGTAACCCTTAACTTTGAAATTTGAGGATTTGTGAAATGGAACTATACAGAGAAGCAGGAGCAACAAAAACACTTTGAAATGTTCTGTTTGGAGAACGTGGATGAACGTCTAATTCTGTGAGACTGTGAGAGCTTGTTGGTATAACAACTGATTGACTCTTGATGACAATACAGAGGAGAACACACAAAATGTAAACATAGCTAATATGATATAAGTAGAGAGATCAAACTGGTATTTGACAGGCATTTAGTGCAATGTTACAAAGCACGTTTCATCCATCATTATGCTGGTCTTGGTTGGCATAGCGATTAAGGTGTGGTATTCAACATCATAGACTAAGGATCATTTGGCTGTTGACCTCAAGGCAAAGGAAGGATAACCTATCAGAAGGAAATCCTTTGTGGAAGCCCTTGGCTGCATTTATGCAGACAGCAAAATTCTAATCCTTTGACCAATTATTGGTCTTATTTCTAATTCGATCAGATCTTTTGCCAAAAATTGCAAACACAGCCCTTGTCAATTATTCTCTATCCACACTGATTAGTGTGGGTGTATACAATAGATATATTACTCCATGGGTTAGTTTTTGAAACTATTATTATGTTATTATGAGTGGTAAAACAAGCTCTGTGAGAACTTTCTAAAGACCATGAAATATGATCGACTGAAAAGCCTAATGAGACTTGGCATTCTACTATGTAACTGTCAAAATTCATACAATTTCCCACTTAAACTGGTAAAAACACTCCAACATAGACCTTAAGGAGAATGATTTCATTTGGAAATAAATACATTTATTTGTGCATGCTCAGGTTGGCTTTCCCACTGAATCGCCCAACTATAAAAGCAAAATACAGACCCTTTGATTTTTTCCACATTTTGTTACGTTACAGCCTTATTCTAAAAAGGAATAAATAAAACAATTTCCTCAGCAATCTACACACAATAACCCATAATGACAAAGCAAAAACAGTTTTTGTGACATTTTTGCAAATGTATTAAAACAAAAAACAGATACCTTTATTTAAATAAGTATTCAGACCCTTTGCTATGACACTCAAAATTCATTGATCATCTTTGAGATGTTTCTATAACTTGATTGGAGAGCACCTATGGTGAATTCAATTGATTGGACATGATTTAGAAAGGCACACACCTGTCTATATCAGGTCCCACAGTTGACACTGCAGGTCAGAGCAAAAACCAAGCCATGAGGTCGATGTAATTGTCTGTAGAGCTCCAAGACTACTTGTGTCGATGCACAGATCTGGGGAAGGGTGCCAAAACATTTCTTTAGCATTGAAGCTCCTCAAGAACACAGTGGCCTCCATCATTCTTAAATAGAAGAAATTTGGAACTGGCCGCCCAGCCAAACTGAACAATCGGGGGAGAAACGCCTTGGTCGGGGAGGTGACCAAAAACCCGATGGCCAATCTGACAGAGCTCTAGAGTTCCTCTGTGGAGATGGGAGAACCTTCCAGAAGGACAACCATCTCTGCCGCACTCCAACAATTAGGCCTTTAAGTTAGAGTGGTCAGACGAAAGCCACTCCTCAGTAAAAGGCACATGACAGCGAGCTTGGAGTTTGCAAAAAGGCACCTAAAGACTCTCAGACCATGAGAAACAAGATTCTCTGGTTTGATGAAACGAAGATTGAACTCTGTGGCCTGAATGCCAAGTGTCACGTCTCGAGGAAACCTGGCACCATCCCTAAGGGAAAGCATGGTGGTGGCAGCATCATGCTGGGGGATGTTTTTCAGCAGCAGGAACTGGGAGACTAGTCAGGATCAGGACAAATATTAGCAGAGCCAGGTACAGAGAGATCCTTGATGAAAACCTGCTCCAGAATGCTCAGGACCTCAGACTGGGTTCACCTTCCAACAGGACAACGACCTTAAGCACACAGCCAAGTCAACGCAGGAGTGGCTTCGGGACAAGTCTCTGAATGTCCTTGAGTGGCCCAGCCAGAGCCTGGACTTGAACCCAATCGAACATCTCTGGAGAGACCTGAAAATAGCTGTGCAGTGACACTCCCCATCCAACCTGACAAAGCTTGAGAGGATCTGCAGAGAAGAATGGGACAAACTCCCCAAATACAGGTGTCAAATCAAATGTATTAGTCACAATCGCAGAATTCAAAAGGTGTAGAACTTACAGTGAAAAAGCCTGTAACAAACCATGCAGTTAAAAAAATATGAACAAGAGTAAGATATTAAAGGAACAAGTAATTAAAGAGCAGCAGTAAAATAACAATAGCGAGACTATATACAGGGTTACCGGTAAAGAGTCAATGTGCAGGGGCACCAGTTAGTCGAGGTAATTGAGGCAATATATACATGCAGGTAGAGTTATTAAAGTGACTTTGCATAGATAATAACAGAGGGTAGC
Source organism: Oncorhynchus clarkii lewisi (assembly GCF_045791955.1). Taxonomy (NCBI): domain Eukaryota; kingdom Metazoa; phylum Chordata; class Actinopteri; order Salmoniformes; family Salmonidae; genus Oncorhynchus; species Oncorhynchus clarkii. The sequence goes on along the minus strand of NC_092155.1, from coordinate 22,591,763 downwards.
AGAGGCTTAAAAGGGGGGGGGGGGGCAATGCAAATAGTCTGGGTAGCCAGGTGTGCCAAGAGTGTAGCGTCATACCCAAGAAGACTCGAGGCTGTAATCGCAGCCAAAGGTGCTTCAACAAAGTAATGGGTAAAGGGTCTAAATACTTATGTAAATGTGATATTTAAGTTTTTTATTTGTAATAAATTTGCTAAAATTCAAAAAAAATGTTTTTGCTTTGTCATTATGGGGAATTGTGTGTAGATTAATGAGGGAAAAAACAAGTTAATCAATTTTAGAATAAAGCTGTAACCTAACAAAATGTGGATAAAGTCAAGGGGTCTGAATACTTTCTGAAGGCACTGTATATAGAAGTGCAGTGAGGCTGAATTTCAGTTGTAAAGTGTGCTGCTTTAAATACACTTTTCAGAAGAAAGAAAAAAAAACATGAATCAGGTGAATCTCCTGAAGGACAATCTATTTGTAGTTTAGGCATGTGGTCAGTTTGATTCCCACCCCTGCCAGGCACATTCCTCAATAATCAAATGCACAGAACACAAATCAATATGAGGGATTGACTGTTTTCAAAGACAATCAACACAACATCTCATCAGGAAGCCCTTTAGACATACACACAAACTGATTCAACACGGAAACTGACTGATGTACCACAGTGTGTCAACAGTGTGTTTTGGTGTTTTGTAAAACTGATAGAACCAAAATACACACACACACACACACACACACACACACACACACACACACACACACACACACACACACACACACACACACACACATACACACACACACACACACACACACACACACACACAGTCTGAATTAGGACTAATTACACAAATTATGCTATAAACAATCAGAATGCAGTTGTGTGTGCTGTCTCATGCTCAATGGTAATGCAGAATAGTCCATAATTACGGCTATTTTATTGTAATGCTACATAAACTTTTGGGAATAATTATCAAGCTGCTAAAAAGTGTCTGTCTAACCATGGCATGAGCAATGCAGGTGAGAGATACAAGTTACATTTTGAATGACTCTTTAGGAAGTGTCATATTCACCTAAACAGGAATGCCTGCCTGCATTGTTTTCCCATGCAGCTATTTTGGTCGTATAAGGGCTTGTGGTGTGGTTTCGGGGAGAGAAACTAGAAACAAGTAATCACTTCCAGAAGCGCTGAGGAAACCGGGGTTCTTTCGATGTCACTGATCCAGGGATGTGAGGAGCGCTTGGGGTCATTATAACCCACTGGAAAGTTAATCTCGCACCAATTAGATCCAGCCCAGGAGGTATCATCGGGCACCGCTGTACGAAATGGCGAAACTCCTTAGGGAGTTCCATCCTTTTCCCTCCTCCACTCTCTCATCTCCTCTCTCCAGATCAAGTGACACACACTGAATCATGGCCTAGCTTTCACACGTCCAGAAACACTCTCTGGGTTGTTGTATTGATTTAGCCTTTTATGCTATTTTCTAAGGCAAATATGCATAGCGTTACTTGATTTGGGTGTAGATGTAGAGCCTAATTGGATTGCATTTAAGTTGAGTTGGAATCTCATATCTACATCTGTAATGGTGAGTCTGTCAACATTCTTCGAAATGGGGATGAAATTGTTAGTTCTGCCAGATAGTTGAGCTGACATCCATCGTGGACAAGGCTTTTAGGCTTGTACCAGTGTGTGACCTGTGACTACACATCCATTTATCCTTTGACGTCATTTTGTTATAAACACTCTGACTATGACTACAGGGTTTTCTGTCACCATAACAACGTTACTTATTCTGCCGAGTCTTTGCATGGTTGAAGCTGTTCAAGTCACTTCACGAGACACGCTGACAACCTGTCATGTATCATTCTTTTCACAAAAATCATAATTCTTCAGAAAAACATCCCAACAAATATAAAAATCCTGACAACACAGTTATTTGAAATTATTATTCAGCTATTTCATATATAATCCTTATTATTATTTGACACAAAATTATAAAGGAATTTTGATAACATTTGAAATTATAATATTGTTATCATACAATCAAAATTGGGAAAAGGCCACAAGCACATGCTTTCTCTCCACTGGAATAAAATATGTTTTGTTTGTGAGGCAACTGTTGACTCTGCCAAGGAAACCTATTAAGGAACTGCCAATTGTCACTGTCAAGGTGCTTTGACGATTGAGTTCGGCTGCCTCAGATGCATCCTTACTTTCCACCATTTTGGCTCTTCAGAATGACATGGCTTGAGGGCTGAAAAGAGAAGCTCTGACAAAAGGCAGAGACGGGTGTGTGACAGGCGCAGCTAAGGACTGCTCCCTTGGACATAACAAGCAACAACTGTATTTGTCAAGCATTTGCCATTGATATTACTAAGCGCGTTGAGCCTGTGCCCAAGAGCACTTTTTGGGATATTTTTGGGAGAAGAAATGCTTGTCAAAATCTTGATGTTTAAAGATTACAGTAGAAAAGAAAACTACTGTAATAAAGTTGTCTTTAGATGTCAGCCTTTAAAAGATTGTACTTTTTTCCTGTCATTTCAATGAAAGACATGAGATAGCAACACAGAATACCCTTGACGGCCGTTCTGGGTGTGCACTACATGAGAATATTTGTAACAATACATGAGCTCAAGTATTAAAACATTTGAGTTAATACAGCATCTCAGTAATACGTGGAAAGACATGGTAGGTTACTTCAAAAACATACAAACACTATTTATTTAACTATGACTTAATCCTCTTTTACCCCCAATCAGCCTAGTTGTAGACCAGTAGAAAGCGTAACCCATATAGGTTCTTTAATAAGAAACGCTTACAAAACAAATAAAACTGGGAGTAGGCCTCTATGCCCAGATACAAATGTTTGATGTATGAACCGAAATATGGGCTTGAACTTATTACCCGGCCCATTTCCCATAACTTTAGCCTCAGCCTCATTTCCACTGCCGCAGCTCAGCCGTTCCGTTTGCTGCTGGGAGATATTGGACCCCGTTTGGGACCCCCTCCAGACATCGAGATGTGTTTATGTATTGCCATGCTCTTTTGGGAAATTGGTTGTCATCTTCGCAGCCAAGCTCTTCATGGCAGATTTGTCTACTCGTATATTGTCTCTAATTCCTTTTGCTGGCGAAGCAGCAAAGTTGCTTAGCCGGCATTGAGACCTCCCTAAGAGCTTCATTTGACATCAAAATGGGGTTTCCCCTGAAATGAAGACATCACCGTTTAAGACTTACACGACCGAGTCATGTTATCCTGAAAAAAAAGGTTATATTGTGCTATTGATTGAATGCTTTTTTTCTTCACGTAAATCCTATTATTTCCTTTATAAAGCCATCCCATCACCTATTTCAGAGGAGACTGACACCTGAATGACACGTAGACTCAGCAATATGATGTCATTATACATAGCGGGGCGACTTCCTGCTTACTTAAATCGACAACAACAAAATTGTAATCTGACAAAACTGCCCGTATTTGATCTTCCAAATGTATGCAAGATTCAAAGCCTCAAGCCTTTGCAGACTTGAATGTTTATTTATTTGATGATGTCCACCTACTGTGTATGATGTTGTCATATTGCTAAGCTACCTTCAGGGTCTCTTATCTAGTGGATTTAATGAATATAAATAACAATATTCTGTATTTCAATATGTGACTGTTTGTGACATGACTTTTAAAGGCACTGGTTGGAAAAAGAGCATGTGAATAAACAGAAGCATCTTTTTTTTAAAATCATAAATCTGAAATGATTTTTTATTTCATGTTAAGTGGAGAAGGAATATGTTCATTTCGACATGGGTCAACATAAGAGAAACGCACCGCATCTCATTTCAGAAACAAAGAGGGGAGAATTGTTCTATCAAGTTTGATCTTCTAATTTCAGTCTCTCATCTACCAACCTCCCAAGGTCACATCCCCGTAGCTCCATTACTCCCCAACCTCCCATAATACAAGCAACTTCAGCATTAGTAGATGAATTAGTAACCAAGTTCATAACACACAAAAAGAGTTGGACAAAAGTCATGTATCTCTTGACATTGAACTCTGGTTCAACTTGCATACCCTGGACAGATCCCTTAATTGAAACAGAGTCAAGAACATCAGTGCATCCCTATGTACAAATGGATTGTTAAAAGGGAAGCCAGCAGACGTTGTTTAGTTGATTTCAGTCACCTAATTTGTCAACGAGTGCATTTTTCAACAGACGTATGGATTTAGCAATATTGCTGAGATTGGCTGGGAGTTAGGGAACTGTAAATCAAACTACGAATCAAGGGCCCCTTGAACATACTGGAAATGGCATTGCTTTTCTTGGCACAGTCTGTGCATCATGGTGGAAGGTCTTAGTCACTGGCTAGTAAGAGCTTGAAAGTACTCTTACAATGATCTTAGTATTCAGCAAGAACTGAGAATATTCTAAAAGCAAGAGTAACTTAATGAGTAAGAGTGACAATTGATATTTTTGTTTCAGATAGCTAATACGTACTGTATCTCATAATGCTCATATTGACCTTGCCCTTTCAGTAGGTCATGACGTTATAGATCACTCAGTTTACGTCCTTTCTCCATAGTGGCTGAACAATCAAGTATATGAACATTATTGTTACTTTTTTGAAAGACATTTCACCTAAGTAGAATACAAAGGGAGCGATCAAAGGGAAACAGGGACAGAACTGCATGTTGTTTCAATCTTTTTTCATGAGACCCCCCCCCCCACTAGTACCGATCTAATGACACATTCTCCAGGCTTGTTAATTATGCTTCTTGTGGAATCAATGGACCCAAATGATGATGATCTTTATTGTGTTCAAAATTGGGACCGCTTGTCTTTGAAAACATTAGTGTCTCTGTCGCGAAAGGCAATAACACGGCTCCATCTCTACTTCCCTTTCAAAATGAAAGGAGACGCCTGCAAAGAGCCGAGGACACCCATCCACCCGGCACTTATCTGAGGACTTTGACTCTTCGAGATCAACGGCTTCCGCCACTGAGACATGTCAACACACAAACCCCCCCCCCCCCCCCCCCCCCCCCCCCCCACCCCTCCCCCTCCGGTGACAGGCGTCTCCATGGAATCTCTCAGATCACCGTGATGGTGCCTCGGCAACGCCTTATGTTTCAATTCCCCCTCTCCTTTACTTTCCACCACTCCACAGCTCGGATGCAAAGGCAGTTTGGTTTTCAGGTTGCGGAACACAAGAGTTGCCCTCTGTAATTGTTTCTCCAGCACCTAACAACAGCAACAGTGGTTGAGGAAATGTGGGGGTCTGGTTAAACAAGCTTACTAAAGCCCATTTAGTTACTGCACTTGTCACATGTAGTCTGGGTTGACATGTGAACAGACCTGGGTTCAAATATGACATAGTTTAAATTGAGTGTTTGCTTGAGCCTGCCTGGAGTGCAAGATCAATGGGATTTGCAGTTTTGGGACTATTTAATTGGTTTCATTGAGCCAAGTGAGCTTGATCAATCACAGCTGAATTAAAAAAAATATGTACATATATATATATATTTCAAATTCTATTTGACCCCAGGTCTGCATGTGAGAGAGTAAATTATGTAAGTTGTAATGAAGTAAATTAAATCTTTCTAATTATAACGCCTCAGCACAAGTAGAAATACTACCTCAATTTACAAACATGATTATCAGCCCAAATCAACCCTGCTGACAATGTCCTTGTCTCTATAACCTTTAGTTTGTCTCCTCATTAGTTCAAACGATTGACCTAATTGGATTTGTGTTTGTACATGAAGCTGTGCACAAATACTAGTTCTGTAGCTAACAGTGCAACACGCATAGTATTACTGCCGCGGTGTTACGTAACATTATAAGAACTGCATACACAATAGGCTATGGCGTTCTGTTTTCTTTCTGGTAGGATTTTGTTTTTGATATTGTGGAGGAAAACTATTCATTTTGTATTATTTTCTCTTCTCTAATTATATGTCTCCATCATCCCGAGCCGCCTACCTTTTCAGAGATAGAGCAATGTTGAGTTCCACCACATGCTGTGCAAGCCCTCGACACACACGCAACTATGCACAGACTCTCACAATTGTAAACATGAAGAGAAAGTGAAAAGATACCCCTGACAATATCCTTATGTAATGTGGAGCAGGCAATCCGACTCAAAGTCTCATTCCGTCTCATTTCAACACTGTGGAGTGTTAGACATGACAGAGGCAGCCAATATATAATTGTTCACATCAATGTGAATATATGTATTACTGCAGTGGGCAATCAATAGAGAGAGAACATGCACCACATCCCTTTGATAGGCTCACCATTTAGATTTTGTTTGCTTTCTCATGAGTTTAATCAGCTTAAAGTGTCTCGCTAGATGATACTTTTTATTTGAAGATTTCTCCTACTCTTAAAAGAGAAATTTAATGAGGGGGTAAGGAATGAGGAAAATACACCCAAGGAGGAAATTATGTCAAATTATTTGGATGAAACAGGGAAATGAGGATGAGGCCTTTTATTTAGTAAAACCTTTGGGTTGGTGCTTGGCAGTACATTTCCATATGTCATACCATATTTCAACCGAAACAGTACTTTTCCCCTCACTTACCTGTGCATAGAAAATGTAAATGACATGAACATAGAATCCAATTCCCCTAGCCTAGAGATTAAAAAGTTAGCATTAAATGCTAAGTCAGGGCAACCAACCATAACATGTTACAGGTGCCAATACTATTGATCACGGCATACTGTTGATTGATGTCTAAAGATTTACAAATCTATCATTTTTTACCTCAGACTTAAACAATCCACAATCTATTTTTCTGTGTCCTTAAATTCACAAGGTGGTGACAGTAAACTCAAGAGGAAGTGATAGTCTTTAGCAAGGCTCCTTGCCGCCTTCTCTTTAGTCAAAGCAATGCTATCATATTGTCCAATCATGACAGATGACGACAAACTATGACGATGCTTAGGCAGGAGTGGCAATTGTTTCTTCTCACATTTCTCACATTACGGTTTTGATCAGTTTGACGGCCATTAGTGGCCGAGGTTACTGCAAAAGGTAATTATTTATTTTTGTCTTCCTCTAACAGTGGCCCAAAAATAAGGATCCATCCGAGAACATTGTACTTTCATTTAGTGTTAACATCTGAAATTAAATACAAATTCCCAGTGAAGTAGAATATAAATGAATACCCAATACAGGCCATATTGTCCTATGATGTGAGGGAAGACTGTTCTCTGGAGGGGCAGAAATGTGTCATAGATTCTTCTTGTCTGACCAGTAAACGTCATTGCCATGGCCTATTGGTGAAGGAAATGAACATGTGAGGCATGCTGGTTTGAATCCCAGGAGGAGCATACTACTGGTGGGCCCTTGAGCGTGACACTACGTGAATCTATAGGCCGCAGAAATAAATGGAAACGTGGATAAAACGTGTTCTTTTGTGGTATTACTAACATAAAACAACAAATAAACATGAATCATTCTGGTAAAGTTGTTAATGCCAAATTATTAGTTATTAATATTTTGAATCATTTAACTAAATGAGACAAATGTGTGCTTATGTGTAAATATGTCCGAGCATGCAAAAGCTTTAGGTAAACTCTGTAGGCATAATCTATCTAAGGCCAGGTCATGACCTAGCCCTGTCGACACATTCAATACTTACTGTCTGGCAAATGACTGGTCTAAGATGACTTTGTAGCCTTGTAGATACAGTAAAGCCCCAATGGGGAGTGATTCTTCTTGACAAGTTGACTAATGTAACAGACAGACCGCATGCATCAGTGCTGACGCTCAGAAGTCTGCTATTATCATGCACTGCATGAAGATAGATTGTCAAATGGCGGGATGAACAAAGGGGAACGTCCAACGCTTCATGAGTAGCCTAGCCTGTCTTAAATTGGTGTGAACTCATGATCCTGGTGTGGAAGTGTATAATTGGGCCGGTGTGTGTGTGTGTGTGTCTCCGTACATGTGCTTGTTCCTTGAACCCCAAGGTCCTTGTCTAAGGAAAGACGCACGCAGCCTGACAATCGCACAGACAGACAAAGAAAATTTGTGCTACCTTAGCCGCCATAACCATGAAATTAAATATCTAAGGAAAGCGTGCATGATTGAGCCCTCCATCTTCCTCTACAACTCCCTTTTGTGTATGGAGGGTGTAAAGAATTCACCACTAAGTACAATCAAATAGACAGCAGTGGGTTGACCTCTACTTGCAGAGTACCTTCAGAACACGCTGCATTGCCAGAAAACTGCTCAAATCCCCATTTATTTCTCACTCAAAGGCATTACCTGCAATTCAGACTAGCACTCGACGGCACAATCGCACGTTCGCTCCAATCAGAGAAGGCGGCTGCCCGTTGCATTAGCATGCCTCAATAAACATTGTCAAACGTTCAAACGTTCAGGCATTCAACAGGCCCCGGCATCCGCCACATCCTTCAAGCTTGATTCATAACAAACATTTCCATTAATGTGATTACGGGGATGATTACAAAGACATCGACTGGGCTCTCTCGCAGCAGAGCTCCACATTGACTGTATTGGCTCCATGTTTACCAATCTCAAGAGGAAACCCTAAGGGCACTGGTTAATATCTTAATTGCTCCACAGGACAGTTCAGTGTTCACACACATGTGCAGTCACATACACACACACATGCACAACACACATGCGTTTATGCAATCATGTGCAAACACACACACAAGGGTCCTGCAAAGCACACAAAATAAGATATGCTATGCTGTGTTTACACAGGCAGCCCAATTCAGATCTTTTGCCAATGATTTCTATACCTGACACCAATCTGATATTTTTCCTAATGTGTAAACAGCAAAAAAAAAACACATAGAATCGGATCTATTGACTTCCAGTTTATACAATATCCATATGTGGATGTCAATCCTGATTCATATCAAATCAAATTTATTTATATAGCCCTTCGTACATCAGCTGACATCTCAAAGTGCTGTACAGAAACCCAGCCTAAAACCCCAAACAGCAAGCAATGCAGGTGTAGAAGCACGGTGGCTAGGAAAAACTCCCTAGAAAGGCCATAACCTAGGAAGAAACCTAGAGAGGAACCAGGCTATGTGGGGTGGCCAGTCCTCTTCTGGCTGTGCCGGGTGGAGATTATAACAGAACATGGCCAAGATGTTCAAATGTTCATAAATGACCAGCATGGTCAAATAATAATAATCACAGGCAGAACAGTTGAAACTGGAGCAGCAGCACGGCCAGGTGGACTGGGGACAGCAAGGAGTCATCATGCCCGGTAGTCATGAGGCATGGTCCTCCAAGAGAGAGAAAGAAAGAGAGAAAGAGAGAATTAGAGAGAGCATACTTAAATTCACTCAGGACACCGGATAGGACAGGAGAAGTACTCCAGATATAACAAACTGACCCTAGCCCCCGACACATAAACTACTGCAGCATAAATACTGGAGGCTGAGATAGGAGGGGTCAGGAGACACTGTGGCCCCATCCGATGACACCCCCGGACAGAGCCAAACAGGAAGGATATAACCCCACCCACTTTGCCAAAGCACAGCCCCCACACCCCTAGAGGGATATCTTCAACCACCAACTTACCATCCTGAGACAAGGACGAGTATAGCCCACAAAGATCTCCACCATGACACAACCCAAAGGGGGGCGCCAACCCAGACAGGAAGATCACATCAGTGACTCAACCCACTCAAGTGACGCACCCCTCCTAGGGACGGTATGAAAGAGCCCTAGTAAGCCAGTGACTTAGCTGTAATAGGGTTAGAGGCAGAGAATCCCAGTGGAAAGAGGGGAACCGGCCAGGCAGAGACCTTCACACTCCTGGGCCAGACTACACTCAATCATATGATCCACTGAAGAGATGAGTCTTCAGTAAAGACTTAAAGGTTGAGACCGAGTTTGCGTCTCTCACATGGGTAGGCAGACCATTCCATAAAAATGGAGCTCGATAGGAGAAAGCCCTGCCTCCAGCTGTTTGCTTAGAAATTCTAGGGACAATTAGGAGGCCTGCGTCTTGTGACTGTAGCGTACGTGTAGGTATGTATGGCAGGATTCAATTCTGATGCTCCGTACATGACCTCAGTCTGGAGTTGAAGTGTTTTCTTTTATTTCCGTCACAAAATCAACCACTCCAAAAACGTTAAGGAACGTTGACAGGAAATGAGCATGCATCTGTGTGCTATTTCAGAGGCTATATCAGTGTGAATGCACAAATCTGATATGGATCACATGTAAAACTGAGTGTGGACAGTCAGAAAAAAATCATTGGACACGATGGGTAAACTCAGCCTTTAATGTCTCGCATCTGACCCTTTCACTCAATTATTCAATTCGACAAACCCCGATAGTTGCAAACAATTGAGTGACTGCAACCATTACTCATTGTTTTGCTTGTTATCAGACTATTTGACTATGCATGAACTCAAGTTATCAATTATTCAAACATACAATGCTGAGAACATGTAGAATCAGGTTAGAAATAAACACATTAAAGTAAGACGACGTTGAAATAATTAATTCGTGTTGCCATCCATCTCGTCTTTAGTTAGTCTGTAATTAAAAGGATGATTCATGAATAGAAGACCTATCAGCGCTGGACTCTGGGAAACCTTGTTTATTCAATACGGTGTTGCTCCACAGACAGAGAACTAGCTCTGCTTTGAGTAATCAAAGAAGGAACAGGCGATTCTGCTGTTGCAGTGCCTCCGAAACGGGCAGTTTGTCAGCCCGCTCATCCCCTCGCCGGTAGTCCTCGCTTGGGGTCCTCCAGCTAATGAGTGATGGGGGTTGATGGATGCTTGCCAAACTTACATTGTCATGGAAAGGGGGCACTTTGTCACAGACTCGACTTCTCTAGGCGTGTAGCATGCTTTCACTACGTTGCCAGAGGATTCAGTATTTGTGGTATTACTTTGACTGACACAACCACTGCCTCCGAAAACTGCCAATTAAGTTAGCTCAAATCCAGCTAATTCAATAGCAGCCAGCGTTCCAAGTGCATATATAAACACAAGGCGAGACCCAGATGCAGTCACGGGAGGCAGATGGTTTGAGCTCTGATATGTATTATATTCCAAGGAGTATTTATTGTAATTCAAGGAGTAGGCAAAATGCAGGTTGAGGACAGGCAAGAGTTCATAACCAGGTCAGAGTCCAAAACAGTACAGGGCAGCAGGCAGGCTCGAGGTCAAGGGCAGGCAGAATGATCAGGCAGGTGGGCTTAGAGTCAGGACAGGAAAGGGTCAGAACCAGGAGAACATGATAAACAGAGACTGGGACAAACAGTAACTAGGAGGAAAAACTGCTGGTTGACTTAGCAAACAAGATGAACTGGCACAGACAGACAGAAAACACAGGAATAAATACACATGGGATACGTGGGGAAGATGGGCGACACCTGGAGGGGGTTGGAGACAAGCACAAGGACAGGTGAAACAGATCAGGGTGTGACAAAATAACTGCAAGATGCCTACATAATTGGGTGATTTTAATACTTTGCAATTGTTGTATGAACACAAAGGACCATGATCACCACAATAAGTCATTTAGATTATAGCCTGCATTGTTTTGAACATACATGTTTAGCTAAGCTTTAGTTAGCTAGATGTTATTTAGTTGCAAGTCAAAATAAAGCCACCATTTACTGAAACATATTATCGAAATCATACAAACATACTGTTCTGTTCAATCAGTTCAGGATGAACCAAAAGCTCAGACATGGGCAGATTTTTTTATTTTTACCTTTCTCTATCTATTATGGTTTGTCTCGTCAAAGCCCATGATAGCTGATACTCACGTGTCTTTGACTGAGCGGGGCATTGTCCACCTTCCATCTTAATCTCATTCCTCTTTTCACTTATTTACCATTTGCTCTCCTACATTTGTCAGGCAATCCAGCCTGCTTGTCCTCCCCTCTATTGTCAGCTTTTAAGGAGTTCAACAGGCCTCTGTTATAGTTAAGAGGGAAGAATGGAATCCCATTTGGACTTAGCTGTGAGTAGACTAGCGAAGAAGGGAAGACGTGTGTGGCTCTGTGTGGCGTTTCTCAATGGGCTGATGTGCGTATGCCCACCTCCCTATGGTATCTCCACACTCTTAGGAAAAAAGGGTTCCAAAGGGGTTCTTCGGCTGTCCCCACAGGAGATCCCTTTTTGGTTCCAGGTAGAACCTTCTGGGTAAAGGGTTCTACTGTACATGAAACCCAATAGGGTTCTACCTGGAACCAAAAAGGGTTCTTCAAATGGTTCCCCCACGGGGACAGCTGAAGAATCCTTTTAAGTTCTAGATAGTACCTTTTTTTCGAAGAATGTACTCCACAGTGCATTACCAAAGCTTTCAGCTTTTTGAAAGCTGTGGGTAATTGCAGTTTTTTGGTCCAGAAATACCCTTAAAGTCCACCTTGTGTCACTGCTATGCCCACAGTGCATTTAGGCCTATCAAAGCTCAGTAAAAAAGTTGAAATGGAAAATGTCAGCTTTTTGTCCAGAAATGCCGTAAAAGATTGATCCCTCTTTTATTGCAGATAATTTTCCTTTGCAGCAGGAAATGCAAACTTGTAGTGTATTTGAGTTTTAAAAAGGCATCTAAAGTTTGTGATTTGTATTTGCCCAAACAAAAACGGTATCAAACCATACAAAAATGTCCATTCAGTATAATCCACATAGTAATTCACATTTCCTGTTGCTGCAGGATTATTTTCCTGCTGTAGCAAACTGGCTCAAATTAAGATCCTCCATTTATATACAATGGCCCATGTCAGCCCCTGTTGTTGTGTAACCACCACTTGAGAAATGCTGTGGGCTGACATGAATGCTGTGGTCTTGAATGAGCACAGCAGTATTGACCAAGACTCTTAAGATAGCAAAAATAATGATTATTTTTGTGGGGGTAACATGGGGACAATACATAAGCCATAATCCATACAAGAGAGGCTCTACGGGTGTTTAGAATCGCTGTTAGATGAATCAGAGGACTGAGTCTTCCCGTGGGCTATTCTACACGTAGCCACTCACCCTCTCTCCAGATGTCAATTTCATAGCTGAATGATGACACAATCTCAACAGGTCATGTGTTTCCCACGTGTGAGCTTTGCCATGTCTCATGTTCTCTACACCTCAATGAGAAATGGACCCCATAATAGTTTTGTTCAACCAGTGCGTTCAAAGCCCCATATCTATGCTCCAATAGCTTAACTCTCTCATTGTCCATAGAATTTCTGTCAAATGTATCTTACCCAATATCAAAATGGATATTTTCATATAAAAACATGAATGTGTTAAATTAAATTCAGAATAAAGCGAACATATTCGCTGTAATGACATCTTCCCCCCCGATACGTCTCTTGATTCTTGCCCACCGTTCACTCCAAAGTCAATCCTGTACCTCAAAGACTTGTAATCACCTTCACTTTAGCAGTACATTGTGACTTTTATCAGCTCAAACTGTGGATTGAGGTAATTACCCCTCCAAGGTCATCAGCTATGTCATCAAACCTTACACTCTATCATAGTCATTAGTGAAATCAGGGAACGGTGCAGTATTTGTCATTATCTAATGTACATCAGCATTGGGTTTTCTTTTCCTCCATTGATTCTAAATCGAGGATTTTCCCAGGGGTGTTTGATCTCAACATCCTAAAATCGATAGCCTCACGCAGTGGTAAAACATTCATGTTTCCATATCCAATAAGCTTTTGGAGGTTAGGGTATCATCAACTATCTCCAGTAATACGCTCATAATTGATTGCACCTCCTCTGTAGTCTGGAGTGGACTACCACTGGAGCCTTAAAGGTTTGGAACCTGAGGTTGGAGTCTTTCTGTAAGTTTTTCAACTCCAAAACAATACCAGTATGCATCTCTGTGAGCATCTTATCCAACATGCAAACATATTGAGAGGATTGGTGTCCAAGGGTTTCAATAGTATGGTTTGGTTTTGCTTTTGTTGTAGTAGTTTTGACAAGTTGCCTTCAAGGCTTTCTGGAAATATGGAATGATAATTAGTCATAATTATTCTGCCAAATGCTTATGAATGATTCAGGGTAAATCAGAACATGTCAGTGAATTAAAAGAAAATTCCACCCAAAAACTATCTTTTGGTATTTGTTTCATTAGTCCATTGTTGATATGTAACTTTCAAAATACAGAAATCATCACCGTATGATGCATTTTACTACAAAATTTAAAACTTGATTGCTGACAATCAAAACATGTTGGGACCTTGTCAACAATGGACTAATAAAACATAATTGATGTGCCTAACCGCTAGAAAATGCGGGTAGGCAATTAAATTAATTATCATGGACTCAACACGATAAGAAAATGGTTATTGTTCAACTAACAGGTCAACTCACATGCCATGACACATTTTTTACAGTATCATGTGAGTGAATGATCCCATTGGTGGAGAGAGGTTTGGAAACTGGGTTACATTGCCAATTCCCTTTGAGAACTGCGCTCTCAAACGTTCCAACTTGAATCTGTCTAAACTTAGTTGTTTCTCATGACTGAATAATGCATCTTCTCTTTAACATGCAAAAAAGCAACAACTGTGGGAAGTCGGTCATTTTGAAATACAGCTCCATTGAACTTGCACTCTAACTTCCTGTCTGTATCTTACTTACTTGACTTGCTTACTCTGCCTCTATTCCCCAGTCAGTACCAATCAGTCATTAACAGTGTTAATTCGTAAAGACATTAGCCGAGCTGGATTGTGGGAAAAAAAGTCACAAAGAAAAGCTTACGATTAATTCCATCTGTTTGTAAAGATTTATGGATTACTTATTAGCATAAACATGCAGGAGAGCGATAACAATGATATTATCTCTGCTTATCCACGCAATAAAACCACAGAGCTGTTCTGTCATTTGAACATTTCACACATGACTAAACGTGAAAACATTGCATGACAACTATTGTATGCATTACCATGAAGAGAGCCCACCTGGACACATCAGGCAGTGTTTCCCAACCCTAGTCCTTGAGTACCCCCAACAGTACACAGTTACAAAGCCCCTGACAAACACACCTCATTCAAATCATTGAGGGGTTGATGATTAGTTGACAAGTTGAATCAGGTGTGCTTGTCCAGGGTTACAATAAAAATGTGTACAGTTGGTTGTATTAATTTTTCTTTAAATTACAATTATTTAACCTTTATTTAACGAGGCAAGTCGGTTAAGGACAAATGACTATTTACTTGAGGACCAGGATTGGGAAACACAGAGGGATGTTTGATTTAGAGATTACAAAGCGGGGCAAGTCAAATGCATTGTGCACGATGAACACAGCCATGCAAATACAACATGTTGTTGTGAGTACATTGCTGTGCTGTAACCAAGGGTGTACAGTAGAATATATATATCAAATCAAATGTTATTTGTCACATGCGCAGAATTAAACCTTACAGTGAAATGCTTACTTACAAGCCCTTAACCAACAATGCAATTTTAAGAAAAACAAGTGTTAAGTATAAAATGTATCAATAAAAATTAAAAGCAACAAATAATTAAAGAGCAGTAGTAAAATAATGATTTGCGAGGCTATATACAGAGTCAATGTGTGTGGGCAGCGGTTAGTCGAGGTAATTGAGGTAATATGTACATGCAGGTAGAGTTAAAGTGACAGTGCATAGATAATAAACAGAGAGCAGCAGCGTAAAAGAGGGGGGGGGGGGGGGCAATGTAAATAGTCTGGGTAGCCATTTGATTCAGACATCTTATGGCTTGGGGGTAGAAGCTGTTAAGAAGCCTTTTGGACCTAGACTTGTCGCTCCGGTACTGCTTGTCGCGCAGTAGCAGAGAGAACAGTCTATGACTAGGGTGGCTGGAGTCTGACAATTTTTAGGGCCTTCCTCTGACACCGCCTGGTATAGAGGTCCTGGATGGCAGGAAGCTTGGCCCCAGTGATGTACTGGGCCGTACGCACTACCCTCTTGCGGTCGGAGACAGAGCAGTTGCCATACCAGTCAGGATGCTCTCGATGGTGCAGCTGTAAAACTTTTTGAGGATCTGAGGACACATGCCAAATCTTTTCAGTCTTGCTGTGCTTGGACCATGATAGTTTCTTGGTGATGTGGACATCAAGGAACTTGAATCTCTCAACCTGCTCCACTACAGCCCCATCGATGAGAATGGGGGCGTGCTCGGTCCTCCTTTTCCTGTAGTCCAAAATCTCCTTTGTCTTGATCACGTTGAGGGAGAGGTTGTTGTCCTGGCACCCCACGGTCAGGTCTCTGACCTCCTCCCTATAGGCTGTCTCATCGTTGTCAGTGATCAGGCCTACCACTGTTGTGCCATCGGCAAACTTAATGATGGTGTTGGAGTTGTGCCTGGCCATGCAGTCATGAGTGAACAGGGATCAAGGGAAAAAACAAACACAATATCACAATTGGCAATGGCAGCCATCTCCTCAGACACCATTATATAATTTAAAAAATCATACAAAATATCAAACATGCCACTTGGTAATTCAATATGTTCATCTCAGAATAAAGGGCAAGGTAAGAGCGAGACAGTTTTGGTAGATTCAAATAATGAATGTAAAGCGAATCTCCTGGAGAGTTACTGGGCATGCAGTCTTTTGTTTCAGCCTTACACAAACACATCTAATTCAGCTAATTAATGTGTTTGATTAGCTGAGAGAGTAGGATAAAGTGTGTTAGATTAGGACTAGACAAAAATCCTACTTGAGGGTAAATGGAATGAGTCCTCAAGTTAACAGTAAGAAATAAAATCATCCAATGTTGATAATTACATTGAAATGTGTCATTAGTTCATATTGTCAATAAGTTACATAATGACAAGAATGTCACTGTAATAAGTATCAAAACACATCGGTCTATGGGCTAGGCTACATGAGGCGTGAGACAATGATTTGAATAGGTCGCAAAAAAAGGCATGCATTTCTTGCCTTAATGCATACAAGCTGGGAATCATTCACAAGTGATACAGTATTAGTGATATGCTAATATTAGTGACAGGCTAAAATTGTCAGCAATCAGACTATTCTTGATTTATATATTGTCTTTACATATACTAAATAATATATAGTTGAAGTCGGAAGTTTACATACACTTAGGTTGGAGTCATTAAAACTTGTTTTTCAACCACTCCACAAATTTCTTGTTAACAAACTATAGTTTTGGCAAGTCGGTTAGGACATTTGATTTGTGCAGGACACAAGTAATTTTTCCAACAATTGTTTACAGACAAATTATTTCATTGTATCACAATTCCAGTGGGTCAGAAGTTTACATACACTAAGTTGACTGTGCCTTTAAAGAGCTTGGAAATTCCAGAAAATTATGTCATGGCTTTAGAAGCTTTTGATAGGCTAATTGACATACAGTATTTTGAGTCAATTGGAGGTGTACCTGTGGATGTATTCCAAGGTCTACCTTCAAACTCAGTGCCTATTTGCTTAACATCATGGGGAAATCAAAAGAAAGACCTTAGAAAAAAGTTGTAGACCTCCACAAGTCTGGTTCGTCCTTGGGAGCAATTTCCAAACGGCTGAAAGTTTCACGTTCATCTGTACAAACAATAGTACGCAAGTATGACCATGCAGCAGTCACACCGCTCAGAAAGGAGACGCGTTCTGTCTCCTAGAGATGAAGGACCTTGTGAAGATGCTGGAGGAAACAGGTACAAAAGTATCTATATCCACCATAAAACGAGTCCTACATCAACATAACCTGAAAGGCCGCTCAGCAAAGAAGAAGTCACTGCTCCAAAACCGCCATAAAAAAGCCAGACTACAGTTTGCAACAGCACATGGGGACAAATATCATACTTTTTTGAGAAATGTCCTCTGGTCTGATGAAACAAAAATAGAACTGAAATAGAAATAGAACAAAAATACTTTTGGGAGAAAACACCAAATAATGACATTTTTCATTGAAGAATAGTGTTGCAACCTTCCAATAGATTTCCAGAAATTTGTAGAATCTATACCAAGGTGCTCGGTGGCCAAACATCCTCATAAGACACTGGTAACACTTTATTTGAATAGTCTGTAGATGCTTACAGAATATATACAGACTATCAGTAACATTTCAACTAACTATCTACAAACCCTAATCCCAGCCTTATCCCTACCCTTAAACCTTATCCTAACTCTAAACTTAAACCTTACCCTAGCCCTAACCGTAACCTCTGGACGGTTCTGACTTAGAATATGTGGACAACTACAAATACCTAGGTCTCTGGTTAGACTGTAAACTCTCCTTCCAGACTCACATCAAACATCTCCAATCCAAAATTAAATCTAGAATCGGCTTCCTATTTCACAACAAAGCATCCTTCACTCATGCTGCCAAACATACCCTCGTAAAACTGACTATCCTACCAATCCTTGACTTCTGCGATGTCATTTACAAAACAACCTCCAACACTTTACTCTACACTCTACATTGGATGCAGTCTATTACTGTTTCGTCACCAAAGCCCCATATACTACCCACCACTGTGACTCTGTATGCACTGTATATTCTTGTTGGCTGGCCCTCACTACATATCCGTCGCCAAACCCACTGGCTCCAGGTCATCTATAAGTCTTTGCTAGGTAAAGCCCCGCCTTATCTCAGCTCACTGGTCACCATAGCAACACCCACCCGTAGCACGCTCTCCAGCAGGTATATTTCACTGGTCACCCCCAAAGCTAATTTCCTCCTTTGTCCGCCTTTCTCTGCTGCCAATGACTGGAATGAACTGGAAAAATCACTTAAACTGGAGACTCATATCTCCCTCACTAACTTTAAGAATCAGCTGTCAGAGCAGCTCACAGATCACTGCACCTGCACATAGCTCATCTGTAAATAGCCCATCCAACTATCTCATTCCCATACTGTATTTATATATTTTGCTCCTTTGCACCCCAGTATCTCTACTTGCACATTCATCTTCTGCACATCTATCACTCCAGCGTTTAATTGCTATGTTCTAATTCTTTTGCCACTATGGCCTATTTATTGCCTTACCTTCCTTATCCTACCTCATTTGCACACACTGTATATACACTTTTATCTATTGTATTGTTGACTGTATGTTTGTTTATTCCATGTGTAACTCTGCATTTTTGTTTGTATAGCACTGCTTTGCTTTATCTTGGCCAGGTCGCAGTTGTAAATGAGAACTTGTTCTCAACTAGCCTACCTGGTTAAATAATGGTGAAAATAAAATAAAAACCTTAGCAGTTACTTATCAACAGATAGTTTATTGATAGTATGACCATCTGCAGAGCTTCGTCTGATGGACTATCCAAATAAAGTGTGACCAAGACACTTAAAGTTGGTGTTTCCATTATTTTGGTACATCTCTGTAACTTTTTGTCAAGATGATACCACTGTGCCACTATGCCACCATGTGGCGTGGACAGCTATGCTACAATCATTTGAGCACTGAGCACTGTCTCATGACTGACACGGTGTCTTCCACTTGTCAAGGGAGGAGAGACGGTCATGGTTCGGATTCCCTCTCGGCTCCAAGTCTGGCGAGAATTGCTCTCCTGTTTTTAATAGTCCAAAAAAGAGTCTGTTTCTCCTTCTTTTGTATCATTAATTCTGACTTCTCCAGAGCCAGGTTTCTCAACGTTTTAGAGGTGCAATACTGAGAGCAGCCACTACAACTGCCTTGTATGATGCATCATTTGGAGATGGCTATTAATTACATGAGGGATTGGCTTGCAAATCTTATACAGGAGCAGCTGTCTGCATTTACATTTCACAGTTCCCAGTTCTCTCTCTCTCTCTCTCTGTGTGTGTGTGTGTGTGTGTGTGTGTGTGTGTGTGTGTGTGTGTGTGTGTGTGTGTGTGTGTGTGTGTGTGTGTGTGTGTGTGTGTGTGTGTGTGTGTGTGTGTGTGTGTGCGAGAGATCAAGAGAGAAAAATAGAGAGGACAAAAGAAAGAGAGAGAGAGAGAGAGAAAAGAGAGAAATAGAGAGTCCTCCCTGCAAAAACATTTTTTTTTCATCTTCAAGTGAAACATAACCTCTGTTTTTCCCATCACTGGTTGAGGGATGAGACATAATACAGATTGTGCTCAATTAGAGCTTCCCCGTGAATAATGGATAATTCATTAGTATAACAGCTGACAACATGTATGTACTGTAGAACACACAGCCACAGACAGACACTAACCTAGTATAAGGAGCTGATATTATCAAATGAATGCTTCAGGGTGGAGAAAATAGTTTGTTTATCACTCAAAATATTGCCAGAATACTTGTCTCTCAGTATTTTTCCTTGCTGAATGATAATTTGTCCAATCCCAGTGTTATTATTTTCACTTGTTAATATCTATATTGAGTATGTTGTTTGTGTATGATTAGAGGAAGTATGATAAGACAAACATTAACACTAGATTAAATCCCACAAGCGAATCTACAGAGATCTTCCCTATCCCAAAGGTCAAAACATCCACTCTCATAAAGTCCCTTTTACTCCTTTTCATGCCTCTTGATATCAGGGGGAATTGCATCTTCCTCATATCTTCTCTACTATTCAGCATTTGAGTTTTGAAATCATATGAGCTGTCTCATTTTCTACAGGCATTGTCTGAGAGCTGGCCTCACTGGGGAGAAGGCTGGAAGTGGAAGGTGGACCACAGTCGGCTCTCGGCCCCTCTCTTTGCTGAGTCAGACAAGGACATTAGCATACAGCTGCCATTAACCAGGCTGCAGCAGCTGCTTTTCCCTCTGTCCGCTAACAGGAAGCGTAAGCGTAGCTGCTACGTTAGTGCTACTCTAGCTCTCATTGGCTTAACAAGGGATACAGAGGTGTCACCGGGCATATGCTAAGATCAATCTGAGACATTTTAGTAATGGCCTCAAGATGCCCTGGCAACTGATGATGTATGCTTTGATCAATTTATGTTGGAAGTCCTATTTGTGTGTTATCGCTTAGATACTAGGTAGTGTGTGATGTTAAGATTTTAGCATTTTGATACAATCCTTTTAGATCGTTGCAACATTGGTATCTAAAAAAATATTTTTTTAGAATATAAATGTATATCATTGGAAACAATGTGTGGAGTTGCCCATTTTTTTGAAGGCCAATAACAACTCAGCTTGATGCTCGTTCACTTTGAACGGATGCCCTCTTGATCCAAAACCACCCGGAGAGAACCATCGTTTCAAGTCTCGTTTCAACTGAAGCTTAATCAGAATTCTGAGGACCGGGGAGACTGATACCGGCAGGCAGATTGCTTATCATTCAGGATCACGGTGGACACCAACATGTTGCTGATGCTGCTGGTTAGGCCGGTCGTGGCAAGGCCCCCGGTCGTCAAATCTGCCCTGTCGCGGGTGATATATTGACAGCATTGCATTTGTCTCCCTTTCCCTACAAGCTGAATCGTGGCCAATCCGTGGCCGCCTGTCGGACCGTCATAAAGAATGTAAGACAGGTTCCCGGTGCTGTGAGGGATGGCTTCGGCGAGCCGGTGGTGGGCCTGTCTAGATGGAATGACGCAGGTGCCATAGAAAATGGCAGCATGACTTACAGCCGCAGCTCCTTTCACGGCTTCCTTGAAATCTCAGAGTTTGGATGGCAGGTGAAAAGTTGTTCAACTGGAGAACGAATCCTGTAAAAAGTTGTTCATTGTGTTCCCACTAACAGGAAAGGCCAGATGCCTTGAGTCCAAATAAATGTTGGCTTGAGGTGATCATTCTGAAAGCCGAAATCCATGGACAACTATAAATCCCTCTCAAATCCTGTTAACTTATTTAAGCCTGTAGTTTAGAGAACTTTGTTTAAACTCTTAGGCTCTAGTCTCAAGAGAGAACTTAATCTCAGGGACATGACAATTACAGCATCTGGATCCACCTACAGTGGTTGACAAATTAGCTTCTAAATCAGTCCTTAAAGTGGCAGTTACTTGATAGCTACCGAATGTGCACTGCGAGATATAGACATATAGATATATAAATGGAATCAAAAATAATCAAGACAGGTAGTTCCCTCCTACTCATTGCTTCTGACTGACACAGAAGTCAATATGAAAACAAACCATTACAAAATGGCACCTTTCTCTTACAAAAGCGGGCAAAAATACTCAATATTTGTGTTGCGATATAACTTCAAACTGCAGGTTCCCCTCACACACAATAGTGATCCCTGGGTGGACAGACAGTCAGAAGACCAGAATCAATCTGTTTGCCAGCTCCATGACATGAAAACAAATTAAGAGAGGTACCAAGGTTCAATGGAACCAGGCAGTGCTGGGTAGGCCTGGTGTCAACAATGGCTACCACTCTGTTCATTTTCCTCCATTGTTGGAGGCTTAGAAACACCTCCCGAGGGATCCCTGAAGCCAAGGCCCTATTATCTGTCCAGGTATTCGGGCAATCGAACTGCTTCTCTTCCCTTTCTGGACATTTTCAATTAATCTGAGATCCTAAAACTTTTTTGTTTATTCTGTACAGAATACCCCTTCCGAAAAAGACTTGAACAAAGATTTCATAGACAGTTTGGCTCGCTATGGTGAAGAGAAGAAAGATTGGTTACGTAATTTTTGAGTGATAGGACAAAAAATAGATGCGAACGGTTGAAATGGTGAAATGTCTCTGTTTGTTGGGTTGTGACAGAATGGTTGCAGTATATTCTAGGCTATGTTGTGCAACATACATGGGTTATTACAGTTTACCTGTCATTATTGAGGTTATTTAGGAACGTCTGAGGTCATTACTCAATTAAGATGACATTTATAATACAGCACCATTATAGTAGGATTAGACTGACATAAAAACATAGAAACAAACACCGAGACGTGACTGTCATGGAGGTTGACATTGTTCTAACACATTTGACCAAACAGTATAAGTGCTGTCCATTTGTTATGAACATGATGATAAACCTCAATGAAACCTGAAAGGCCTAACACTACCACAGTATTTGAAAATGCACAAAAAACATATAGCATGTAAATCTTTGTTATGCTAATCAAAATAAAACGTGCACTTCTTATCACATTTCCACTCTACCCAGGTGGAATCGCCAAAATAACCTTGAAAAATACAATGCTTGCAATCGTTTTTTGTGGTAATTAATCTATTTTTGAATTTCTGTGCCTGACTGCATACGGACCATAGTCAGATTAATTCTGTGAATTTGGGTGTTTGGGCAAAGCATGTAGGGAGTGCAAAGATAAATGTTTATCTGGGAGGAAGCAGACAAGATAGTGTTACTCCATAACCTGTGCAGCATGCACACACAAACACAAACACACACAGTCAAAGTTGTTTTAAGGTCAAATGGATTGTAATGGGATTTCTTGATGCACTCTGCTCTTCACTCCTAGGAATAGGTAATGTGTACAACAAAAAGAGATATGAATAATTTATTGGCCACAGCATACATTGCGGTCATACACTTACAAGTGTAAGTTTCCAAATCAGTGTGTTAAAAGTCTCTCAGTATGTTTATGAGACTTAAATAGGACTCCTCCTGGGAGTTGTTAGCCACACAGACAGAGCCGAGGCTTTATCACAGACAAACACACAAGCACACACACACACACACACACACACACACACACACACACACACACACACACACACACACACACACACACTGTAAACATATAAGACCATAGCACAGGCATGTATGTAGTGGTGGAAAAAATACCCAATTTTCAGACTTGTGTAAAAGTAAAGATACCTTAAAAGAAAATGACTCAAGTAAAAGTGAAAGTCACCCAAGTAAAATACTACTTGAGTAAAAGTCTAAACGTTTTTGGTTTTAAATGCATTTAAGTATCAAAAGTAAAAGTCTAAATAATAAAAAAATATATTATATTAAGCAAACCAGAAGACACAATTTTCTTGTTTTTTAAATTTACGGATAGCCAGGTGCACACGTCAACAAACAAAGCATTTGTGTTTAGTGAGTCTGCCAGATCAGAGGCGGTAGGGATGACCAGGGATGTTCTCTTGATAAGTGCGTGAATTAGCCAATTTTCCTGTGCTGCTAGGCATTGAAAATGTAAGGAGTACTTTTGGGTGTCAGGGCAAATGTAAGGAGTAAAAAGCACATTCTTTTCTTTAGGAATGTAGTGAAGTAAAAGTAAAAGTTGTCAAAAAAATAAATAGTCAAGTAAAGTACAGATACCCCCAAAAAACTACTCAAGTAGAAATTAAAATTATTTTTACTTAAGTACTTTACACCATTGCATGTAAGGGAAAGGAATGGGGGATACCTAGTCAGTTGTCCAACTGAATGTATTTAACTGAAATGTGTCTTCCGCATTTAACCCAACCCCTCTAAATCAGTATGTGTATGTATGTATGTGTGACTGTCGTATGTGTAACTGTCATCCGTGCACAGAAATACTGTGTTAGCCCACTGAGAAAAATCTTTAAGTCTCAGGTAAGGCTACGAACTACGAAACACACAAGCCGAAACACACACACACACACACACACACACACACAAGTTCCTATGCACCTAAAATAGGTACAAATATCACTGAGAAGTTCTTACGGTGAGTATGAATTCACACTGTCCATGAGTCAATAAATTAACTACAAACCCAGAAGCAGAATTTAGAAAACTTAGAAAAATGATTTGTTTCCAAACTCAACTTACAGTTTTTTTGGATTGCTTACACACTAAAATAAAAAAAATAAAAAAGTAGTACACTATTATCAAAACCTTAGACTCAAGAATCAAAACATCAGCCCATATTTGCACAACTATAAGCACATTGTCAACCTCACACTTGTTGCAAAACTATACACACAGTGATTTGCAAAACACTAAACACACTTAACATACATTACACAAAAATCTATCATGAAGTCACGTCCTTGCAATACCAAAGCACTGACTGTCAAATTACCACACCGTCCAACCAATTGGTTCAACACAGTCATCAGGTGTGCAAACACTTGTTTGCTTAATTGTAGACACACCAATCAGGTGTATACACTAGCACTATAAAAAGCAGCAGGTGAGTTCATCGGTCTTCAAGCACAATGGAAAGAGTCAGAGAAAGAGTAAGACGAGGAGGAGGAGGACGACGACGACGACGAGGAGAACGAGGACGAGGAGGAGAACGAGGAGGAAGAGGAAGACAAGAAGGCGCTCATAGAGGGCCGAATCTGACAAATGAGATCCGCGCAACACTGGTTGACCACGTTTTCAATCACGGCCTGACGCTGAGGGAGCCAAATCTAAGCCGATATACAGTGGCAAGTGTGATGATAACATTTCGACTGGAAAATAGGTATTGTAAAAATATCATCATATCAAAAACATCTGCACGGTTTCAGTAACTGCTTACAGTACTGTATTCTATGCACTATCAGCACTTCTGTTACCTTTTCCTGTGAAATTACTGTACTATTGTATACTGTTTTTTTCTACATAGGATTGAGGGTCAGGGACGACAAGGGGGAAGACCTCCTATGTTTACAGAACAGCAAGAGAGGGAGATAGTAAACATGGTTTTGGCCAACAATGCTATAACACTCAAGCAGCTCCAAGCTAACATTGTCAATAACCACGCCATTTTCCACGATATCCATCAGGTCTCAACATCAACACTGGCACGCATCCTAAAAAAAAACATATTCAAATGAAGCAAATTTATCGAGTGCCTTTCGAGCGCAATTCCGAAAGGGTGAAACGACTGCGGCATGATTATGCAGTGGTTTGTATTCACTTTAGCAGTGTGATCTTGCATACTGTCTCACAATCTTTTACTGTACTGTAATATGTATACTAGATCTACACTGAACTACAATTTTGCCTGACACTGTTTTTCAGAGAGTTTTACGAATGGATGGAGAGGAGATCCAGCATGAGTTCATTTACGTAGATGAGGCTGGGTTCAACCTGACGAGTACGCGAATGAGGGGAAGAAACATCATTGGCCACAGGGCTATAGTCAATGTCCCAGGGCAACGTGCAGCCATTACACAGAATGGGGTCCTCCACCGCCATGCCCATATGGGCCCTTACAACACAGCACTCATACTTACATTCTTGGACCAATTGCACAACAGCAGCAAATCAAATCGATCATATGCAATACATTGTTGTCTGGGACAATGTGTCTTTCCACCGCTCTGCTCTGGTTCAGAACTGGTTTCAGCAACATCCACATTTCACAGTCCTATATCTTCCACCATACTCTCCATTCCTCAACCCTATAGAATCTTTTTTTCTCGGCATGGCGGTGGAAGGTATATGATCTCCGTTCCAGGCTGAGGTACCCCTCATCCAAGCCATGGAGGAGGGCTGTGACCATATGGAGGTAGCAGCAATGCAAGGATGGATTCGTCATTCAAGACGTTTCTTTCCAAGGTGTCTTGCTAATGACAACATTTCCTGCGATGTTGATGAAATTCTCTGGCCAGATCCAGCTAGGCGAAGAGACAATGTCTAGTTATTTTTGTATTTATTTTTTGGAACTTACAATATGTGAAGTGACGTTTGGTTACAGTATTATGACTCTCCATGTCAACATTTTGGGCATGTTGAGAAATAAATGAGTTTCTTCAGTCTACAACATTGGTCTTGTGTAGTGTTTGGTGAATTTACATTATATTTGTACTTTGTTGATAGTAGCCTACTCTAATCATAGGGAAGTAGAAGTGCTAAAAGTGTTTTAGGTTTATCACAGCAGAGTGTAACTCGTGCAAACAGAGTATAGTAATGTGAAACGTGTGTGTTTCATATGGTAACAAAGTGTGGTTTTTAAAAAGAAGTGTATAGTTTTTACAAGAGTGTTTAATTTTGCAAAGGATCTGTAGTGTTTTGCTAATTGGGTGTGTGGTTGTGCTAATTGTGTGTAGTGTTTTGAAAACACGGGCCCTGTTTTGAAAATCGTGCTTAAGCAATCAAAAAAAACTGTAATAAGGAATCAGACCATGACATCTCAAATCAAACTCCCATTGACTCTCAATTGTCTTGTCCGCTGTGCCTTTTAAAGCTGAGTAAAATGCATTTATTTTGCGAGATACTTATTTTTTTGATGATACAAAACACTTTGCAGTGTGCAGAAAAGGTTACAACCCATCAGCTTCTCAGCGGTGGCGGCCATATTGAGACCTACTTTTTGATGAAGATGAACCGTAATAGGGACTTCATCTTTTATTTTAAGGGGGGAGGGGGTTCTATAAAAATGGGGCTGGCAGCCAAGGTCCCTTTGGTACATATTACAGCAGGCTAGTAGTCATTAATCACGGACGAGTAACCATTTCAGCACAGCCTTCGCCCAGCGTTTCCAATACCCATTCATTAACAGTTTCCACCTCGCTCTCTTTTCTTAACTTCTCCTCCTTCATCGCTCTCACCTGGACTCTAAGGAGTTGGTCCTTACTTGCTGACATATCTGTTTTTACCGCCTGTACTATTTACAGTGCATGGGAGGATTTTCCACGGTATATTTTATAGCTTGGGTAACATCTTGAGCAGTGGCAGTGCTGTTGTGTTTCATTGAGGTCCTGTTATTTATTGTTACTGTGTGTATTGTCATGTTGTTGTGTGCTGCATTGAAATGCCAGAAGTAGTTAAAACATTTTTGTTGTTGTATCTAGAACTTAGGAGAACCCTTTTGTTTCAAGGTAGAACCCTTTTGGTGCTAAGTAGAACCGTTTTGGGTTCCATGTCGAACCCTTTCCACAGAGGGTTCTACATGGAACCAAAAAGGGTTTTACCTGGAACCAAAAAGGATTTTCCTACGGGGACAACTGAAGAACCCTATTGGAACCCTTCTAAGAGTGTAGTATTATGAATGATTCTCCATTTCCAAATTCTATGTAGGTGGCAGAGTTGTCAATTGGGGAGAAGCATCATCAGACTTTTCTTCTCACATGAAAGGAGCTTGCAGTTTTAATTTTTGTTACAAATACATTGGTGGGTCCTTCCCTCAAGGGAGTATGTATGTTTCAGTACCCCCAATTAAAACGGATGATACACACAAAGCAAAATCAAATAGCTTGAAGCTGTGATCACAAATTGCCACCTAAAGTTCCAAACCATCAACAATGCAGTAAAACTAATATTGAAAAAGTCTCACTGTTTCAATAATTAGCACACTCATTACATTGATGAAAATATAATTTTATCCCAGTTGTAGATCAATGTTATTGTCCACGTATGATCAATATTCACTGCTTACAACTTCATATTCCTTCTGTCTGTGAGAAATAATCAACCATACATCATATAATGTCCATAGGGGAAATTATCATAGTTATTAATGATTTCAAAGTCAAGACCACAGGAGGACTTTTTATTATAGTTATTGACTTTTTGCTGTGTCTCATACATTTTTACATAAAAGCGGAGGAATCTGTGTGGTCAGTATAGTCCAATTCAGGCTACAGTATAATAAACATTGGAATGTTACCTGAAACAACACATGTAGCAGTGAAACTAACAAACAGCATCAATGGAAATTATAACTCATCTTCAGATTGCTTTTCATCCTGGAATGCCAATGTACAATTTGACATGAGGGGCTTCACAATGTATCCCATTGACAATACTTGATAAATTATGAATTGATAAATATTTTTATTCATCTAAATCAATAGTCAATACAAATAAAATAAAAACTAAAGGTCGGATAGATATAGATATATATCTATTTGACAATGTTAAACACAATGCAACCACACATGTGGATAATGCTGATGTGTATTTCAAATCAAATACTTTTAGACTTTTACTCAAGTAGTATTTTACTGTGTGACTTTCACTTTTTATTGACTAATTTTCTATTAAGGTATCTTTACTTTCACGTATGACAATTGGGTACTTTTCCCACCACTGTCGAGGATGACACAAAAGAAAATGAAAACCTATTTCCATTGTGGTCCTCTTAAATACATTTAAAAAAAATAACAAACACCATAGCCTACTAGGCATACATGGGTAATACATTAAGGTAACACATATAACACGTGTCATAGAGTATGACTCAATAGATCAGCGATCACATGCTCCTAAATTAGATTGTGGTTTGATGATGGTGATGCCAGTTGATGGGGATGTCAGGTGATGCCAGATGATGGTGAAGCACTTGGCTTGCCGGCTCCGATGTTATCCTGGGCCTTTTTGTAGCTTGTGATGCCAGGTGATGGGATTGGCTTGCTGGGCCTGATGTCGTCCTCAGCTCAGTCTTTCTGTAGCCTGGACTTCATATTCCTCCACAACTAACATGTAGCACCCACCTGGGTGATGCCTCTGCTGCTGCTACTGTGCAGGAAAGCCCAACACATATCAGTCTATAGAAGCAGTTATCTTCACTAGAGCTCTCTGCCATTTCCATAATGCTGTCAGGTCTCATTGATCAAGAAGCCAGTACTGAGATGCATCTTTTAAATGCAAAATTAAGCCAGCTAGCTAGCTAGCCAAACCAGACGAGTCAACCTGCCATCAGTCCTGCAACTCCGTGGGTAAAAACAACCAGATATATCCCCAAAACAACTCAATGACATATCAAAAACAAAAAAACTGATAAAAACATAAATAAAATACCACTTAAAAACTTAGCAAATATGTACACAATTTACAGAGCTCTCTGTTTAGGCTGCCTTACAGTGTCATGGCAACCACATAAAAAAAGGTTTGATTTATGGTCTACCTCCTTAGTTTCTATCTATTGGTGCTTTCATAAATTCACTTTGTCTATCTACTCCGATTTCAGAGCACTCTCGTCTGAATGTGCCAGAGCGCAGAATAACCGATTAATTTACTAACGCTCAACACCTGTTGAATATGACCGCTGTCAGTAAATGTTGGCAAAAAAACATAATTAAATGGTTGCCAGCATTACAGTTAAAGTCACCAACGCTCTAGATAACATGAGCAAAATGGTCAGAGTGAGGTGTTCTCTCATTTGTGTCTGGAAGTAGATAGCAAACTAGCTAACTTTAGCTCCGGTGCTGTTGTGAGGTCTGAACTACTCCTCTGCCAGTGTCCAGAACGCTTCAAGAGGGAAACACTCTGAATTTATGACCAGACAATCTGACAAGGCTCTGCATTTATGAACACCCAGAGCGCACTCTGAGCGCATTCTGGCACTCCAGAGTTATTTTATGAACATACCCTAAGAAAGTGGAATTTTGATGCAGCCTGGATGTGAGCCAGGGTGTCTGTAGTGATGCCTCAAGCACTGAGATGCAGTGACTTAGACTGCTACGCCACTCGGGAGCTAAAGATATCGACCTAGACACCTAGCTAACATTAGCCACAACAAAGTGGAATTCGTAACATCATATGTATAACAAATTCATACTATATTGTACGAAATGGATGATGGACATTCACAAGTTAATACATACTATATGAAATGTAACATATCATACTACCCTGAACAAAAAACAGCATTGCAACATGCAACAATTTCAAAGATTTTACTGTCAATTTAAATAAATTATTTAGGCCCAGATCTATGGATTTCACATGACTGGGAATACAGATCTGTTGGTCACAGATACTTTAAAAAAAGGAAGGGGCGTGGATCAGAAAACCAGTCAGTATCTGGTGTGACCCCTATTGCCTCATGACACATCTCCTTTGATCAGGCTGTTTATTGTGGCCTGTTGTCCCACTGCTCTTCAATGGTTGTGCAAAGTTGCTGGAACACGCTGTCGTACACATCAATCCAGAGCATGCCAAACAGGCTCAATGGGTGACATGTCTGGTGAGTAGGCAGGCCATGGAAGAACTGGGACATTTTCAGCTTCCAGGAATCATTTTACATTATTATTATTTATGTATTTGTAATTTAGCAGACACTCTTATCCAAATCAACTTATATTAGTAGTGAGTGGATATATTTTCATACTATTCCCTATGCTGGTTCCTCATGGGAATTGAACCACAACCCTGGTGTTGCAAGTGCCATGATCAACCAACTGAGCCACATCCTTGCAACGTGGCGCTGAACATTATCATGCTGAAGCATGAGGTGATGGCGGAGGATGAATGGCATGACAGTGGGCCTCAAGGTATCATCAAGGTATCCATGTGCATTGAAATTGCATTGAAATCGATAAAATCCAATTGTGTTCGACGAGCAAGCAGATGAGCTTCCCTGAGATCGTTTCTGAGAATTTGTGCAGAAATTCTTTGGTTGTGTAAACCCACTGTTTCATCAGCTGTCCGGGTGGCTGGTCTCAGACGATCCCACAGGTGAAGAAGCCAATTCCACATCGGTGGAATTGTGTTATGTCACAAAACTGCACATTTTAGATTGGCCTTTTATTGTCCCCAGCACAAGGTGCTGATCATGCTGTTTATTCAGCTTCTTGATATGTCACACCTGTTAGGTGGGTGGATTATCTTGGCAAATGAGAAATGCTCACTAACAGGTATGTAAAGAAATTTGTGCACAAAATCTTAGCGGAATACGTTTTTTGTGTGTATGGACAACATGGGACCAACACTTGACATGTTGCTTTTATATTTTTGTTCAGTGTTGTCCCTGAATCCAATGCAGCCCCTCCTCTACACTGCTGATCTGCAGATTTGCCAGGAGATCCCTCTTCTTCCCCTTACTTTGTGTCACTTTGGACATTAAACGTGGGAGTTAGATTTCCCCTGGCAGCAACCTAAACAAAATTATTGCTAATCATTTGTCGTCCTAGTGCCTCGGAATGCTCTGAGAGAAAGTCCATATTGATTAAGAATGAGAGGCAGAGCATTCCTCCCTCCTAACTGATGCAAATGAGCGACCAGGCCCAGGAGGATGGAAGGTCTGGCAAATACCGAGTAAACCAGGGACAGTGGATGTGGTCTTAGCCAGTTAAGAATGCTTTGATGCTGTTACATAGGGATTGGGCAAGTTCATTCAACCATAATCATAACCATTGCAGTCAGAGAAGGGTTTGATGAGTTATTTTGGATTTGTCCCCATCAGGGATAGTGTATGTGGGGGCAGCTCATCTGTATGGAAAAGACCGTGTTTGTTGTTGCCTTGATTGCAAGACAATGTTTTTTTTTCCAGTTACTTCTAACTGAATTCATGACATAATTTCTTCCAACTTCATTACGATGCAACCACTAATTAATAACCTAGTAGAAACTACAATTTTGCTTGATTACATGCTATTTTGCATAATACTCCTTTATGAAAATAAATCCCTTTCCCTCAAATATACAGTATCTGTGGGCGCTTTTTGTTTCACTGGTTTGGAGTTTGTCACAGTTGACGTATCACGTATGATTAAGAAATTGAAGGTAAATACCCCTGTGGCCACATTGAGAATAAGAGAATGGCACAGTCATTACTCATCCAAGGGATAGAGTTAATAGGCCAAAGTATCTACCATACTGTGGGTGCATGAGTTATGCTTGGTCTTGGCTGCTTGTTGGTCTCAGAACAGAAGCTAATAGCACTTGCCAATTCCTTATTAAATATAAAATAGGCCTGCATCATATTTGGAAATTGGGCTTCATGAAGACGTCAACGTGCCGCCGGAGTCGATGCATTGTTAAAGACGGTCAGGAACCGCTGGCAGCCATTTTGATATACAGACCCGAGCGTAATGTTTGGGATTCACGCTGCCTTTCAAGATGGCTGCCAAACCTTTCTTTTGTTAATCTGGTTTCCCCATATTGGTTATTGTCCAATTTATTTTTAGGAAGCAATTTGCAGGAACCTTGTTGGACACCTTGTTGTATAGCTAATCGATGTCGCTATGATTGTAAACATGAAGTACTACACATCACTTCAATAGAACTGAACTAAAATCACATTATGATACTATGATACTAACATCTATTGCAGAGTGATAATATATACATATATTTTTTATCCAGAATAATGATGCATGTCTTCCTTCTGCTTGCCTGTGGCTGTTACAACTCATCAAGTCAGCTGTTGGACTCAGAGGTCCCACCCACTAATGCAAACTCAATGCCCCTATCTAACTGCAGCCAGAAGTTTTAGACCAATGAAGTCAACAACAAGCTAAGTGGAAAGTGCTATTGAGTTGTATGGTCTTATCTCAATGAACTAATGCGGAGTTGTGTCAAAGTCTAAATTTAGGAACTTGTTTGTGCTGCTTTTAATCAATGCCATCCATTTGAGCACTAACAATATAACAATGACTCAAATCTGGTCAAATTTGATTTGTCATGTGCCAAATTCAACAGGTGTAGAAATGCTTGAAATGCTTGCTTATGAGCCCTTCCAACGATGAAGAGTAAAACATTTAAAATAGTAACACAAGAGGAATACAATACACAAGAATTAAGCTATACTGGAAAAAAATATAAACGCAGCATGTAAAGTGTTGGTCCCATCATGAGCTGAAATAAAAGATCCCAGAAATGTTCCATATGCACCAAAATCTTATTTCTCTAAAATGTTGTGCACAATTTTTTTTACATAACTGTTAGTGAGCATTTCTCCTTTGCCAAGATAATCCATCCACCTGACAGGTGTGGCATATCAAGAAGTTGATGAAACAGCATGATCATTACACAGGTGCACCTTGTGCTGGGAATAAAAAATGCCACTCTAAAATGTGCAGTTTTGTCACACAGCACAATGCCGCTGACTGCAGGAATGTCCAACAGAGCTTTTGCCAGAGAATTGAATGTTAATTCTCTACTATAGGCCGCTTCCAAAGTCAATCCAGAGAATTTGGCAGGACGTCCAACTGGCCTCACTGTCACGTTCTGACCATAGCTCTTGTGTGTTTTCCTTATTTTAGTGTTGGTCAGGACGTGAGCTGGGTGGGCATTCTATGTTGTGTGTCTAGTTTGTCTATTTCTATGTTTGGCCTGATATGCTTCTCAATCAAAGGCAGGTGTTAGTCATTGTCTCTGATTGGGAACCATATTTAGGTAGCCTGTTTTTGTGTTGTAATTTGTGGGTGGGTGTTTCCTGTCTTTGTGTTCTCTGCACCAGAAAGGACTGTTTCGGTTTTGCCACATTTGTTATTTTGTATTTGTGTTTCTGTTTAGTTTTCTTCTTAAAAAACATGAACTCTAACCACGCTGCATTTTGGTGCTCCTCTCCTTCGACGGAAGAAAGCCGTTACAATCACAACCGCAGACCACATGCAACCAGGCCAGTGCAGGACCTCTACATCTGGCTTCTTCAGCAGATTTAAATTCTGGGGTGCTGAGGAGTATTTTTGTCTGTAATAAAGCCCTTTTGTTGGGAAAACTCAATCTGATTGGCTGGACCTGGCTCAATGGCTGCGCCCCTGCCTAGTAATGTGAAATCCATAAATAGGGTCTAAAGAATTTATTTCAATTGACTGATTTCCTTCTATGAACCGTAATTCGGTAAAAATCGTTGAAATTGTTGCATGTTGCGTTGATATTTTTGTTCAGTATATATACACAGGGATTACCAGTACCCTATCATTGTGCAGGGTACAATGTATTTTTGCTAGATTCTGTCTGTACATAATGGCAGGGTAAAGTGACAAATGCAGTTTCAAAAACCACTCCATCCTTCAAAGGGGATATGGAAAAGGGGTTTTGCACAAAATGAGAAGTAATCTTAAAATGTGAATGTTTAAAGTGTATGCAGCAGCAGCACTCGGCGGGGTGGCAGATGAATTTCTCAAATTCCTTTGTTGTTATTTATTTAATTTGGCAGACTCGAGTAGCGAAGTGTGAATGCTAATTAAGAGTTCTGGAGCTGTACGTTCAAACTTGCCTGTTCTTCAACAAGAAACTCATACAAAATGGAGTGCATTATGTCCAAAACAGATCTGATGTGACAGTTAGTGTTGACTTAACTCTCTATCATACTTAATTGGACAGATGTAGTGAATTAATAATATAAAGCTTAACACATAATGGGAAAGTAAATATATGCACAATCTGTCATGTTGCAATTGCTGTCATACTAGAGTTGCAGCAAGGGTTTCTAGGAATCATTAATACATTGTATCATATTAACAGGTACAAGCTAAATAGGAATAAAACATTGCCTTCAATTGAAAAGAAAACGCTAGACAAAGCTAATGTTGACATTTACATTGAATAGTGATAACCTAAAAAGGAGCAAATAGTCGTTTGGACCTTGTAGTTTTTTGCTTATAGTAGGTCAACCACTATTTCCTATAAGGTCCGTGGATTATTTATAGCTCTGAAACCCCCACATTCCATTTCTAATGTTATTATCTTAAGAAATGAGACTCCCCCATTGAGATTGACCAGCATGACTAACATCTACCTAATGCCCCGCAATCACATTAGCTACCCTATCCTGTGCCTGCTCCGATGTCCTTGCATGCACCAGTGTATCCATGCATGAAACATGTAGGGGCTGCCTCTATTTGTACAGCCAGCACTGCAAAACCCAGTTGGATAAAGAGGGCTTGATACCTTTGTTGTATCACTTCAGAAAATTAACCGGCTTCCTATTTGTCTCCTGCTGTGTTTTTCGTTGTGGGTATTTCTCTAGATGGGGCTCAGTATCTCTCAGTCTACAATTAATCACACTGTGAGTAGTCTGCTATCAACCTCCTCCAACCCCCCTTCCCCCTACCACTTATCTGGACATTTAGGCTAATGAAGACGAAGGAATTACATTTTGCCCTTGTGACGACCAGCAGTTGATACTGTGCGTTGGAGATGCAGGCAAGGCTATTTGCTCACTCACAGACTAGATACTTGAGATTATCTCTTTGGTAGTGTAACCAAGACGTAAATGTAGTCCTTGTGTTGCTTTTCAGCATGCCATTTATGTTGTGCTATGAGATGTCCTGCATAGAAAATGAATTAATGAAATACCTATGAGACATTTTCTCCGCATCTGACAACCCCCAACTGGCTAACTGTGGTCATACAACTGCCACATAGATCTGTGGACTATACACTCTGAAAAAAAGGTGCTATCTAGAACCTAAAAAGGTTCTTCGGCTGTCCCCATAGGAGAACCCTTTGAAGAACCATTTTTGGTTCCAGGTAGAATCCTTTTGAGTTCATTGTAGAATCCTTTACACAGATGGGTTGTACATGGAACCCAAAAGAGTTCTACCTGGAACCGAAAATGGTTCTACCTGGAACTGAAAAAGGGTTCTCCTATGGGGACCGCCGAGGATCCTTTTTGGAAGCCTTTTTCTAGGTGTAGGGACACTATTCCCTGTAATGTATTGTATAGAATGCATAGTACACACAATAAAGACCCTTTATTCGAAGGACATCATCTTTTAGACAGTGTGACTCTAAACACATGATATGCTTTCCATAGCAAACATATTGTCATTCTTATTCCTGTCAGAGGATTCCAACATGATTTTGGGCACTTGAATATTTTGGGCGTCTGATGCATTGCCAATTACATAGATCATGTCAGTCAAACAAATAATGACTGGCACTCTCAGTCACAAGTTATTTTGTCAAACATTTTCACTGATTGGATAATTAACCAAATAAATTTGGCCCACTTATTTGCACAACTTTCCCACTTTCCCACATCCGAACAAACTGACAGCGCATGCATTATAGTATGTTCACATCCCCCAAAATGACCAATCAGAACAACAATTTTTGATTTAAAGAATGGAAATAAAACCAATTTGACATTTAGGATGAGTCTAGCATGACAATGCCATGACAGTATCACTTTATGCCCATGGTGCTGATGACAAGTAGAAAATATCCCAGGGGCCCAAACAATGTTGTGCATCACTGAGCTGTATCATCTAATTATCAGGGAACTCTAAACTGTATTTGAGTTTGTCAGCGCTTCGGAAAATGCAATGTTTCTACCTTTCCCACAAACCAATACATAATATCCTCTTCTCTATTGTGTACGGAAGAGGAAATCTAGATAATAGGGGATTAAATTAATGAAACACAGTTTTGCGCAATTCAAGTCACTCTTGTGAGGTATTGTGTTCATTTGTGCCCTATTTGTTTAGCTGAAATAAGTCAAACGCATACAATATGAAAACAATCTAAACAGAAAGACTTTGAGGTACTGGACTGGACCATTTGCAATTTTTTTTAAACGAGCAGTCTAACTAAAGGAAAACTCTATACTCAATTTGCTGCTCTGCTCTGTCAGGTAATAGTGTTTGTGGAGTAGTTTCCATAGTTTCCATAGTTCCATTAATCATCAACAGCAGATGGGCATATTTCTCATTGGTGATTACAATGTTACTGGAAAACGAACACTCATCATTACAAGATGTATGGCTTTTATTAAAGGCCAATTACACTAAGTGTACAAAACCTTAAGAACACCTTCCTAATATTGAGTTGCACTCCTTTTGCCGTCAGAACAGCCTCAATTCATTGGGGCATGGACTCTACAATGTGTTTGAAAGAGTCCAACGGGAAAGTTGGCCCATGTTGACTCCAATGCTTCCCACAATTGTGTCAAGTTGACTGAATGTCCTTTTGGGTGATGGACCATTCTTGATTCAAAGGCACTTAACACTGGGACACTTCTACATTTTTCAACGTCATATTCGTCATCTCTAGCACCACACCAACATCAACCTATTTGAAAATGGCTAATTTCTATGTTTTGTGGTAAAAAAGACAGAGGAAGATACGTGTTTCCAATGACATCATTGGTGTGCATCATGAGATTTTAACCAATTATGAGTAGGCATTGCCTACTAATTGCCTATTAATTGGTTGATGATGTCATTGGAAACACTTATCTTCCTCTATTTTTTTTGCTACAAAACATAGAAATGCGCCATTTTCATATATGTTCATGTTGGAGTGGTGCTGGAGATGATGAATATTAAGTTTAACTTTTATTTATTTTCCTTTAAATCTTTTGTCTTGGCAATTCCCTCTCTGAATGGCACACATACACAATCCATGTCTCAATTGTCTCAAGGCTTAGAAATCCTTATTTAAACTGTCTCCGCTCCTTCTTCTAGACTGATTGAAGTGGATTTAACAAGTGACATCAATAAAGGATCATGTCGTTCACCTGGATTCACCTGGTCAGTCTATGTCATGGAAAGAGACGGTGTTCCTAACGTTTTGTACACTCAGTGTATAATATCCACTCAATCATTGTGATTGTATTTATTTGTTAGCAGTACAATAATATGTTACTGTATTGAGAACCAGGTTAACTTTAAGGATGTGAAGTACCATCGAATTGTGTTCATTAAAACCATATCAATTCACAAAATCAGGTGAAATTATTTTACAATTTTTATTTCACCTTTATTTAACCAGGTAGGCTAGTTGAGAACAAGTTCTCATTTGCAACTGCGACCTGGCCAAGATAAAGCAAAGCAGTTCGACACAACACAGAGTTACAAATGGAATAAACAAACACACAATCAATAATACAGTAGAAACATCTATATACAGTATTTGCAAATGAGGTAGGGTAAGAGAGGTAAAGGCAATAAATAGGCCATGGTTGGTGAAGTAATTACAATAAAGCAATTAAACACTTGAATGGTAGGATGTGCAGAAGATGAATGTACAAGTAGAGATACTGGGGTGCAAAGGAGCAAGATAAATAAATAAATACAGTATGGGGATGAGGTAGATTGGATGGGCTTTTTACAGATGAGCTATCAGTGCCCTGCTTCTATATCCTGTCACACCCTGATCTGTTTCACCTGTCCTTGTGATTGTTTCCACCCCCCTCCAGGTGTCACCCATCTTCCCCATTATCCCCTGTGTATTTATAACTGAGTTCTCGGTTTGTCCAAGTCAACTAGCGTTTTCGTTATCAGCTCCTGCTTTTCCCAGTCTTTCTTTTTCTCACCCTTGCCTGTCTTGACTCTGACGCCTGTCCTGACCCTGTTTTGACCCTTGCCTGTCCTGACTCTGAGCCCGCCTGCCTGACCACTCTGCCTGCCCCTGACCCTGAGCCTGCCTGCCGACCTGTGCCTTTGCCCCACCTCTGGTTTACTGACCCCTACCTGCCTTGACATGTCTATTGCCTGCCCCTGTTAGAATATGAAACCATTGTCAATTCGACGTGTCTGCATCTGGGTCTTACCTTGATTCCTGATAATATCCCAATATATAATAGGCCGGACTGGTGTACCCCACTGCTCTTTCCATGTCCTCATAAGTCTGTATTTTTGTAAGGAAATCTCACATTATCCTCAAAGACCAAAAAGCCTATATATGTTTTGTTACTTATAGTCAAGTTGTACTACATTGCCATCATGATGACAACATCCCAATTAAAAATAACCACATATACTTCTAACTGTAACTCTCAACCCTAATTTCAGCCTTTTCCCAAGCCCTTCAAATTTAGAAAAAAATGCATTCAGGTGAGAAGTTATGGGTGATGGGAATTGTTCATAAATATCAATTTTGGGGGTGGGTAAACGTAGTTGTACCTGGTCCCAAAACTTGCTCACTAAAGCATACTTACCAGAACTCCACTGGTACACTCTGATAATAACATGACATACTGTATATTAACATCTATTGCCAATTGCGGTGTAAATTTGAATCCCCCATCGGGCACAACAAAAATCTTTGAAATGTGAACTTACATTTATTGCGGTATTGTTTCAGGAAGAAAGTGCAATCATCACCTTGAAGGAAATTAAGACTAACAGGTATGCTTTCACTTTTCAGAATTAGAAGTATGTGGCCACGGGATGAATAGTAAATAAAGGATTTGAAAAAAAAAGATATCTGTCCCATGCAGGATTTGAACTCACCACCACTGACCAATAAGTGAACTGTTTTAGCAGGCACAACCAATTAATCATAACAACTAGGAAAAAATACCTGGGCTTGACATGACCACCATCATCATTTATTTATTTTTACAGAGCATGTAGCTACAAATATAAACGTATAATCGTCATAGCCATAGTCTTTTTTTTCTTTGTAAAAGCACAACCTCTAGATGTGTATGAAACAGCAAGCAAAAACGTTGAATTTGTTCATATGTGAAAATGTGTGTGTAATGTCTGTATTCTAGTCAAGGAAGCAACATGCAAAATATATGGTCACACTCCACTTACCAAGACCTGCTTTAAAGTAAGCCTTGAGGTGGTACCACCCAGCACATCTAGAAGGGAGTGTATTTCATAACAAACCCCTCCCTTGAGATTACCTAAAGGCACATCACGATTTCATAGTTGAGCCAAAAAGAGCTATATTTACTACTAAAAAGACCAAAATATATCACTTTTGCAAAGAACTGTCCAGATGAAGACCAGAATTGACATGTTTCACCATAGCTAAGCCTAGAACATTGGGTTTTCAATTATTTATTGTTTTACTTTTTCAGTTTGAAATCTTAAAAGGGATTATTGAGCATAATAATTTCAAAATTAAACCATGTTAATAATTATCATTATAGTCTATATATTAGAGTGCAGGCTTTATTTGATCTATCATAAAACATTTGTTGTCATCTGGAATGTTTCTAAAGTGGCAACAGAAGGCTAACCTTAGAATTGAATAATTACAGATAGCCCGAATACAGTGGTGGTCAGTGCAGTTTAAGATTAGGGAGGACAAAAACATTTTATCAGCATGGATTTATTTGTATTACATCATATTGGATGACTGTCATTCATATTCCATTCACTCAGCTCAATGTAACATCGATAGGTATCGTCTATGACGTGAAACTCAAATTTACCCTATACCCGTCGAGGCTGCTACAACCTAGCCTGCGAATTAAAGTTTACAACGAAGGTGCAAAAGATGACAGACAGTGACACATTCAATACTGTATTGCACACTCTTGCCTGCATCTAGCTGATCTAGGGTGTAATCATTAGTCCAGACAGTTGCAAACGAGAGTCTCTATTAGACAACTTCAGGTATGTTTATCCCCGTTTTGTTAAAGAAATTATTTTCAACAGAATCGGTGGAGTGAATACACCCTGATCACCCGTACACACAGTTCACTTTCATAGCAGCCACATACAAACAGCATGATCACTTTGCTCGCATTTATGCGCTCTCCTCCCCTCACCTTTCTCCTTCGCTTGTGGACTTCAATGCACAACACAACAGCCTTCATAACATAACCGCTAACCGCTACACACAGCCTACATCATTGTCACCATATTAGTTTACGTCATAGTCAACATAACTACTAGAAGTAATGCGTTAGTAAACCCGCTACAATCATGCAGCACAGTGTACAGCAAGCAGTTTAGCAGTTACACAGTGGGCCCCGGTGGCAAAACATTTATAAAATCAAAAGCTTACCTTGACTTGGAAGAGTTGCAGTGTTGGATAGCGTTAGCCAGCTAGCTAACATAGCATCCCTCACTGTTTGAGATAGGTGTTTGAGTAGGCTAAATTAGCTAGCTCATTAGCTAACTAAGTAAATGAAAGTGGAAAACAAATTCTACAAAATATAGCTCTCTTTCTTTCTCTTTCTCTCTCTCTAGCTTCTCCTTCATTTTTTAATAAATACATTTGTTAATAAAAACTGTTCAACTGTTCTCTTTCACTCTCTCTTTGAGTCAACTACTCTCCACATTTTATGCACTGCAGTGCTAGCTAGTTGTAGCTTATGCTTTCAGTACTAGATTCATTCTATGATCCTTTGATTGGATGGATTGGACAACATGTCAGTTCATGCTGCAAGAGCTCTGATAGGTTGGAGGACTATGGAAGGGAGTGAGAACCATGAGCCTCCTAGGTTTTGTATTGAATTTGATGAAACCAGAGGAGAACAGAAACTAGCTGTCCTCCGGCTACACAATGGTGCTACCACAAAGAGTGCTGTTGAGGCTACTGTAGACCTTCATTGCAAAACAGTGTGTTTAATAAATTATTTGGTGACGTGAATATATTTATTATAGTTTTATTCTTCACTATTTAAATGTTGATGAAATTCACTGAAGAGGATGGTCCTCCCCTTCCTCCACTATCTTAATAGTATACAGGGCCAGGCAACCTAACAGGTTGTTTTTCCTCTCCAAAGTAATAATGAAAATGTCAGTCTTTACAAAACTATTGTTTTTTGAGTTCAGCCAAGCCTTTCATTCAAAATGGCTATCCATGATATAACCTGAGACTTACAAACTCACAGAGTTTGGTTAATAGGTTTAGGCTCCCCCAAAAACATTTCCACTTCAAGAAAAATCCATAACATGTCTTATTTGCTTTATTTCTCCAACATGCCAATATTTAGAGGTTCTCTTTTTGGGGTATACTTACCCCCCAAGAAGTACCATAGACACACACGTCAAACATTTAATTGATGGTTTTGTTTTTCCATTCTGTCGAGACATTTAGTGTGTAAATTTCACATCCAAAAACAGATGAGTCCCTGAAATCCCTACTGCCACCGGGACTTCCGGGACTAGATATGTTAGTGGGAAAACTCCTCTCATTCAAACAACCATCTTGCTACCTCACCACTACTTCACAGCTCTATATACTGTATA
The DNA here is from genome assembly GCF_045791955.1 of Oncorhynchus clarkii lewisi. Lineage (NCBI taxonomy): Eukaryota > Metazoa > Chordata > Actinopteri > Salmoniformes > Salmonidae > Oncorhynchus > Oncorhynchus clarkii. Next base: position 22,549,497 of record NC_092155.1, on the reverse strand, counting down.
AAGTGGAGCTGGAGGCAGAGAGGACACAGAGCAGATTAGCATAGACCAATTTACACCCATGACATTTTGGCATGTAGTGTCAAAGTATACCCTCAGTGGTGACTCATCTGGAGGTTTGAGTCTTGCACTGAGCACACTCAAATGATGTGCACATACTGTATGTTTGAATATTACCATCAAACACATACCGCAGGCCTTTCACAGTGCTCTTGAGCGCATGATATCTAGTAGAGTTGCCATAGCCCCCCATTTCTTGATTCGATGGAAAATAATGAACGACGTGTAAGGTGTGTTCGGCGACGCGCTAGTGCAGCTTCCACGGAGGTGCATTATTTTCCAGAGAACGCATAGAGAGAGCCACAAGTTTATTATCTCTTTCATATATGGCTGCAATTGAAAACATTTGCCGCAAAATAATTTACTAGATAGAGACAGTAATTGTCTTGGTAATCAAACAGACAGACTTGCTAGTTTAGTTAACCAAACCATCCGTCCTAGCTTGCTATTATGAAAATCGAATTCAACACTGCTAATATTGTTTTGCATTCGACTTTTGTTTTCAAAAGCAGCTCAAATAAAGAACATGTAACAACAAACTATAGCCATTGAACTCAACAGGGCAAATATACTGTGCATTATAGGGAAATAATGTACTCTCCAGAATGCCCTTCAAGCCAATCAGAAACGAGTATTCAACAATGGCATGGTATAATTTAGTATAATTATCCTTCAAAAATTCTACATTTTGTCTCTCATTCATGATGGTTGTAGCCATTATCCAAATTCATAAGTGATACCATTCGAGTTAATTACAAAACATTTCTCGCAAATTCAATGTACAATTCTGAATTTATTTGCAATTTGCCCAAACTAAACCAAACTAATTACATCGTTTTATTGCCAGAGTGAGGGCCCTGTTATTCAGGTTCTGGCATATGACACTTCTAGGTTGTGTCCCAGAAGAGAACCTTTGTGGAAACTGGGTCAAAACTTGATATCTGCTGTGGAATGGAGAACAGGAGAGCCTCAAAAGGAGGCTTGATGTTCTGAAAAGGTGTTATAACCTCTGAAATGTGGAGATGTAACACGCATGTGAGAGTGAACATCAATAAATCAGGAAAAAGCCTATTTTCTAAAAACGGGCTTACTGAATAGCTTATTATTTATTTTTTAACAATCAACCCAAATCAAATTCGCAGAACACAACAGATGTAGACTTTACAGTGAAATGCTTAGTTACGAGCCCTTTCCCAACAATGCAGAGTTAAAAAGTATGGAAAATAGCAAAGAAAATCCTAAAATGATAAGGCTGTAACGTAACAAAATGTGAAAAGAGTCAAGGGGCCTGAATATTTTTAGAATGCACTGTATATAGCCTCATTATTGGTTAATTTTTTCCCCTCATCAATCTATACACAAACAGGTTTTTATAAATGTTTACAAATGTATAAAATAAAAAATAGAAATACCTTATTTACATCAGTATTCAGACCCTTTGGTATGAGACACGAAATTGAGCTCAGGTGTATTCTGTTTCCATTGACCATCCTTGAAATATTTCTACAACTTGATTGGAGTCCACCTGTGGTAAATTCAACTGATCTGACGTGATTTGGAAAGGTACACACCTGTCTATATAAGGTCCCACAGTTGACAATGCAAAAACCAAGCCATGAGGTCTAAGGAATTGTCCATTGAGCTTCGAGACAGGATTGTGTCGAGGCTCAGATCCGGGAAGTGTACCAGCATTGAAGGTCCCCAAGAACATTGGCCTCCATCATTCTTAAATGGAAGAAGTTTAGAACCACCAAGACTCTTCCTAGAGCAGACCACCCGGCAGAAAGAGCAATCGGGGGAGAAGGGCCTTGGTCAGGGAGGTGACCAAGAACTCGATGGTCACTCTGACAGTGCTCCAGAGTTCATCTGTGGAGATGGGAGAACCTTCCAGAAGGACAACTATCTCTGCAGCACTCCATCAATCAGGATTTTATAGTAGAGTGGCCAGATGGAAGCTACTCCTCAGTAAAAGGTACATGACAGCACGCTTGGAGTTTGCAAAAGTCAACAAAAGTACTCAGACCCTGAGAAACAAGATTCTCTGGTCTGATGAAACCAAGATTGAACATTTTGGCCTGAATGCCAAGCGTCACGTCAGGAGGAAACCTGGCACCATTCCTACGGTGAAGCATCATGTTGTGGGGATGTTTTTCAGCGGCAGGGACTCGGAGACCAGTCAGGATTGATCCTTGATGATAACCTGCTTCAGAGCGCTCAGGACCTCAAACTGGGGGCGAAGATTCACCTTCCAACAAGACAACGACCCTAAGCACACAGCCAAGACAACGCAGGAGTGGCTTCGGGACAAATCTCTGAATGTGCTTGAGTGGCCCGGACTTGAACCTGATCGAACATCTTTGGAGAGACCTGAAAATATCTGTGCAGTGACACTCCCCATTCAACCTGACAGAGCTTGAGAGGATCTGCAGAGAAGAATGGGAGAAACTCCCCAAATACAGGTGTGCCAAGCTTGTAGCGTCAAAGACCCGAGGCTGTAATCGCTGCCAAAGGTGCTTCAACAAAGTAAAGGGTCAGAATACTTCATGTAAATGTGATCTTTCAATGTGTTGATTTTAAAACATTTGCAAAAATGTGCAGTGGTACAAGATAGTTGAAGTAATCTGTACATGTACCTGTAGGTAGGGGTAAATCTGACTAGGCAATCAGGATAGATAATAAACAGAGTAGCAGCAGCATTACACTGAATCCACATAATTTGAAATACGGTGATTGAAAAGGAATCGAAATACAGGCTAACATTTTCTGTAGTTGTCAAGATGTATAAATGAAATTAGTTTTGGTATCTCAACAGTTTAGCGTCACATCATCCCACAAGCAACATACTGTAAGTATCTACTGTGAGGTACTAACAAAAAATAAAAACATGTGGATATCAAGGTCTCAAAGTAAATGGGTTGTTTTGACAATAGTTAGCTGTATAGTTGCATACAGCATATCCTGTCAAATGTGGCAGCCGAAGAAAAGAGGTCTTTGAGTGTTTATAAGGCACTAAAATGACATCATTTCTCTGTGTGGAAGTGAGGTAGTGTGAGTATGAGCATGACCTCAGACGTCTTGTAACTGACTGTAACACCTTTGATGATTCGGATGTTGAGTCTTTCATCAGTGAAGGGGAAAATAGACTAAAAAGATACAAAATAAACGGAAGTGAACCCAATAACATGCAACACTCCAGTACCTATTAGTGCTTTATTAATGCTAACCCTGATGTGCTTAAAGCATAATGAACCAAATAATTACCTTTGATGTACTCACAAAAGCTTGGTGCTTGAAGTAAAGTGGGAATATAATTATGTTTTAATAACACTCTGATTCAACGCAGGGACTATTGTGGCATTAAGTGGCTATTGAAAATCATATGGCACTGTAGTGACAGGTTGTCAAACACTGTGGTTTAACCATTAACATGCCTGTTTGCTTTTAACATGTAAGGATCAGATGGCCTTCAATTAATTAGTTGTTGCCATAGGAGCCCTGGTATGTGTCAACTTTTCTCAAATGTCATGCTCTTTCTATTGACAAAACGCAAGAATGTCCTTCCCAAAAAGTTTTGTCAAAGAATAAAGAGTAAATAGTTCTGGGGTAAGGTGTTTTGTGTTTAAAAGTAGTGTGTCAAAGTATTTTAAGTCTATTACAACATCCTCTCATGTGTCGCAAAAAAAACCCACAAACAAGCTCTTACAGTATGTTATCTAGGGCATCTCTTCTCACTGCAAATTACACAGCCGGTTGTTTGCTGTGTTTCTTACTCAAAGCATGTTTTCCCGTCGACTCTCCAAAGTGTTACAGCCATAATTAGCCGGGATTAATGAGGAGGCCACTTCAGACCCGAAACAGATGAATAATAAGGTGTTGTTTTACTTTCATCTTTCTTTGTAATCACACACAAATCTCCATGCCGAGCATAAGAAGCATGTTTCCAGATTTATTAGGCCAGATAGACTGTGTGTGGTTAAATATTCATGAATGTGAAAACCGCCCAAAATAGACATCGACTTATTATGAAGATACAGTATGTAAAGAATACATAAAATAAATATAGATTTTTTTTCCTGATAATCCATTGTGTAATATATTATATTCATTTTTTTCATTGGCAATCCATCTTTACTTAGTGAGGTTTAGTTAATGCTAATTACAATATAATTTTAATCTGAGGTAATTTGATTAATTGGATGATACCATCGTGACAACACAAAACTTGCAGTGTCTTGAAATAAACTCATTAAATGAAATGTCTTTTGTAATTTCACTGAAATCCAATCACCACCAATTAGAGCCTCAACTTGACGAGACCAAAGACACACTATAGTCTCACAGAGATTTTTTTTTTACCTCAGCTAAGACGTGCAGATACCGTGTCTGAGTTGTCAGCACTCCCTCCGACACTGCGGCCTATAAAGTAACGAATATCGGAAGCTCTAACATCTTGTCTCATATCCTATTTTTATTTTGCACAATATACCTCACATTTCATCCAAGAAAAGTTCCATATTCTCAGCTACCTACTGGTTAAATGTGGGAATTTGACACCCAAACATAAGGACTCACTAGAACTTATGTTTATGTTTTTATATGACATTTACTTACACTTATGATTTGGTGATCTCCCTTACTTGACTGGCATTGTTTCATTAGCTTGATAAAGGCCAGCATGCATAAAGACTGCCCTCTTTCTATGGTTCCCTACACCTACAAATAATTGAACCCTTGGGATACGGTGTTGATTCTACAAAGGATGTGTGTGGGGACGGGAGGGAAGGGAAGGGATGTGGAATCTCCATCTTACTATAAAAAGCCCCGCTGACATGAAAAAGGTCATATTTGAGCCTTGAACAGACAGATACATTTCTAAGAGTATATTACATTTATGGTAAATTATATCATCAGAACATGAGCAATTGCCCTGGTATAGCCAAACAAAAGAGGATGCTAGCCAAAAATATAATGACATTTTATATATTTAACAGATATTCCAACATCTTTCAAACTAAGTTTGTTTGCTCGTTCAGACAACTGGGATGGATACAGTATGTGCATTTATCTTAGTGCACATAACCTAGATTTAAATATATATATATATAAGTGGAGGACCATCATCCTCAGTGAATTTCATACAAATATAAATAGTGAAACACTTTTTTTTAAAGTTATCCTTTTTAGAATGAACTATACTAAATATATTCACGTCACTAAATAATTTATTAAAACACACTTATTTGATGTCATTATTGGAATAGTTTTTCTTGACACTGTAAATTTGCACAAATGGCTCAAAATAAGTTTATAAACAAAATTACACATTATTAAAGAGAAAGTTCATTCAGGTAGCCTATGTATAATTGTCAACTGCTTTCGATTTGGTTTAATTTGAATTTCTATGCTTTTGTAAGCCAAGTATTTCAAAGAACCATCTGTTCATCTGAAAGAATTACAAACTCCCCTTTATAATAGAAAAAATCCCATAAAACATTACTTCTCCTCCATTTCACATAGTTTACCCCCTTGGAGGCATACCGTTTCATGCTGATTCTGAAAGTGATAATGGAGAAAGAGAATTAGGCATTTGTCTTTGGTTGTTGCCGTCCTTGTTGTTCTCTGTGTGCGAGGTCCCAAAATGGGAAACAGTGTGGCACAAATTCAGAAAGGGTTGCTTTGTACTGTGTTAAATTTAGCATGACTCCATATTCAAAAGTTCATTCTCCATTTCCACTTCCACATTAAATGAAATATGCTGCCCTTTAATGTCATGACAGCAAAATACAACCCTTCCCGACCAGCGAACTGGAGGTAAATTCAAGCAAACTTTTCTCCATAATAAAATCTGTGAAATCACAACTACACATTCTCCCCTGAGTCTCGTATTTTATTATTGTCACCAATTAGAGGAAGTGGGAGGCATGTCTCAATACACAGAAATGCCCTTTGGTCTCTGCACTCTTAGACAAATGGGTTCCAAAAGGGTTCTTTAGCTGTCCCCATAGGAGAACCCTTTTTGGTTCCAGGTACAACCCTTTTGGGTGCCATGTACAACCCTCTGTGGAAAGGGTTACACATAGAACCCAAAAGGTTTCTTCCTGGAACCAAAAAATGGTTCTTCAAAGGGTTCTCCCATTGGGACAGCCGAATAACCCTTTTAGGTTTTAGATTGCACCTTTTTTTTCTAAGAGTGTGTGCGGCGCCATTTTGTAAATACATGGAAAGCTAACATAGTAACTAACATAATAGCAGCAAACATCAAGAAAGAACGCCCATGTTGTTTGTAGCACACATCCTGAGGAGCTGGGCAATTTAGGCCCCTGTTTGATCAATGGGAAACACGTTGCTGATATCAGTACTGGGAGTCGTTATTTCCCCCGGGAACCGTCCTTTGGGGACACCCAGCAGAATCGATTTGCTAAATATAACTTTGTGAAATGTGATTACAGGTATAATGCAACTGGAACGCCACAGTGAAAAGGTTTTGAAATGGTAAAAGGGTGGGGGTTCCAAGAGGCTGTCAACATCGCATTGACAGAACATATACACAAATATAAATAATTGTGACAGCAATTGTTTTTGATATCCTCTAGTTGTTACTGTATGGTTTGCTATATAGGGAAGATTTAGGGTGAGTATCGGGCTAAATATCCACCACTTCTTTAGATAACATTCATGACTTATTACGTTTTCTCCTCTGATGCTGCACCACGCCCTGAAAAATCTGAATTAAAAAAAGATATATTGTAAAAAAGGAAGTTGTGCACTGAGCCTTTACTAGTCCTGTATTAGCAGACAGATATAGCCGTTTGTTGCACAGGCAACAACAACACAAATATTCCTCCTAGGGCACAATGTTTGTACAGCAAAAATATATGACGATGTTGATAAAAGCAATTATTTTTCAGGCTGTTCTATCTCAGTAAATGTTGAGAATGTATCACTGAAAATGAGACAGAGGCATTTTGATATGTTGGAATGCTTTGAAAACTAGCTGCCATATTACCTTCAAACAAGGTCAGGATATACTGGAATATATCTGCATTAACGGGGTTTTTTTTCATACCATTATCTATTTCATCCTTCCCTCCGCACCAAAAATTGTCTATTGGTTGTAACCCCTGAATGTAAAACAATAGAGTATACTGTATATTGTTGGATAGATGCTTCCCTTATCTGTGCGTTCTCCAAATCCTTTGTGGATAAAGAGTGGCCCCAGACACAAAAGAGCAAACACACTTATCAGATGGAGAGTGGAAAATAAAACAACCTCGCCTGGAAATACCTCTCTTCTGCTTTTTATGTCTCATCTCGCCAAGAGAGGGAGGAGGACAGATAAGTGTTGGGATAAGGAACTTGTCAATATGGTCAATGATACAGTGCATTCAGAAAGTATTCAGACCCCTTGACTTTTTCCACATTTTGTTACGTTACAGCCTAATTCTAACATTCATTAAATTGAATTTTCCTCTCATCAATCGACACACAATACCCCATAATGACAAAGCAAAAACAGGTTTTTTGACATTTTTGCAAATTCTAAAATAAAAAATAATAAAAGAAAAACTGAAATATAACATTTACATAAGTATTCAGACCCTTTATTCAGTACTTTGTTGAAGCACCTTTGGAAGCGATTATAGCCAGATCTGGTACCCTTCCCCAGATCTGTTCCGACACAATCCTGTCTCGGAGCTCTACGGACCATTCCTTCGACCGCATGGCTTGGTTTCTGCTCTGACATGCAGCTGTGGAACTTTATTTAGACAGGTTTGTGCCTTTCCAAATCATGTCCAATCAATTGAATTTACCACAGGTGGACTCCAATCAAGTTGTAGAAGCGTCTTAAGGATGCTCAATGGAAACAGGATGCACCTGTTTTGAGTTTCAATTTTGAGTTTCATAGCAAAAGGGTCTGAATACTTATGTAAATAAGATATTTCTTTTTTTTTTTTTTTTTATAAATTTGCAAACATTTCTACAAACCTGTTTTTGCCTTGTCATTATGTGGTATTGTGTGTAGATTGCTGATTATTATTCTTTTTTTAATCAATTTTAAGAATAAGGCTGTAAAGTAACATAATGTGGAAAAAGTAAAGAGGTCTTAACACGTTCCGAAGGCACTGTATATGCAACAGTCCACGTGGGTGGAAGGCCTAAGCAATGGTGATTACCCCCGGGTAGCTTACCTGTGTTGGTAATGAATGCAAGCCATGTTACATGATCTCCATCCTTCCCCGGGAAGAAAGGTGGTCAGCATTTGACAAGGTTTTTACCTCACTCAACTCACGGTTGCAAATGTGTTCAGTACAGAGTGCAAGTGGTGTACAAGGTTAAAACCAGGGAGGCTTGTGAAGGCATATCAAGGGTCAACTCTGAGGTTCGATAAAGGCAGCAAATTCAGTATTATTTTCTCTACTTCGGTTTTCTCATAAAATGGAGCTTGTGAGAAGTGAGCTGAGGAAATCCGTGGGGAAAAGTCAAGGGAAAGAACCTGGCAAGATCACTTTGACTACTTGTCTTGTTGATACTGTTTCAGCATACTTTGAAGAGTGAGGTAATGTAGCAAAAGCTGCACATGCGTCGTGCTGGGTGGTTTCACAGATCTAAAAATATACCAAACTGTCTCCTCACCAAGTCTGTTGAGATGCATAAGATCTTCCTCGCTAATTATGTGTTAAAGAACCACACTGGGCGCAGACGTCAATTCAATGTTTGTTCTACGTTGGTTCAGCATAATTTCATTGAAATGACGTGGAAACAACGCAGATTCATTCAGTGTGTGCCCATTGGAAAGCAGACAGAAACGGTGCTCTCTTTCTTTCGCTCGCTGTAAATCTCCCTATCATTTCCCTCTGTTCTACTCCATCCCTTTTTGTTTGTCTTCAGTGCCTTCAGGAAGTATTCATACCCCTTGACTTATTCCAAAGTTTTCTATGTAATAGCCTGAATTCAAAACGGATCATAATAAGAAAGTGAAAACATGTTTTTAGAAATGTTTGCAAATTAGTTGAAAATGAAATACAGGTATATATCATTTACATACAGTAACTATTCACACAACTGAGTCAATACTTTGTAGAAGCACCTTTGGCGGCGATTACAGCTTTGAGTCGTCTTGGGTATGTCTGTAATTAATGCTAAATTGTTGTTACTTTGCCACGGTGGTCTATTTATTGCATTACCTCCCTAATCTTAGCACATTTGCACACACTGTATATTTTCTATTGTGTTATTGACTGTACGTTTGTTTACTCCATGTGTAACTCCGTGTTTTTTGTGTCGCACCTGTTTGCATTATCTTAGCCAGGTCACAGTTGTAAATGAGAACTTGTTCTCAACTGGCCTACCTGGTTGAATAAAGGTGAAAATAAAATAAATAAATAAATAAATAATCAGCTTTGCACATCGGGATTTAGGGATTTTCTTACATTCTTCCTTGCAGATTTGCAGGAGCTCTGTTAATTTAGATGGGAAGCGGCAGTGAACACTAATATTCAAGTCTTTCCATAGATTTTCAATGGGATTCAAGTCTTGGCTTTGGCTGGGGTACTCAAGGATTTTCACATTCTTGTTCTGAAGCCATTCCAGCATTGCTTTGGCTGTATGCTTGTGGTCATTGTCCTGTTGAAACGTGAATCTTCACCCCAGTCTATGGTCGCTTGTACTCTGAAGCAGGTTCTCATCAAGGATGTGCCTGTATTTGGCTCCATTCATTGTTCCCTCTATCCTTACCAGTTTCCCAGTCCCTGCCGTGGAAAAGCTTTCCCTTAGTCTGACGCTGCCACCACCATGCTTCACAGTAGGGATGGTGTTAGACTGTGCCTGGTTTTCTCCAGACATAGCACTTTGCATTCAGGTCAAAGAGTTAGATTTTTGTCTAATCAGAGGACAGAATCGCTTGCCTTATGCTCTTAGAGTCTTTCAAGTGTCTTATTGCGAACTCCAGGGGTGCTGTCATATGCCTTTTTAGCAGAAGTGGCTTTAGTCTGGCCGCTCCCCCATAAAGCCCAGATTGGCGAAGTGCTGTAGAGACTGTTGTCCTTCTGGCAGGGTCTCCCATCTCAGCCAAGGAACTATGTAGTTCTGTCAGAGTGGTTTTTATTTATTTTATTTCACCTTTATTTAACCAGGTAGGCTAGTTGAGAACAAGTTCTCATTTGCAACTGCGACCTGGCCAAGATAAGGCATAGCAGTGTGAACAGACAACACAGAGTTACACATGGAGTAAACAATTAACAAGTCAATAACACAGTAGAAAAAAGGGGAGTCTATATATACATTGTGTGCAAAAGGCATGAGAAGGTAGGCGAATAATTACAATTATGCAGATTAACACTGGAGTGATAAATGATCAGATGGTTATGTACAGGTAGAGATATTGGTGTGCAAAAGAGCAGAAAAATAAATAAATAAAAACAGTATGGGGATGAGGTAGGTGAAAATGGGTGGGTTATTTACCAATAGACTATGTACAGCTGCAGCGATGGGTTAGCTGCTCAGATAGCAGATGTTTGAAGTTGGTGAGGGAGATAAAAGTCTCCAACTTCAGCGATTTTTGCAATTCGTTCCAGTCACAGGCAGCAGAGAACTGGAAAGAAAGGCGGCCAAATGAGGTGTTGGCTTTAGGGATGATCAGTGAGATACACCTGCTGGAGCGCGTGCTACGGATGGGTGTTGCCATCGTAACCAGTGAACTGAGATAAGGCGGAGCTTTACCTAGCATGGACTTGTAGATGACCTGGAGCCAGTGGGTCTGGCGACGAATATGTAGCGAGGGCCAGCCGACTAGAGCATACAAGTCGCAGTGGTGGGTGGTATACGGTGCTTTAGTGACAAAACGGATGGCACTGTGATAAACTGCATCCAGTTTGCTGAGTAGAGTGTTGGAAGCAATTTTGTAGATGACATCGCCGAAGTCGAGGATCGGTAGGATAGTCAGTTTTACTAGGGTAAGTTTGGCAGCGTGAGTGAAGGAGGCTTTGTTGCGGAATAGAAAGCCGACTCTTGATTTGATTTTCGATTGGAGATGTTTGATATGGGTCTGGAAGGAGAGTTTAGAGTCTAGCCAGACACCTAGGTACTTATAGATGTCCACATATTCAAGGTTGGAACCATCCAAGGTGGTGATGCTGGTCAGGCGTGCGGGTGCAGGCAGCGAACGGTTGAAAAGCATGCATTTGGTTTTACTAGCGTTTAAGAGCAGTTGGAGGCCACGGAAGGAGTGCTGTATGGCATTGAAGCTCGTTTGGAGGTTTGATAGCACAGTGTCCAAGGACGGGCCGGAAGTATATAGAATGGTGTCGTCTGCGTAGAGGTGGATCAGGGAATCGCCCGCAGCATGAGAAACATCATTGATATATACAGAGAAAAGAGTCGGCCCGAGAATTGAACCCTGTGGCACCCCCATAGAGACTGCCAGAGGACCGGACAGCATGCCCTCCGATTTGACACACTGAACTCTGTCTGCAAAGTAATTGGTGAACCAGGCAAGGCAGTCATCCGAAAAACCGAGGCTACTGAGTCTGCCGATAAGAATACGGTGATTGACAGAGTCGAAAGCCTTGGCAAGGTCTATGAAGACGGCTGCACAGTACTGTCTTTTATCGATGGCGGTTATGATATCGTTTAGTACCTTGAGCGTGGCTGAGGTACACCCGTGACCGGCTCGGAAACCAGATTGCACAGCGGAGAAGGTACGGTGGGATTCGAGATGGTCAGTGACCTGTTTGTTGACTTGGCTTTCGAAGACCTTAGATAGGCAGGGCAGGATGGATATAGGTCTGTAACAGTTTGGGTCCAGGGTGTCGCCCCCTTTGAAGAGGGGGATGACTGCGGCAGCTTTCCAATCCTTGGGGATCTCAGACGATATGAAAGAGAGGTTGAACAGGCTGGTAATAGGGGTTGCGACAATGGCGGCGGATAGTTTCAGGAATAGAGGGTACAGATTGTCAAGCCCAGCTGATTTGTACGGGTCCAGGTTTTGCAGCTCTTTCAGAACATCTGCTATCTGGATTTGGGTAAAGGAGAACCTGGAGAGGCTTGGGCGAGTAGCTGCGGGGGGGGGGGGGGGGGGGGGAGCTGTTGGCCGAGGTTGGAGTAGCCAGGCGGAAGGCATGGCCAGCCGTTGAGAAATGCTTGTTGAAGTTTTCGATAATCATGGATTTATAGGTGGTGACCGTGTTACCTAGCCTCAGTGCAGTGGGCAGCTGGGAGGAGGTGCTCTTGTTCTCCATGGACTTCACAGTATCCCAGAACTTTTTGGAGTTGGAGCTACAGGATGCAAACTTCTGCCTGAAGAAGTTGGCTTTAGCTTTCCTGACTGACTGTGTGTATTGGTTCCTGACTTCCCTGAACAGTTGCATATCGCGGGGACTATTCGATGTTAGTGCAGTCCGCCACAGGATGTTTTTGTGCTGGTCGAGGGCAGTCAGGTCTGGAGTGAACCAGGGGCTATATCTGTTCTTAGTTCTGCATTTTTTGAACGGAGCATGCTTATCTAAAATGGTGAGGAAGTTACTTTTAAAGAAAGACCAGGCATCCTCAACTGACGGGATGAGGTCAATGTCCTTCCAGGATACCCGGGCCAGGTCGATTAGAAAGGCCTGCTCACAGAAGTGTTTTAGGGAGCGTTTGACAGTGATGAGGGGTGGTCGTTTGACTGCGGCTCCGTAGCGGATACAGGCAATGAGGCAGTGATCGCTGAGATCCTGGTTGAAGACAGCGGAGGTGTATTTGGAGGGCCAGTTGGTCAGGATGACGTCTATGAGAGTGCCCTTGTTTACAGAGTTAGGGTTGTACCTGGTGGGTTCCTTGATGATTTGAGTGAGATTGAGGGCATCTAGCTTAGATTGTAGGACTGCCGGGGTGTTAAGCATATCCCAGTTTAGGTCACCTAACAGAACAAACTCTGAAGCTAGATAGGGGGCGATCAATTCACAAATGGTGTCCAGGGCACAGCTGGGAGCTGAGGGGGGTCGGTAGCAGGCGGCAACAGTGAGAGACTTATTTCTGGAGAGAGCAATTTTCAAAATTAGTAGTTCGAACTGTTTGGGTATGGACCTGGAAAGTATGACATTACTTTGCAGGCTATCTCTGCAGTAGACTGCAACTCCTCCCCCTTTGGCAGTTCTATCTTGACGGAAGATGTTATAGTTGGGTATGGAAATCTCAGAATTTTTGGTGGCCTTCCTGAGCCAGGATTCAGACACGGCAAGGACATCAGGGTTAGCAGAGTGTGCTAGAGCAGTGAGTAAGACAAACTTAGGGAGGAGGCTTCTGATGTTGACATGCATGAAACCAAGGCTTTTTCGATCACAGAAGTCAACAAATGAGGGTGCCTGGGGACATGCAGGGCCTGGGTTTACCTCCACATCACCCGCGGAACAGAGAAGGAGTAGTATGAGGGTGCGGCTGAAGGCTATCAAAACTGGTCGCCTAGGGCGTTGGGGACAGAGAATAAGAGGAGCAGGTTTCTGGGCATGGTAGAATATATTCAGGGCATAATGCGCAAACAGGGGTATGGTGGGGTGCGGGTACAGCGGAGGTAAGCCCATGGTCATTGGGTTCTCGGTCACTTCCCTGACCAATATCCTTCTTGCCCAGTTGTTCAGTTTGGTTGGACAGCCAGCTCCAGGCAGAGTTTCGTTATTTCCATATTTTTTCCATTTCCCAATGAAGGAGAACACTGTGGAAGCTTTCAACAGTCTAGAAATTGTTTTATACCCTTCCACTGACATATGCCTCATCACCATTATATCTGGGAGATCTACAGACATATGCCTCATCACCATTATATCTGGGAGATCTACAGACATATGCCTCATCACCATTATATCTGGGAGATCTACAGACATATGCCTCATCACCATTATATCTGGGAGCTCTACAGACATATGCCTCATCACCATTATATCTGGGAGATCTACAGACAGTTCCTTGGACTTCATGGTATAGTTTCTGCTCTGACATGCACTGTCAACTGTGGGACCAAACAGGCCCTAATTTTGTTACTTGGGATTTTGGTTGTGTCTGATAGCAAGACAAAACTGATCCCATGCTTACTCCTGGAGTGAATCATAACATACTATATTTAACCCCTTATAGTGCACTGTTATGGAATTACTTTAGAAATATAATGCAATTATGAAATACAATAATTATCCTAGCATCTGAATTCCAAGCTGTGCTAGTTGCTGATAAACATATACATTTTTTAATGCAAGTAACGATTTACTGGTAATAAACTACCTGGGTCAGTCCATCATTTCTAATCAAAGCCCCGCTTTTTAATTATTATATTAATAAAGGAGAACATTGATTTAATCCATACTGATGTGGCGTGACAACTGGTTGCATCAACATTGTTTCCATGTTATTTAAACCCCAAACATCTATGTGATGATGTTGAATCAATGTGGAAAACTGATTGGTTTTGCAAAAATCCAATGACATGGTAACATTTTTTTAGAGATTTCACGTTGAATTCATGCTAGTTGACAATTCAACCAAATGTAAATCAAAACTAGACGTTGAAGTGACGTCTGTGCCCAGTGGGTTGTGATAAAAGATGGCGGCCCCGATCACTTTAGAGCAACACCACCGGACCTTATTGACTAATTGAGTTGAGATGGGCCATATATGGGGACAGAGATTTACATTTTCCAATCCCCAACATTATGCGCAATTAATGATCTTTTGCCTTAATGATTTGCCTAAGCACTTTAGCCATCCACTAGGCCGATGGTCGACAGCCACTTGGGCTGGGTGATAGATTTCAAAGCGGGATGACCTATCAATCACTGTCCCGGCCTGATTAGTTGTTTGTGTGTGGCAGAGCCCTCCATCTCGCTGAGGGAAAGCTTGCTGATTGCTCCCCTCTCCCCGCCACATTCATTGTGGTTCCCTGACGTGTTATACACCCAATGCTGAGTATGGAAGTGATTATTTACACCTCGCTAGTCTCGGCTAGTGTGCTTGCACAGTATCACCTAGGTGTGTCTGCTGAATTGGCTGACTTGTGTGAGGTGTGTTGTGTTGGGTTTTGAAGGTGGCAGGTTTCCGTCCTTCATCTTGTTATTGCCTCTTTAGCAGCTTTCGCCCACTTCAGTGAGAGAGGCCGATGGAGGAGTGGGTGTTTATTTGATTTGCCTGCTTGTCAGGTTGGTGTGTCTTCTGTTAAGCGACGTTGGCAATTCATGATGGGGACATAAAGTTAACTGACGAGGTGAAAAAATAGAAGCCTTTTGTAATAGAACTGAGCCCCATCATTTTGTATTTATGTCTGATGGTTAGAAACGGACTGGCCATAAGGCAGATGGTCAATCTTTAGCCCAGTTCTAAATTTGAGTTTTTGTGCAAAATTAGCATTATTTGGCTAATAATGGGGGCCTTGAGGAAAAACAAAATTGCTGACAGTGTATTGTTAACATAGCTAAAACAAGGCCTGACTTCTAGTACAGTGCATTCGGAAAGTATTCAGTTAACTTTTTCCACATTTTGTTACGTTACAGCATTATTCTAAAATTGATTACATCGTTTTTTACCCTCATCGATCTACACATAATACCCTATAATGACAAAGCAAATACAGGTTTTTAGAAATGTTGGCACATTTATTACAAATAAAAAACTGAAATATAACATTTACACAAGTATTCAGACCCTTTACTCAGTACTTTGTTGAAGCACCTTTGGAAGCGATTATAGCCACAAGTATTCTTGGGTATGGCGCTACAAGCTTGGCACACCTATATTTGGGGAGTTTCTCCCATTCTTCTCTGCAGGTCCTCTCAAGTTCTGTGAGGTTGTAATGGGGTTGTCGTTGCACAGCTATTTCCAGGTCTTTCCAGAGATGTTCAATCGGGTTCAAGTCCAGGCTCTGACTGGGCCACTCAAGGACATTCAGAGACTTGTCCCGAAGCCATTACTGCATTGTCTTGACTGTGTGTTTAGGGTTGTTGTCCTGTTGGAAGGTGAACCTTTGCCCCGGTCTGAGGTCCTGAACACTCTGGAGCAGGTTTTCATCAAGGATCTCTCTGTACTTTGCTCCGATCATCTTTCCCTCGATCCTGACTAGTCTCCCCAGTCCATGCTGCTGAAAAACATTCCCCCAGCATGATGCTGCCACCACCATGCTTCACTGTAGGGATGGTGCCAGGTTTCCTCCAGACATTATGCTTGGCATTCAGGCCACAGAGTTCAATCTTTGTTTCATCAGACCAGAGAATCTTGTTTCTCATGGTCTGAGACTCCTTTAGGTGCCTTTTGGCAAACTCCAAGTGGGCTGTCATGTGCATTTTACTGAGGAGTGGCTTCCATCTGGTTTCAAATTTCTTCCATTTAAGAATGATGGAGGCCACTGTGTTATTGGGGACCTTCAATGCTGCAGAAATGTTTTGGTACCCTTCCCCAGATCTGTGCCTTGACACAATCCTGTCTCGGAGCACTGCGGATAATTCCTTTGACCTCATGGCTTGGTTTTTGCTCTGTCATGCACTGTCAACTGTGGGACCTTATATAGACAGGTGTGTGCTTTTCCAAATCATGTCCAATCAATTGAATTTACCACAGGTGGACTCCAATCAAGTTGCAGAAACATCTCAAGGATGATCAATTGAAACAGGATGCACCAAAGCTCAGTTTCAAGTCTCATAGCAAAGGGGCTGAATACTTATGTAAATAAGGTATTTCAGTTTTTTTTATATGTATACATTTGCAAAACAAAATCTAGAAACCTCCTTTTGCTTTGTCACTATGGGGTATTGTGTGTAGATTGATGAGAAAGACATGTAAACAGTTTACAGTACTGTGGAAAACAAGTTACATAAATGTTTAGCTGATTACAATTGGCCATCCTGCTTGAATTATATATTGGAAATAAGCTTACGAAAGTATCAAATTGACATGAATTGGATTTGTGAATTCAACTGTCTCAAAGGCAGAGTTCTAGTGATTTATTCAACCAATAGCACAAATTGGTTAAGTGTCATAGAGTTAAAAGCATTCCACTTCTAAGTGTCACTTTCAATTAACTACAACCTTTAAAAATGTGCTATCATGAAAAGTGGCAGTCACTTCAAATCTGTGCACCCCCTTCCCATAATTTCAATTTTGGAAGTGCTGTTCGCTCATAACACACAATGTCACTCCTTTCCCAATATTTTTGCACCTGCCTGAAGTAGGTATTGTCTACACTCTCTTGTGTGCTTTGTAAGCCTTTAAATAGGGGAGACAAGTTAAATTAAACTTCCCAAAAAACAACAGCAAAACAAAAATGTTCTGTGTAATGCGATAATGCTTAATTCTTTCTAGACATAAATAGGACAGGGATAGACACTGGACATGTTTTTTCAGAGGCGGACTGACTTCTGATGATGTCATTTGTTTGAATGTTTTCTTTCATTTCCCACAGCCACCCTAGGTAGATGAAGTGTCAATAATTGGAAAGGTAGTTTGCGGACGCTGTGGAACTATAATTAGAGGAAGTTGGATCAAACTTAAAAGCCAAATTAATAATGTTAATATGGAATAAATTCCTTGTTTTTAAAAGACGAGGAATAAGACTTATACTTCTCAAGAAAAAGGAAGTAGCTTGGAAGTAGGAAGTAGCACAAAGACATAGTTCAACATTTTAAACTCTTAATAAATGATGGTTTCCCATGTAAATAAAACATTTATTCCCATTCTGGAAGAGCTCTAAAACTATCAAGTGAAGTGCTAAATAATTCTCACACTTTAAGAGTGTTTGAAATCCCTTCCTCCCATGAGTCTGGGTTTTACTAATTCATGTCATAGAAGCTTTTGTCATTTCCACAAAAGTGAGACAATTGTCAGAGTGCAGACAGACCTTTTTTTCCAAAAGTGTTTGAGATTAATCATGAACTGTATTTTCCAACTTTTTAATTTCTAAGTAATAATTAATAATTTAGTAATTTCAATGTATTAAGTATTTACTTCTGAACGTAAGTACTCTACTATTTATTGTGTTATGAATGCATTCTTGTTGCACAGGGTCTCAAACAATGGCTCTGTCATGTCACCACATTTACTTTGCTGCATCCTTTTCGCGAAAGAAGAGACTGTCACTTCGTCAACTTTGTTTCTGGGAACACTGAATACACTGAGTACAGCAAACATTAGGAACACCTTCCTAGTATTGAGTTGCACCCCATTTTGCCCTCAGAACAGCCTCAATTCATCGGGACATGGACTCTACAAGGTGTCGAAAGTGTTCCACAAGGATGCTGGCCCATGTTGACTCCAATGCTTCCCACAGTTGTGTCAAGCTGGCTGGATGTCCTTTGGGTGATGGACCATTCTTGATACACACGGGAAACTGTTGAGCTTGAAAAACCCAGCAGCGTTGCCATTCTTGACACAAACCGGTGCGCCTGGCGCCTACTGCCATACCTCATTCCAAGGCACTTCAATCTTTTTTCTTGCCCATTAACCCTATGAATGGCACACATACACAATCCATGTCTCAATTGTCTCAAGGCTTAAAAATCCTTAAACTGTCTCCTCCCCTTCATCTGGGGAAACAGGTACCCTGGGGTGGCAGGTAGCCTAGTGGTTGAAGAGTTGGACTTGTAACCGTAAGGTTGCGAGATCGAGTCCCTGAGCTGAAAAGGTAAAAAATCTGTTGTTTTGCCCCTGAACAAGGCAGTTATCCCACTGTTCCTCGGCCGTCATTGTAAATAAGAATTGGTTCTTAAGACTTGCCTAGTTAAATAAAGGTAAAATAAAACAAGTTATGATTTTTTTTAAATCTACACTGATTGAAGTGTATTTAACAAGTGACATCAATCAGGGGTCATAGGATTCACCTGGTCAGTCTATGTCATGGAAAGAACAGGTGTTCTTAATATTTTGTACACTCAGTGTATGTCAATTCTGAGAAAGTTTTTCAGAGAGCTCTATCCAGGGAGTATTTGACCCAGAATTGGAACGTTCTAGTCTAGATATGATCTCTTCGGGCATAATAATGCACATCCTTTTTCATAGTTCATTCATATGTTGAATTTCCTTAAGAGTGGATCACAAGCCACTCGAGCGCTGCTGTGCGTTGGTGTGACATAATTGAGACAGTCAAAGAGAGAAAAAGTTGAAATGTCAAGAGCTTAACAATTTAGAAAGAAAAGGTATGTTCACTGTAATGTCTTCATTTCATAATGGAAGGTGTGCATTTATGACACAAGTATACTCCGGGAATACATTATGGTTAGTGGTTATGACTAAATGTATACTACATATGTACCATAATGCTGTGCATGTTCCCCAATCACCCAAAAGCATATTGGGTTTTCAGATTTGCAGTTAGTGAGTCACCTGCTCCTATTTTACAAATGTAGGATCTTAATTTGATCACCATGTAGCAGGAGAACTTTCCATTTTAATCTTATAGTGTATTTGAGGTTTAAAAAGGCTTCTGAACTTTGTAATTTCCACTTTGACGTTTCAGACTTGATTTTCCCTCACGAAAACAATGTATCAGCCAATACAAAAATGTCCAGTAACTATGATCCACATAATAATTCACATTTCCTGTTGTATAATTATTTTCCTGCTGTAGCAAACTGGCTCAAAATAAGATCCTACATCTGTACAGTGAGACAGTCATCAAGCAAAATACCAAATCATAAGCAAGATTATACCCTCCATATGTTTTGTGCATGTCTGCCTCTGAACAAATGGTGGTATGGAAGAAAAGTGTATGCACTGTATGTGACCAACTCACAACGTCCTTTGTACAATTAGTGCTCTCTTGGTATTGTTCTGAGAGGTACTCATGTTATTCGTTTAGTCTTCACTACAATGCCTACACCAGATGGCCTTTCTCAGTTTAATTCTCACACAACCAGGCAGACATTGTGGGTGTACACACACTCAAGGGGAATAAAGGGTATATTTTGAATGTTCCACTGCACCCTTCACCAAATTAGTCATAGGGAGGCAAAGGGTGGGAGCGTTATTAGAGTCAAATTAAAACCCTGCTGTTTTTGTAACCACATGAATAATTGAGGAATTGTATTGTCCAATACAGAGGCACCAGTTGTCCTGGTAACCCTTCACTGACCTCGACAGACAAAGCCTGCCTTGATGATACTGCATGTTAATAAAGGTACAAGACTTAACTGATGACATAAATAACGATTACCTCTCAGAAGTAACTGAATACCCAGTAAAGTACAATAATGTGAAATACTGATTGCATGGAGGGAGAGGTTGGCTAGCTACAGTGTCCAGCTCATCGAGGGAGAATAATACCAAATGAGCACAAATTCTACATTGGCCGTTGACACTTAAAACTGAAATCCTACGTTTCTACATCTGTTTTTGGACTAAATTAATGATGTATAAACCATTCATTCTTGAAGAATATAACTTATAAATGCCTCATGAGCTGATTTCAACTGTCAAACATCATCAATACTCAAAAGATATGCTTTTTTTACTCCAATATTGGTAAACAAAGTAAATGTAAATGAACACTGTATAGCCCTAAAACATGGTTAAAACTATATTTGTGATATTGTGGATGGTCAGTCCTTTTATTCATAGGTATGTCTATGTATTTGAATATGACAACAAGGTCCTGTGTGGCTCAGTTGGTAGAGCCCGGTGTTTGCAATGCCAAGGTTGTGGGATTGAGTCCCACAGGCGAGTGTATGAAAATATATGTATTCTCTACTGTAAGTTGCTCTGGATAAGAGTGTCTGCTAAGAGGCAGGGTGACGACTTTGTTATTTATTCAATTAAGGTTTCTATCTTTAAGAGTCATAGCAAATGTAAAGGTAAAAGGAAGGGAGATGGATAATTACTTGACAACGTTAGCCAAGTGTTCAGCATCCGAACCATTAGAGGTTACAGTGAAAAATGTACCAATAATGTCTCCAAAATCGCTGACCAAATAACCAATGGATTCAGTGCAGCAGGTTCATGGTCTACTGTGCAATCCCGCACGACAGAAGACTAAGTGCTGTTTTGTCAGACTATTATAGGCTTAGTTGCTCACTTCCATAAGTGTGACTCAGCAGAAAACATGACTCAAGAAGTGCCTCCAAGTTTTGTTGATGTAAGCTTCCATTTTTGTAATTTTACATTTCATTTCCTCCTCTAAAATGAAATAAAAATGTAAAAATGAAATGACATGGTGACTTTGGAAAGTATTCAGACCCCTTGACTTTTCCACATTTTGTTATGTTACAGCCTTATTCTAAAATGGATTAAATTGACCCCCCCCCCCCCCTTCAATCTACACACAATACCCCATAATGACAAAGCAAACATTTTTGCAAATGTAATAAAATAAAATTTACGTAAGTATTCAGACCCTTTACTCAGTACTTTGGTGAAGCACCTTTGGTAGCGATTACAGCACTGAGTCTTCTTGGGTATGACACTACAAGCTTGGCACACATGTATTTAGGGGGTTTCTCCGATTCTTCTCTGCAGATCCTCTAAAGCTCTGTCAGGTTGGATGGGGAGCGTTGCTACACAGCTATTCTGGATCTCTCCAGAGATGTTTGATTGGGTTCAAGTCCGGGCTCTGGCTGGGCCACTCAAGGACTATCAGAGACTTGTCCCGAAGCCACTCCTTCATTGTTTTGGCTGTGGGCTTAGGGTCGTTGTCCTGCTCCAGACTGAAGTCCTGAGCACTCTGGAACAGGTTTTCATCAAGGATGTCTCTGCTCTGTTCATCTTTCCCTCAATCCTGAGTAGTCTCCCAGGCCCTGCTGCTGAAAAACATCACCACAGCATGATGCTGCCACCACCATGCTTAAATGTAGGGATGTTGGTGCCAAGTTTCCTCCAGACGTGATGCTTGGCATTCAGGCCACAGAGTTCAGTCTTGGTTTCATCAGACCAGAGAATCTTGTTTCTCATGGTCTGAGAGTCTTTTAGGTACCTTTTGGCAAACTTCAAGTGGGCTGCCATGTGACTTTTACTGAGTAGTGGTTTCCGTCTGGCCACTCTACCATAAAAGCCTGATTGGTGGAGTGCTGCAGAGATGGGTGTCCTTCTGGAAGGTTCTCCCATCTCCACAGAGGAAAACTAGAACTCTGTTAGAGTAACCATCGGGTTCTTGGTCACCTCCCTGACCAAGGCCCTTCTTCCCCGATTTGGCTGGGTGGCCAGCGTTTGGCCGGGCGGGTGGCCTGCTCTAGGAAGAGTCTTGGTGGTTCCAAACTTCTTTAATTTAAGAATGATGGAGGCTATTGCGTTCTTGCAGAACTGTTTTATTACCGTTTCACAGATCTGTGCCTTGACACAATCCTGTCTCGGAGCCCTACGGACAATTCAGGTGTGTGCCTTTCCAAATCAAGTAAATTGAATTTACCACAGGTGAACTCCAATCAGAAACATCTCAAGGATAATCAATGGGAACAGGATTCAAGCTCAGTTTTGAGTCTCATAGCAAAGGGTCTAAATACTTGTTTTTTACCTGTTTTCACTTTGTCATTATGGGGTATTGTGTGTAGAGTGCTGAGGATTGACAGTTATCTAATCCAATTTAGAATAAGGCTGTAAAGTAACAACATGTGGAGAAAGTGAAGAGGTCTGAAAACTTTCCGAAGGCATTGTATGCTGTACAAATAAAAAGTGTGGACACACCTACTCATTCCAGGGTTTTTCTTTATTTTGACTATTTTCTACATTGTAGAATAAAAGTGCAGACATCAAAACTATAAAATAACACATACATGTAGTAACCAAAAAATTGTAAAACAATGTTTTTTTATTTTATATTTGAGATTCTCCAAAGTAGCCACCCTTTGCCTCAATGATAGTTTGCACACTTGGCATTCTCTCAACCAGCTTCATGAGGTGGTCACCTGAAATGCATTTCAATTAACAGATGTGCCTTGTTAAAAGTTAATTTGTGAAATTTCTTTCCATCTTAATGCGTTTGAGCCAATTGTTTGGGGTGGTATACAGAAGATAGCCCAATTTGGTAAAATACCAAGTCTATATTATGGTAAGAACAGCTCAAATAAGCAAAGCAAAATGACAGTCCAAGACATGAAGGTCAGTCAATCTGTAAAATTTCAACGACTTTGATATATTCTTCAAGTGCAGTTGCAAGTGCTATGATGAAACTGGCTCTCATGAGGACCGCCACAGGAAAGGAAGACCCAGAGTTACCTCTGCTGAAGATGATAAGTTCATTAGAATGAATTGCACCTCAGTTTGCAGTCAAAATAAATGTTTCACGGAGTTCAAGTTCGATTTTCGATTTTTTTATTTCACCTTTATTTAACGAAGTAACAGACACATCTCAACATCAACTGTTCAGAGGAGACTGCATGGATCAGGCCTTCATGGTTGAATTGCTGTAAAGAAACCACTGCTGAAGGACACCAATAAAAATAAGAGCCTTGCTTGGGCCAAGAAACACGAGCAATGGACATTAGACCGGTGGAGATCTGTAATTTGGTCTGCTGAGTCCAAATGTGAGATATTTGGTTCCAACCGCTGTGTCTTTGTGAGAAGCAGAGTAGGTGAATGGATGATCTCCACATGTGTGGTTCCCACCGTGAAGCATGTAGGAGGAGGTGTGATGGTGCTTTGCTGGTGACAGTGTCAGTGATTTATTTAGAATTCAAGGCACATTTAACCAGCATGGCTACCTCAGCATTCTGCAGCAATACGCCATCCCATCTGGTTTGCGTTTAGTGGGACTATAATATGTTTTTCAACAAGACAATGACCCAACACATCTCCAGGCTGTGTAAGGGCTACTTGACCAAGAATGAGAGTGATGAAGTGTTGCATCAGATGACCTGGCAATTGAGATGGTTTGGAATGAGTTGGACCGCAGAGTGAAGGAAAAGCTGCCAACAAGTGTTAAGTATACGTGGGAACTCCTCCAAGACTGTTGGAAAAGCATTCCAGGTGAAGCTGTTTGAGAGAATGACAAGATTGTGCAAAGCTGTCATCAAGGGAAATGGGGGTTACTTTGAAGAAAACACCAGTCTCAACGTCAACAGTGAAGAGGTGACTC
Organism: Oncorhynchus clarkii lewisi; assembly: GCF_045791955.1. Classification (NCBI taxonomy): domain Eukaryota; kingdom Metazoa; phylum Chordata; class Actinopteri; order Salmoniformes; family Salmonidae; genus Oncorhynchus; species Oncorhynchus clarkii. The sequence continues at coordinate 22,525,433 of NC_092155.1, read as the reverse complement.
CCGGATGCTGGCTTTCAAGGCAGAGTTCCTCCGTACAGTGTATGTGTTCTTTTGCCAATCTTAATAATTTATTTTTATTGGCCTGTCTGAGATACGGCTTTTTCTTTGCATCTCTGCCTAGAAGGCCAACATTCCAGAGTCGCCTCTTCACTTTTGACGTTTTGCGGGTACTATTTAATGAAGCTGCCAGTTGAGGACTCGTGAGGTGTCTGTTTCTCAAACTATAAGTACATTGTTGCTCAGTTGTGCACCTGAGCCTCCCACTCCTCTTTCTATTCTGGTTAGAGCCAGTTTGCGCTGTTCTGTTAAGGGAGTAGTACACAGCGTTGTACAAGGTTTTCAGTTTCTTGTCAATTTCTCGCATGGAATAGCCTTCATTTTTCAGAACGAGAATAGACTGACGAGTTTCAGAAGAAATGTCCTTTTTTCTGGACATTTTGAGCCTGTAATCGAACCAAACAAATGATGATGGAACACAGGAGTGATGGTTTCTGATAATGGGCCTCTGTACGCCTACATAGATATTCCATTAAAATCAGCCGTTTCCAGGTACAATAGTAATTTACAACAATAACAATGTCTACACTGATCAATTAATGGAGAAAAAATTGCTTTTCTTTCAAAAACAAGGACATTTCGAAATGACCCCAAACTTTTGAACGGTGGTATATACTGTATATATATATATGTATGTATATATATGTGTATGTATGTATGTATGTATGTATGTATGTATGTATGTATACAACCTTAACCTATATATACAGTGGGGCAAAAAAGTATTTAGTCAGCCACCAATTGTGCAAGTTCTCCCACTTAAAAAGATGAGAGAGGCCTGTAAATGTTCAGCATAGGCATTTGGATGATCCAGAAGAAGATTGGGAGAATGTCATATGGTCAGATGAAACCAAAATATAACTTTTTGGTAAAAACTCAACTCGTCGTGTTTGGAGGACAAAGAATGCTGAGTTGCATCCAAAGACCACCATACCTACTGTGAATCATGGGGGTGGAAACATCATGCTTTGGGACTGTTTTTCTGCAAAGGGACCAGGACGACTGATCCGTGTAAAGGAAAGAATGAATGGGGCCATGTATCGTGAGATTTTGAGTGAAAAAACCTCCTTCCATCAGCAAGGGCATTGAATATGAAACGTGACTGGGTCTTTCAGCATGACAATGATCCCAAACACACCGCCCGGGCAACAAAGGAGTGGCTTCGTAAGAAGCATTTCAAGGTCCTGGAGTGGCCTAGCCAGTCTCCAGATCTCAACCCCATAGAAAATCTTTGGAGGGAGTTGAAAGTCCGTGTTGCCCAGCAACAGCCCCAAAACATTACTGCTCTAGAGGAGATCTGCATGGAGGAATGGACCAAAATACCAGCAACAGTGTGTGAAAACCTTGTGAAGACTTACAGAAAACGTTTGACCTCTGTCATTGCCAACAAAGGGTATATAACAAAGTATTGAGAAAAACTTTTGTTATTGACCAAATACTTATTTTCCACCATAATATGCAAATAAATTCATTAAAAGTCCTACAAAGTGATTTTCTGGATTTTTTTTCTCATTTTGTCTGTCATAGTTGAAGTGTACCTATGATGAAAATTACAGGCCTCTCATCTTTTTAAGCGGGAGAACTTGCTCAATTGGTGGCTGACTAAATACTTTTTTGCCCCACTGTATATATGTATACTGTATATTAGGCAGTGCATATTTGACCGACAGAAAATTAATGGGGAGGACGGAAGTACACTAACCAAATGTTAACTGTTATGCCTTTCCCTGACCCTAACCATAAACTTAACCTCACTGAAACTATACCTATCTTTAACCTTCACCTAATCCTCATTCCTAAACCTAACCTTAACCCTAACCTCAATAAATGTTGACTCCTATTCCTAACCTTAAACTTGTGGTATGCTGGTTGAATATACTCTTAGATTAAGGTTCAGGTTAGTTTATAGATGCATAATATAGATTGTAAGAAGAGGTGGAGCAAAACATTACAATTCAAAACAGTATGTCTTTGTTTTCCTTTCATCACATATAATGGTTAATCTCCTATACACTTGTGTAAAAATGTACTACTAACAATCCCCCACAGAACTATACAACATGTATGTAACTTTAAGAAATATCCTGTCAATTTCAGTGGAATGTTGTAACTTCAATATAATTACTGGGAGCAGAAATCAAGTGCATTTGATCTGATTCATCTTGAGATTAGTAAAGAACGTTTTTTTTGTTACACAACTCTGCGGCGCTCCCATGCAACACTCACAATTTCCTTTTCATCTCCTGAACTATCACCTTAAAGGTTGTCTTATTAGATTCATTGATCTTTTATGCAGTACAGTAAAAACAGAAGCCTTGCTCTCGTTTGATCTTTGGCATGAACAGCTTGCTGAGAACTGACAGATTGTTGGCGCTACTGTGTTAAACTGTATTGTGTGGTTTATGATACGTCATGGAAATTGCAGGTAAAATCAAACTCACTGACCCTTTCAAAAGTGAAACAGACAAAACCATAAAAAATGATAGGACATAGTATTCTGTTATGTGAAATGGCGTAGAATATTATGTATGAGGTAGAAGTTAAGATAATTGATCCTCACTGGACCGTTAATAGTCCACAACTACATCAATTAGTTAAAGTTGTATCTCTCTCTCACTGTTTACCTTTCCCAACTCCTTTACCTCAGAGTAGTAGTTATATTTTTTTACATTTCTAAATCATTTGTGGACATAGTCTCTAAGTTCACACTTCTAAGTAATTTATATGGCAACACATAGTGACTATTAGTTTTATCTTCGAACGTCCTTGCAAAGAACATTGAAGTCAAAACACTGAGAAATGGCAACATTTTTGCCAACAAGGAAAATAATGTGAAGGTGTCTTTACTGAATTCAAGCAGATGGAATAAAAATGTTGGGAGACGAGAAGTGGCTTCCCACTGGGCACAGATGTCAGTTCAACGTTTAATTCAGATTTACATTTGTATGAGATGTCATCTAAATTCAATTATTTAGGTTAAAAGTTGGGTGAAAAAAAATACATATTTCCATGACTTTGATGACATTGTTTTTTTAAATAACAAAACCTTTGCTATTGCCCAAAGCACCATTAAACGTCCCAGCCCTAAATACTGACCAAGGCATAGCAGTACAGTTCTCAAACTCTGAGTGACCCACACATCGGTGAGCATTGCAGTGTACATGCTGACATCACTGCTGGAATCAGTTCAGTGCAGTCTGCTTTCTCCTGATGTGTACTCTAGATCACTACTTTTAACAAATCTAAAAGCATTGGATTGGTGGAGGCATGCGCTAGAGGGAAACATTGTTTCCAACGTATTTCTTGTCATAGCCTTTCAAACCAGTGAAGGGAAGTAAACAAGTGCACACTGAGAAGGAGAGATATTTGGGACATTGGCCCTACAATATGTTTACCCCTCCATTTCCCTTGAACAGGCATGCTGGGGAAGAAGACATCGATTCCCAAGGATATATTGTTTCTGGATGAGAGTCTGGATCATCGCTGGAAAGGCTACATTAATCTGCCTGGTTCTGCGTAACAACTAACAAGGAACTTTATTGCAGGGCGAAGATTTTTGATCAGTGATCATTTGGACAACTAGCTATTTCACAGATGTTCCCATCTTTCGAATTTGGGACGGGAACCTGCCCATAACTTGAAAGAGAGGGGGTGGAGCTACCTCCCTGCTTCCACTCCTCGTTCTAGTTTCTTTTCTAACATGTCTGCCCCAGGAACTTAATCGAGCATCTGACGCAATTACGCAAGATTCTAGTTGTGTGTTTTCAAGATAACCTTCCACTTCATCCCTGGTCATGACTGACAGGTGGTGACATGACATATGGAAGTGTCATGAAGGTTCATGCTGGATAAGGTTCTGGCAATTGAACCAGAAGCCTGACTGTAATAGGAGAAGAAGTGAACTTGGTCTGCATTTATTGTCATGGAAATGCAGCATGTACAGTACATTGCATGCATTAAGTAACAAGACAACATTGAGGAGGACATTGAGACTTCAGGATCATTGCAGAACTACTCTAGCACAGTTTACCTCCACATACAGGGATGAAGTTTGCTTTTAGTTTCTACCCGTGAAAAAAACAACACTTAAGCCAAAGTACTTAACTTTTTATTTTTAAGTTCACTTTCAAAGATTTGTACAGCTGGCTGGATGTCCTTTGGGTGGTGACCCATTCTTGATAACCACAGGAAACTGTTGAGTGTGAAAAGCCCAACATCATTGCAGTTACTGACACACTCAAACCCCATGTGCCTGTCACCTACTACTATACCCTGTTCAATGGCACTTAAATATTTTGTTTAACCCATTCGCCCTCTGAATGGCACACATACACAATCCATGTCTCAATTGCCTCAAGATTGAAAGAAAAAAATATGTAACCTGTCTCCTCTTCAGCTATTCTGATTGAAGTGGATTTAACAAGGGACATCAATAAGGGATCATAGCTTTCACCTGGATTCACCTGGTCAGTCTATGTCATGGAAAGAGCAGGTGTTCCTAATGTTTTATACACTCAGTTGCATGTGACTATGTTTAATAAGCTAACAACTACATGAAATTCCCTTCGATGTTGCTTTTGATATGAAATTCAGACCCCCCCCCCCCCCCCCCCCCCCCCCCCCCCCCCCCCCCCCCCCCCCCCCCCCCCCCCAGAATTAACCCTGAATTGATGTTCAGTTCATTGAGTTTTGCGTTTGACAATCTTTGTGTTTAGAATGCATTTGTGTTACGTACCTCGGAAGTTTAATTTAACCCTCTCATCCACTGTAGACCATAAACTGGCAACAGCTGAACAGTACAATGCAACAAGGTTGGTCCTTCCAATGATAGACTAGATAAGGACCATGGGATTGGGAAGATAGAAGATCGATGTAGGCAGACAGCCTTGTAAATTGATTGGGAAAGAAAGTATCAGTTCAATGGGCAAAGACTTCGAGGATTGAACCTTTTGTTTGATGAGTCATATGATGGTATTACAGTGGTCAAGACTCTGGCGCTTGCCTACGGAGCAGCAAGTGGAACTGCCCCTCCCTACCTTCAGTCAACCTTAGTCTCTTGTCCCTTCCTCCCGCTCAGCCAGTCAAATCTCTACTCTGTCCTAGCACCCAAATGGCGGAAGGAGCTTCTTCCCCCCCGACGTTAGGGCAGCAGAGTCACTGCCCATCTTCCGGAAACATCTTACAACCTACCTCTTCAAAGAGCATCTTCATTAATGCCACAACACACTTGTCTTACGTGAACTAACACTTGGATTAGTCTTTTCTGACTAGCTCTAACTTTGCTGATAGGTCTTTTTGAGGATTGAAATGGCTTCCTTACTATGACCGTGATATGTGGTTGTTGCTCTTGATAAGAGCGTCTGCTAAATGACTCAAATGTTAAAAAAAAATACATATATATATATATATATATATATATATATATATAAATTAAAAGCAGATTAACATACAGACACAACCTGTTATGTCAACAGAGAGCAAAGAGGTTTGAGGATCAGATGAAGATCAAGCTACTATGCTAGATCAATACGATATTTATTTATTTATTATTAAGTCACAAATATGATGGAAATCTATAGTTGAATCAATATTTTTAGAGGCTACAGTCAATCCATTAATGTAACTGCCGGGACAGTAATTAGCTCCACTGACATTCATGTATATTCACAGAGATTTGCCGTCATTGATCAGTCATAATGACGAGAGACATCAGACATCAAAGCTTTTGTGTCCTCGCTTGACAGAGGCCTAATCACGGCATGATCACTATCCGTGTGAAATATTATTCCCCTTTTTCTCTTCGACCTGGTCTGGCCATTTGAAGATAACGGACTCATAAAAATGGGCTCGTATTGACCGAAATGACATTAAAATAGACAGAAAAATTCCTAAAAGTTGGCTTTTCTGATCTTGTGTGTCAGTAACTCCTGTAATTTTCTAATCACCATTATCGGGTCTGTCTCTTTGTTCTGGGGCTAATGCGCTCTGACTGCTTCAAAGCAATGCTAATCAGCCCTCATGTGGATGTCAGGAGACCAATTACAACTTATGAGCTGCACTTCAGTTGCCCAACTCAAACATTGGTCGAGGCCTGCCCGGATCTCCCACCAATACAGAAAGTAAAGTTGACCTTACCAGGGTGAGTGAGAAAGATAGAGAGAGAGAGCGAGAGAGAGAGAGAGAGCGAGAGAGAGAGCGAGCGAGAGAGAGAGAGAGCGAGAGAGAGAACGAGAGAGAGAGCGAGCGAGAGAGAGAGCAAGAGAGAGAGAGAGAGAGAGAGCGAGAGCGAGAGAGCGAGCGAGAGAGAGAGTGAGAGAGAGAGCGAGAGAGAGAGCGAGAGAGAGTGCGAGAGAGAGAGAGCGAGAGAGCGAGAGAGAGAGAGCGAGAGAGAGAGAGAGAGATGGTAACATGGGATACCGATGGAATGGCAACAGGAAAGCTTGGTTTTACAATTCATGTAATTTTAACTCCCATTCAATAGATGTTACTGTTGGGGTCAGAGCACCCCTATTCTCCCTAGTAAGTGGTTCCTTCCGAGTTGCATGGTGCAAATGGATGCCAGGGCGCTAGATACTCTAGTGGGTGCAGAACTGTCAGTGGAGAAGGAGAGAGAGTGTAGAGTGACACACCACAGTGTTTGATTTGATTTTAACTGCCAGTGATGGGCAGGAGGTATCTTTGTAAATTAGTTTAATCAAGCTATGTAGCCTATTGATTCCTTCTTGATGAATATATACAACTAAAATGTTCTGTTGTTTTCTGTACTACTAGTCACCTAGCAATTTTATGAAGTTGGCTTTAGTCAGCCAGCTAGACAGGTTCCCAAACTCATAACTAGCTACCAAGCCATTTAAGGCTATCAATCAAGTTAGAGTAGCTTGTCTAGCTATCTTAGCTGGCATGCCTGCTGGCAAGTTTGCTAGACTTTAGAAAAGCAAGCAATTACTAAATGTATTGAATAATACTCACATTCCTTTCAATCTTTAAACTAGTTTTTTTAGCAGAGATGCAGAGAAGCAAATGTAGTTTCTTTAAAAAAAATGACCATCAGTCCGGAGGATACAGACAGATCAAGATGTATGCTTAGATATGCAGAAAAATACTTGGTGTAAATGACAATTGAACAGGTAAAGAGGTAACCTACGCAGATGTTTTTGTCATAGAATTAGGTATGGCTCTAGATTTCAGAAAACAATCTGTTTCACAATGCAACATGCTCCAACTCACCACCCCCCCAGCCTTCCTAAGGTACTTCGTACCCCTTTTTTAAATAATGGTTGGAGTACAGTAGATTATGACCATGTTGTAAGCCATACACTAACTGCCTATTATGCTGTGTGGTTAGTTACACTGTAAGTACTCAAGATAGGCTGATTTGACTCCCAAGATGAGCCTGTAATGGGCTCCCGAGTGGCACAGAGGTCTAAGGCCCAGGTTCGATCATGGGCTGTGTCACAACCGGCTGTGATCATGAGTCCCATAGGGAGGCGCACAATTGGCCCAGCGTTGTCCGGGTTAGGGGAGGGTTTGGCCGGGGGGATTTACAAAGTAGGCCGTCATTGTAAATAATAATTTGTTCTTAACTGACTTGCCTAGTTAAATAAAGGTTGAATAATGGCCAAGTGCATTGGGAGATTTGAGGATGGGTGGGGAGCACTGAAACCAGAGCAGCAGGTGATTCTCGCCAAGGTGACTTTAATCAAGCCCCACAATTCAGAGGCACACTGAGCTGTCCGTTGAGGGTAAAAATCAGTCTCTCTTTGGGCGGGGGGGGGGGGGGGGGGGGGGGGGGGGGGGGTAGGGGGGGGTTGATAGAACAAACGCATCTTGAACAATGAGCCCAGGTCGATCCAGCTGTTTTTTTTCCCCCGTATAAACAACGGAACAGAGGAATCATTCACCCATGGAACCCGCGTCCCAGTCGTCCCCTTTGAGCCAGGAGCCTCCTCCTAATCATCGTTCATCCATCTGTCTGTCCGTGGCAAAATTGATGCGCTTCTGGGTGCCAGCGAGCAAAGGGCCTTTGCTGAGCTCCCATACAGTTCTGTTCACGCCAGGACAAACTTGATTTGACCAGAGGGAGGCAGTCGTGATTGATGATCGCAACGCATATCTTCGGCCACAGCAATCTGGCCAAGCCCCCACCGCTGTGTGTGTGTTAACATAAAGAAGGTGTGTGTGTGTGTGGATGTGTGTGTCCGCGCAGAGCACGTGTGTGTGTGTGTGTGTGTGTGTGTGTGTGTGTGTGTGTGTGTGTGTGTAAGTGAGATAGCAAAAAGCAGAGACTCCGGGTCCAATCTCCCAGCATTCAGTTCTGTTTCACAGGCTAAGATCCATCCGGAATTTGCTTGTCCACCCCGGGAAACGGTACAGAGAGCAACATTGTTAAATACACTACAAAATGCCTGCAGCTCTTCCTCACACACAGACAGGTTATTCTATAGACTCTTAGAAAGTGGTTGCAATCAGCTCGGAGAGAAAGCCCTCCATGCCTCTGAGACTGAGCCAGAAGCATACACTCCACGGAGCTTCTCTCCCTCTCTCTTTCTCTTAAATGTCAGCTCCCATGATGTCTCTCAGAAAACATCAAAGCTCTTATCACATTCTCGACTCCATCACAACCCTATTTTATTGTGAGGTTTATACTCAGTCCATATACTGTATACACATATACATCGGTGATGACATGACAGATATGGCATGTGATGTGGAGGATATAGAACTAGGAGAAAAATCAATGACGTAAGGTTAACAAACAGTAGGGCTGTGGAATCACTATAAAGGAAGGGAATGAAGTGCACTGAACAAGAAGCCAGTGCATGGAGCTCCCTCTCCTGGCCCATCTGGGGTAGAACAGGTTGGGTGCCATCTCCATCTCAACACTCCTCCAGGTAATTCAATTGAATTCCCTCGTAAAATTGTAATACGTAACTTTTTGGGCGACCTGACAAAATTCACATAGAAATGTGAGTTATAGATTTGTCGTTCTCATTGAGAGCAAGTCTAAAAAGCAGTAGATCTGTTGAATGTGCACTATTTCTATGCACCCATTCTTACGTTTAGTTTTTATGTCTTTCACTTTCGATGTTGTACACCAGCTACAAACAGAAGGAAATAGAATAGTTTTGGTTATGGAAAATATATTTTACAGTGGTTAAGAGGGTACAATGATTCTCTACACTGTACTTGCTTGTTTCGTCACAAACTGAAATTAGGTGAACTATTCGAATTTTAGCAACCAGGAAATGGCAGAGAGATTTCTGCATAGTGCACCTTTAAAGGTTTAGAATCCCAAAAGGTGGCAAGATGGCAACCAACCAGATAATTCACACCGTTGAATAATGAATATACCTGCCAAGTTAAGGCCAACTATATCAGTTTATTTTTGCTGGGGGTTATTACTTGATCGCTCTCGGCTCTATTAATGATGGAGTCCCTGATTTATCTGCTAATGCCACCTCAGCCCATCCATAAAGGTGACATCCCCGGTACAGACAGTAGAATGCACTGTCACCCGTTGTTTACGACGCAATGAGGTCACACATTTCACTGCCTGTGGAAACAGACGGTTTTTGACCCATTCCGCCTCACGCCCGATTACTTCCCAGCACCCAGTCGTAAAGCAAAGTGTATCTTCAGACACATGCATCACTCGATGATCATTTGTACATGTTTTTTTCTTCTTCATGTATTACGGAGTAGATGTCAAAAAGCAAGTTTAATGTATAAAATGTGTTCAAAGTATTTCATCAGACCATTTATCTGTGCACTTGTATCATGATTCGGGGTAATTCCATTTCAGCGCAGTCAACTCAAGATGTACATTTCAATTCCAATTTTCAGCATCAAAATGTATACTTCCTGAATTGACCCCAAATATGACTTAAATCTTGAAAGAAGTGTATCCAACCGCCGTTATTGCAGTACCATAAGCAGCAACTGTTCTTTGGTTTCTCTCCTCTGACATCATTGTTTTTCATTATCTCATTGATGTCTGCTGGGCCTTTGTTTTAGATTTCACCCAGATAGACTGAGGTGTAGGACTCACTATACTACCTTTTCCCATCACGCACAATTTCCCAACTCTTTCATCATTCTAAATGCATCTAAATGGGTCTGGGGAAAGAATAAGCGGCTATGACCGTATCTTTGTGTTGGTAAGGGAGTGGGAATCTTTGATGATTTTTCCTCACATGAAATGCATTTACAAATACCTTGTGGAGGCCAATAAAAGGTTTACTATTTAATTAGGTATAAGGGCATCCAGCAATAACCGGGACGCTGTTGATCAATGAGATGACTGAGTAGCCTCCCTTCAACGTCAGCCACATAGGAAAGAGGCATAACTTCCCCTTTAGGTGCCGTTCCGTTTACTTGCAAAGAACAGAGGCCATTGGACAGAATACTTCGTCATCAAGCAAATACAATATGATTGCTCGATGCATTTGGAATGTGTATTTGATTGGGTTGCCTGTGAACATCTATGTTTGTATGAATTATTTTCTTATGTAGATATCATTTTCTTACTCAAGTCCAACAAGGGACATCTTTTATAGACACCATCCAATAAGTTGCTATTATCACATCAACCCCATTCTTCCAACTGAGGTCTCTTTTAGCTGTGTGCTGTTGTACTCTACATCTTTTGTTCGTTGCACTCTCAATGTGTCTTCACCAAAATCACTGGTCAGACAGAGGTGCTGCACATTATTCACATTATTTAATCATGGCAAGAGTACCTCTGAAAAAGATGTGGACAGGTGTGTTCATACATGCACCAAGCGACCTTGTCAAGAAGTTCAAATCTCTTGGAGTCATGGCTAAGGTGTTGTCTTGATGGTCACGGGATCGGAGTTCGAGTCCCGGTCGGGGTTACCCTCCATTTTCACTACATTTGTGTGGGATGGTGCCTATGAGGCCATTGGAGAGACCTTAACCCAACACCTAGTGACCTTATGAAAAGTTTTGAATCTCTATTGCGTAACGGTTAAGGTGTTGTCTTGACTGTTGCTGGTCCCGGGTTTGAGTCTCGGTCAGGGCTACCCGCTGAATTCACTGCAATACTAAATTCTTTCAATGCAAGTGGCTTCACCTGTTATTGTATGTAACATCTTGATTTATCCGGAAGACAGGTTGATATATAACTTGTATCTTGACTCTGGAGTTTGTGACAGTCAACCATTGTCAGCTTAACTCCAGTGTTGTGTCAGTTACCTGTAGAACTGGTGCTAAAACGCCTCATTTAAAACATGCCCTGCCATCAAAACACACAATACAGATTACAGAGCAAAAGCACTTCATTCTATGAAGCTGTCTGTACTCAATACCTGTCATAGCTGTAACAGTTTTCTTGAGAAACTGCAAGCTAGCTGAGTTATCAAACTTTTGGGGGGGGGGAAACAAGCTATGACATCTTCCCCTACCAGCAAAATATTTACTCGGAAATGATGAAACCTTTCTTTCTCTATTCATTTCTGCTTGATTCCAGCTGATCTACAACATACCCCCCGGGGGCACACGCAAATAAAGGGAAACTTGTGTTCTACTTTGGAGACTTTCAGAGTCTTGCCGCTGAACTAACGTCAAAATGCACGGAGGCCTCAGAGACAAACGCGCAAAACATATAAATGCCCAATTACAGTAGCTTCAAAGAGAGACACAATAAAAAATTAATAACGGGGAGGCATCAAGTATTCCACAATGGCTAGGTTATGTAAGTGGCCTAAATAAAGAGAACAGACAGGGGTTTTGTTTTCGTTGAGAGCAAAAAGGGGGTGGAGGGATGGGGGGGGGGGGGATGGGGGGGGGCACAAGAGGGACTAAGCATTGTGAAGACAACACACCACTCTTTCAAAGACCTCAAAGTAGCTCCTCCCTCAAGTTGTCAACCCAATGCACTCTGACGTCGACTCGTTACCTCAATTCAACTTCAAGGCTGCAGACTTTTGAGCATTTCCACCAAGAAACGTCTCATCCCAGGATGACACGGTGCATATCCTGTGTACTACTACAAGCCTCATTTCAGCTATAGCATAATGTCTGTGGACACAGAAATGGGGGAAATGTGAAAACAGGGTGAGAATAAAACATGTTTATTCTGCACTATGTCTGACTAAGGATCAATATACTGTATAACATCCCACAGAACCCAAATATAACATAGAGATAACAGGAGCGGGTGATGGGAATCATTAGCTAGTTGGCGTTAGCTGAAGGGCATTATCAAGAGACATGATGTAATGCAGGCTAGCTTGTGTGGTCTATGGGATTTGCATATTCACAGAGAATTAGGTCTGTCCCTTCCACTAGCTGTCGTTACTCCAAAAAGAAGAGCATCTAAAAGAAGAGATAGGTTACCATTGTATCCTCAGAGGAAGTGAGGAGTTCTTATCCATTACATTGAAGAGTGAAGGAATAGTGAATTAATGGTCAATTTACTCAAGACAAACTATGAATATTACAGAACACTGAAGTCACTTCAATATTAATATTGGGAGCAACAGGGAAAACACTTGCCCCGAGCCATGAAATTAATCAATAATAGCTGCATGCCTGTGTCATTTTTTATTAGTCTTTGGTGGCACAAATTGGTTTAAATCTGATTGAAATGAAATGAACAGGTTTTCTACTGCTTATTCATGATATATTACATTAACAGATAAGGACTCCTCGCAGCTTGTTATATCATTGCAATATACCAGGATGGTCGCAGACACTGTGGCGGCATCAGAATCTGAGTTTCAGATGGTTACATTATGGGTATTTTCTGACTCACGTTGGGAATGATTATAGAGCAAACTGATTTGATTGACTATTTATGCGCCGTTGTCATCTGTGGGAAACTTGGTAATCCATTTCACCAAATCTGATACATTGAACATGATCTGAAATGTATAGTTTGAAGTACGATTTGTGGTCAGTTGTCTAGTAAGAGAGAGGTGTTATTTTCTGTTGTACAAGATGGTATAGAGTATAACATAACTACACACACAAAAAAAAGCTATACACTGTTTGATTATATCGAACATCCATGCATTTTACTTGGGACATGATGCCTATGAGCCCATTTAAAATATGTTGTTTTATTGTAAGCCTTCACTGCTGAACCCCTTATTTCACACATATAACGCTACAATAATGCATCAGTTGAATAACTTGCCAAGGTCTCCAGGCTTGCGTATATACCCTTTTGTCATGTTCCCAATAGGGATACCTCTGTGCTATTGTGCTGCTGTTGATAGCCCAAGCAATGAGTCATGACAATAACACAAATCATGCGTATCCCAGGGGGCATGAGTCTCCATCACGGCTCCTATTCCTGCAAGATAAACAACCTGCAATAGCTTTAAGTCTCTTCAGCACAATACAGAGTGGATGGAAGTGTCAAAATGGGGTTTATTATCTTGCTTCTGTGTTGCTTTGTTAGAGATAATTAGCATGAAGTACTAGTGGAGGCTTCTTGATATGCCATGTAATCTATGCCATTTAACAGACACTTTTATCCAAAGCGATTTACAGTCATACGTGCATATGGGTGGCCCCAGCAGGAATCAAACCCACTATCCTATCGTTGCAAGCGCCATACTCTACTAACTGAGCCAGGATCAAATCATGATTGAAGCATCAGTGCTAAGACCTACCATGATTGACAGTTGTTCCACCGTTTTGCTTAGGTTACGTAAGTGTCCCTATACTATAGCATCCAATTACTTGAGCTGTCAAAATGGGGCACCTAGGCTCACAGATGCATGCAATTGCGTCATGAATACCTGTTATTTTTACCATTCACCAGTACTCATGCAGAGAGGGTATAAGACACTGGGAACGCAGACAGCGTTGGTTCGACCCAAATCCTTGCAGTGACAGCCTGTAATCTTCTGTCTTGAGAGAAAGGTAAGAAACCTGTTTGATCTTTTGACTGAGGATTATGGAACGAATGGGAGACATAGGTAAAAGGAGCTCTATACATTTGGTGTAGTCTCTCCTTGAATAAGAGGACACTTTTCTTGAGCCATTACGCCTTACGTTACCCAGCACAGATCTAAATAACATTTTACAATAATATTTGTTGCCATATCAGTTGTAATGAGAATAGAAAATGCAAGTTACATCCCCACTCTATTGTGCCTCAGCTTAGTCAGTCAGGAAGTGATGTAACCTATCATAAGTACATGAGATTTATAACAGCAACACAGTTGTGTCAACTTGTTAGAAGTAAGTAGCTTTTTCTGAACCAGAACGGTCCATAGGGTAGGAGCCCATCTCCTGTTTCTGTAGCATGAGGCAGCTTGATGTACAAATACACCCCCTAGACAGGGCGCTAGTCTATCGCAGGACCAGGGTCAGTTGGTGTGGTCCATTCCTGGGCCCATCACTATTTATATTCTGCAAAACCACATGTTGCAATGCTATTACTTCACAATGTTAGCTGCAATGTACATTTTTGGAGACCAAACCAAGTCAGGGAGTTTAGCATGGCAATTATGCGACTGCGAAGTAGAACCGCTCTAAATGAATTGGACGATGATGTAGTCATGTAAGCACTAATCCCTGAATGAAACCCCATCTCTAACATAAGCATCCATGTCCTTTTGTCACTATGTTTAGTGTTCAAAGGACCATGAGTGGGTTCTGGTGAAAGCCTCCATTGCCCATTGAACACCTCAGCGTCCCAATGAAATCCCCCTGCTTACGCTGCATCCCAAATGGCACCTTTATTCCCTATATAGTGCACTACTTTTGACCAGGACCTATAAGGAATAGGGTGCCATTTGGGATGCATATAGAAAGCTGTTGCAGGCCTTCCTCCTCGAGACATGCTCCTTTCCAATTATGAAGAAATATGGAAGGGAGACAGCAACTGTCACAGGTCCCCCCCCCCCCCCCCCCATCTCCCTCACCTTCCCTACGAAATTTCATTTTAATTAATCTCTGGCAGAAATCGGCAGCTCGGCGACACGCGACACACATCACGGGCCCCTGAAGTACATCCAATTTTCTGTCTCAATAGGCATTAAATTAGCAAGAACATTTCCACTGTCGTCACCCCTGCGCATATAACAAATGGAATACATTTGGCGACGTGACATAATGGAGCGCTAACAAATGACTCGCTTGCGTGGACGTTGGGAGGGAGACAGAGCAGGTGAATCAATACCTAGGGCGCTCTGTCATGTAGTCGCTTAGGAGTTCGAAAATGTGCAGAAAGGCAGATTTGGGGATGTGGAATGGAATGGGAAGGAGACTTTCTGCTCTCTGTGGATTCATGTGGATATCTTCCAGGGCAGTGATATCATGTTTGCTTTTACAGAACGTCAATGGACTCTTTCTGGGCTCGTACCCATGGATGTTCTGAAGTAATGGTGTGTTTTACCTTTTTCGATTATGACTGCCTCAACTACAGTGTAATGTTCTGGCTGACTGCCAAGCTTAAAGAGTGACCACCCCAAAAAGCAGCTTCTTGATTTGAAACTATGTGGCATCGATATGAGTCCGAAACATTTATTCTAGTGTCAAAATTGACTACAAAGTGTAAATAAAAGGTGGTGTGTCACGGAATGAAGGGTACCGTAACCGTTTTTTTTTTGGTTTGGGTTTATTTAAATCCTGCCCACATGCCCACAGCTGGTAGCACCCAAGTAATCATCAATTCAGAGCACAGCTGCACACAACCCGATCAATTTGGTCAATTTGATTTGACATTCAATATAGGACCAGTTAGAGAGGAACCATCAGTAAATTACACAATGTACATGGGTCAATATTTTAAAATGTCAATACCTCCAAATTTCAATTACCTAAAAACCTCAAAACAACTATAAATTGTGGAAATGCATATACACATATTGAAAGCCTTTAATGAGATAATTAAAAGATGTGAAAAATGAAAATATTGTCTCATTTACAGTACATTGTGTAATTTATTGACGGTCCCTAGCCCCAGAGATAAGCTATCCAATGTCAAACCAACTTTGCCATAGCTGCACACCAGCTGGCTGAAGCTAATTGGCAAAATAAATAGGCTAGCACTAGCTAGCCTAGGCGACTTCAAGACACAAGGCCTAGTTAGACTGTATGAAGTTATCTAGAAGGGTGACTGACCGTAACCTGTGTACTGTATTGGCAGAGTGAATGCACAAACGCTTGCAATGTGCGAACACATACACACAAGAGATACCCACATTAAACCACTCCCCCAAGACTACTTTCGTTTGGCTTCAGTCATGGCCGCTGCATTAATGATCAAGCCGAAAAACAGAGCAACACCAGGAAGGGCTGAAACTCATTGGCTAAAACTCGAATGCTAGGGGCTGGCCCATATGGGGAGAAATGTAGGGAAAATGGAATGGCACAGCTTAAAAACAACTATCGTTTTCAAACCAGGGCATTTCGTGGCTAATTGAGGTAAAACAGTAATTCTGCTCATAGATTATGCATGTATGAACTACACATTGATGCATCCAGACCAAAACGGGAGTTTTTTCAATGTTGCTCGTCTGACTCTGAATTTGATTTGTGTAAATTGGTTTCATTTATGAATACAACACATGCTATTATTGGCACATGTGAGTGTTTGCTGCATTTAGAATAACGTATTAAAAGTCATGTTTTTTCTTGTTGTTTTATTTGTCACACAGATTGATAGTAGGGTTGATTAAGTATTAAATCCACTGGGAACACCAAAGTACTGTCTGCAAAGAGAAAAGACATGTGGCATGGGTGTGTCCCAAATAACACCCTATCCCCTACGCAGTGCTCTACTTTTGACCAGGGCCTACACCTTATTCCCTAGATAGTGCGCTACTTACTTAAGTCGTGCACTACACAGGGAATAGAGTGTTATTTGTGACACATCCTATGTCTCTGGAACTCTTAGAACTGTTACAATCATCCAACGTAGGCTACTCTCATTCCCTCCGATGTGATACGGCACAAACAGAATACGACTTTGTCATACGATCCTCAAAAGTCACACTATCTATGCTGGGATGAACAAAAAGACGACAGCTCATTTCAAATGCATTACGTGCACACACACTTCCCTTACACAGTAGAAACTTCCATTCCTTAACCACATGCTCTCCAGTCGGCACACATCAATGTCTGATACTGTCCACTCTGCTCTATATTCCTGAAAGATACTGCATATATCATTAAAGTGGTAATCTGGGATTTAAACAATAGTGGGAACCCCGCCATTTTGGGTTAACAAATGAGGGATGGAGCTGGAGAAATGAAACCACTCTCAAATTCAAAGACTGAGCTATGGATGTAAGGACTAACCATCTATTTGATGAAAATAATCATTTTAAAGCCATAGAGCTATGCAAATTAAAAAATCTAAAAGTTGATGTACCGATCCCAAATTGCCCCTTTGAAAAGAAACAACCGTCCTCTTTCATACAACTTTGAAAGGGTGGATTCTGCCCAACAAAATGGACACTATCTTTCACTGTGGAATCCAGGTCAGGCAATTCACAAAGCCTCATCCAAACCCATGATCTGCTCTCTCTTTTCACCGATCCCTTTGTTCATGCTGTCGGCATGCTTTAGATGGCAGCCGTGTGTGTCATCGTGTGAGCGGACACCTAATGAGGGAATCACGACTTAAAGCTTGTGTGAGGGTAGCGATAGATTGCACAGGTGAGGTATCCTATCAGAGCACTGTATAGTTGGATATAGTATCATGTGGTACATTAATCTCAAATCAATGCTGGCGTATTGAAAATGTCATTTTTGTCACTGTTTGGTTGAAAAGGTTACAGTGTAATTATAGGCAGTTCCACCATTAGTTACTCTCAGGCCCATGTGTCATGATTAATTTATTTGGTCATATACTTTATGGTTATTGATCTGTATTTACATTATTGTAGCCATTGGAGAAGGTGTGGTCCATATATAAGTTTTGGTGGAGCTGTCCATTCAGCACCACAAATAGCCTGGTCAGCCTGGTCAGGACCATGGACAGCGCCTTATAAATCAATCGCCGATAACAGTGTTGGCGGTCTTAGTTGGTCTTGGTCTTTCCAGCTCAAAGGCCTCTGGTACTCTATCCATTAACGAGCACTGTGATACTTCACCATTTTTTAAATATCAAGCATCTATTCTGTATTATTAGTGTGTGTGTGTGTGTGTGTGTGTGTGTGTGTGTGTGTGTGTGTGTGTGTGTGTGTGTGTGTGTGTGTGTGTGTGTGTGTGTGTGTGTGTGTGTGTGTGTGTGTGTGTGTGTGTGTGTGTGTGTGTGTGTGTGTGTGTGTAGAGATTCAGTGCAAACACTATCTAAGGTGCAAATAGTCTCTAAGAGTCTCTAAGGTGCAGGTCCAAGCAGGAAGACAGCTAGGGATAGCTGTTTTGGAGGAAGCTGTCTCGGAGCCTGTCGGTCCGACACCACAAAATGCTCTCGACGGTACAGCTGTAGAACTTATTGAGGATCTGAGGGCCCAAATTTCTGCAGTCGCCTGCGGTTAAAGAAGGTTTGTTGCGCCGCCTTCTCCATGGTGTCGGTGTGATTGGCCCATGTCAGGTCCTCTGTTGACCCTCGCTACTGCAGTTGCATTAGGATGCGTTCAGACCCAGGGCCCTGAGCTTAATAAAGAGCTGTGCAGCTAGTTACACACTTTTAACAACAATGTTTTCAACTGACATATTTGACACACATTAACACTGTGCGTGTTCATTTATACTGTAATTAATACTCAACATGTCCTCACCTGCTACACCACCATGTCTGTATCAATAACTGATTTCACCTGCATTGCTTCACTTTGCACTTCAAAGTAAATCTCAGCTCTGTTAAAAGAGTACTCAAGAAAACCTCTAATTTATCATAGTGATTAAGAAGTAACATTAAAGCAGAGTAATATACCTCACTAACATTAAACAACTTTACAGAAAAACCTACATTTGCTAAAATAAGTCAATCAAAAATGATGAGAGAATAGTCCGATTAACTGATAATTGACACAGATATATTCCCAGGTGGGGAAATGTTGAATAATTAGTACTGTATAAATGAACATGCACAATGTCGACATGTGTTAAATATTTAAGTTGAAAACATTGTATGTTGAAAACACTGTTTGTGTGTGTGTAACCAGTTGCAAAGACTTTTTTATTTAAAATGCTCAAATAATAATTTAGAGTTGAATGAACGTATGACACAAGTTGAACAAACACATAATTTTGACATTTTTCTCAAGTTTGAGCTAAGTTTGGGCCAACTATTTGTTTGTTTTGTTTTAGGTAACACTTGGACCAAAAAGTTGTGTAAACAAAAGGCTGTGGAACCAGTTACTTAATAATAATTCACTGAAAAAAATAGATTTGTGTTTTTTTCTTCCAGCGTGAGTAAGAGTAAGAGAAATTGCTAATAATGCCGATATACTTGAAATCAAAGCCTATTATGTGATCTCTATACTAGACTTATGGGACGTAAAAGCATGGCTGAGCACACTGTTGCATAACCTTCCTCCCGTTTATCCTCCTCCCTTTGTCTCCTGCGTTTTAATTGGCTCAGACTGATTCAACCTTCCAACCCAGTCGGTTCCTAGCACATCCTGGCGCTAAGCATTATTCCACGCTAATTACCAACACAGCCTGCAATAATCTGCTTCATAACGAGCCACCCTCCTGCTGATTTATCCCTCCTTATACTTCTCATTCTCTTTCTCTCTCTCTCTCTCTCTCTCTCTCTCTCTACACTTTACCCATTTGGCTCAACTTATTCCACTCTCTCTGTACCTCATATTGCAGCTTATAGAGACCCCAACTCATGTGTAGAACAATCTTAAAATTATATACTTTGGTTTAGATACAAACATCATTTTGTGTGTGTGTGACTCTCCTATTGGTGTGAGTTGAGCCACCCTTGTTTCTGGGAAACCATACACAAAATTAATCATATGACCAAATATTTAGGAAGAGGTCATCATTTCAGTCTGTGAAGGAAGAAACCACATGGGAAAAGTGGTAAGCATGTTGTTCACCAAGTCAAATGAATGTATTGTATTAGAGGTTTCATGCTGCTTGTATCTAAACCAAAGTAGATCATTTTAAGATTGTTCTATACATCAGTCGGGGTCTCTATACGCTGCAATATGAGGTCCTAAACCTAACATGGAAGTGCATCCTTTTAGCTGTGTGGGCTAAAATAGTGAGTTGAGCCAATGGCAAGTTGAGCAAATTGAAGTGTTTTCTTCCCAGGCATAATGCAAGGCTTAATACCGGGCCTTGCCTATGATAAACGTGTTTAAAAAAGTAAAAAGTGTTAAGCCTGTGTTAAAATATGCTTAAGATTATTAGAATACAAAAAAGTGATTGTGATTGTGTTTGGAAAATAAAGATAGGCATGGTTGTTAAGAACTAGTGGTAATATTTCATTCACTACATAAATGTGTCGGCGGCTTAACTTACCCTGACCAAAAAAAGATACCGCTTTTCTGGACAAGCTGTGTACTTTATGTTTTCACAACAGTAATATTTATGAATTCTGCTAATTTCCAGGAATACACAACATCCTGAAATATATGTAGATATCTTTGTTAGAAAAAATACTTTCCCTTGACAGAGTAATACGAAATGTAAAGAATGGCTCAACTTACCCCACTCTCCCCTAAATCCTTTTCCATGTCCATGTTTGCCCAGATATCGGTAAGGTACTGTAACTTCACACACACGGCGCTACAGCTTCGAGAACCCTGTCCTTCAAGACTAATGACGGTTAAAAAGCAATCAGGTGATAGCAGCGGTCGTGGGCAGTATATCTCCGTGGTTTATTGCTCACGCCATGTCATGGCTCCAGCACTGTTTAAATGATTGCTATGTAAATCACCTGAAATGCTTTCGTATTGGAAAGCAGCAGATTTAAGGTGCTGGTGGAGGCGTTGAGACTAAGTGGACAGTAACCCGATGCTTGAGGGGGCTTTGGAGAGGGCCCTCCTCTGCTCATTTATCAGCGTGTCTGTCTAGCGTGTGTGGACGCCATGTTCTAAGACGTTGAAACAAATGAAGCCCTCTTCCCATACTTTATGTACATGGTGGTTTCTGCTTACTGTGTTGAAATG
Organism: Oncorhynchus clarkii lewisi; assembly: GCF_045791955.1. Taxonomy (NCBI): domain Eukaryota; kingdom Metazoa; phylum Chordata; class Actinopteri; order Salmoniformes; family Salmonidae; genus Oncorhynchus; species Oncorhynchus clarkii. The sequence continues at coordinate 22,504,314 of NC_092155.1, read as the reverse complement.
GGGCCCTGTAATCAAAGTTTTGACTGTGTTGCAGAAGCACTGTTACTTTCAAGTACTTAAAGAGTTTACATATGACCCTTTTTTTACTTTGTATAACCTTATCTTAAGTTGTACATTTGTTTTTACACTGCTGCTACTCGCTGTTTATTATCTATGCATATAGTCACTTTACAAATGACCTCGACTAACCTGTACCCCCACACATTGACTCGGTACCGGTACCCCCTGTTTGTAGCCTCGTTAATGTTATGTAAATGTATTGTGTTTTTTTTTCAAATCAACTTTTTGATTGATACGATTTTTTAAACTTTAGTTTATTTAGTAAATATTTTCTTAACTCTATTTCTTGAACTGCATTGTTGGTTAAGGGCTTGTAAGTTAAGCATTTCACGGTAAGGTCTACACCTTTTGTATTCGGCTCATGTGACAGATACAATTTCATTTGATTAAGTTGCAAGTGCACACTTTGAGAAAAGTGTGGAGAATTGTGAAGCAGTATCTGGTTTGTGATATCACATTCTGTCTCACTGTCTCACTGACGCCTATTCGAATCATTAAACGCTAAATCCCCCCAGCAGACTGATATAAGCCATGAGTAAGGTCAGGGTTTTATAAAGAACTGGCCTGCTCAACTCAATAGTCTTCATTCAAGTCTTTGAGCAGGGTTTTAAGGGCATATTATAACTAATTGAGAGTAGGCCTTCTCTTTAGCAGTGGTGGAAAGTGCTTAAGTAAAAATACTAAGTTGTTTTTGGGGGTTATCTGTACTCAAATCAAATCAAATCAAATGTATTTATATAGCCCTTCGTACATCAGCTGATATCTCAAAGTGCTGTACAGAAACCCAGCCTAAAACCCCAAATAGCAAGCAATGCAGGTGTAGAAGCACGGTGCTTAGGAAAAACTCCCTAGAAAGGCCAAAACCTAGGAAGAAACCTAGAGAGGAACCAGGCTATGTGGGGTGGCCAGTCCTCTTCTGGCTGTGACGGGTGGAGATTATAACAGAACATGGCCAAGATGTTCAAATGTTCATAAATAATAATAAGGCAGAACAGTTGAAACTGGAGCAGCAGCACGGCCAGGTGGACTGGGGACAGCAAGGAGTCATCATGTCAGGTAGTCCTGAGGCATGGTCCTAGGGCTCAGGTCCTCCGAGAAAGAGAAAGAAAGAGAGAAAGAGAGAATTAGAGAGAGCACACTTAAATTCACACAGGACACCGAATAGGACAGGAGAAGTACTCCAGATATAACAAACTGACCCTAGCCCCCCGACACATAAACTACTGCAGCATAAATACTGGAGGCTGAGACAGGAGGGGTCAGGAGACACTGTGGCCCCATCCGAGGACACCCCCGGACAGGGCCAAACAGGAAGGATATAACCCCACCCACTTTGCCAAAGCACAGCCCCCACACCACTAGAGGGATATCTTCAACAACCAACTGACCATCCTGAGACAAGGCTGAGTATAGCCCACAAAGATCTCCGCCACGGCACAACCCAAGGGGGGGGCGCCAACCCAGACAGGATGATCACATCAGTGACTCAACCCACTCAGGAGACTCACCCCCCCCAGGGATGGTATGAGAGAGCCCCAGTAAGCCAGTGACTCAGCCCCTGTAATAGGGTTAGAGGCAGAGAATCCCAGTGGAAAGAGGGGAACCGGCCAGGCAGAGACAGCAAGGGCAGTTCATTGCTCCAGAGCCTTTCCGTTCACCTTCCTACTCCTGGGCCAGACTACACTCAATCATATGACCCACTGAAGAGATGAGTCTTCAGTAAAGACTTAAAGGTTGAGACCGAGTTTGCGTCTCTGACATGGGTAGGTAGACCGTTCCATAAAAATGGAGCTCTATAGGAGAAAGCCCTGCCTCCAGCTGTTTGCTTAGAAATTCTAGGGACAATTAGGAGGCCTGCGTCTTGTGACCGTAGCGTACGTGTAGGTATGTACGGCAGGACCAAATCAGAGAGATAGGTAGGAGCAAGCCCATGTAATGCTTTGTAGGTTAGCAGTAAAACCTTTAAATCAGCCCTTGCTTTGACAGGAAGCCAGTGTAGGGAGGCTAGCACTGGAGTAATATGATCCAATTTTTTGGTTCTAGTCAGGATTCTAGCAGCCGTATTTAGCACTAACTGAAGTTTATTTAGTGCTTTATCCGGGTAGCCGGAAAGTAGAGCATTGCAGTAGTCTAACCTAGAAGTGACAAAAGCATGGATTAATTTTTCTGCAACATTTTTGGACAGAAAGTTTCTGATTTTTGCAATGTTACGTAGATGGAAAAAAGCTGTCCTTGAAATGGTCTTGATATGTTCTTCAAAAAAGAGATCAGGGTCCAGAGTAACGCTGAGGTCCTTCACAGTTTTATTTGAGACGACTGTACAACCATTAAGATTAATTGTCAGATTCAACAGAAGGTCTCTTTGTTTCTTGGGACCTAGAACAAGCATCTCTGTTTTGTCCGAGTTTAAAAGTAGAAAGTTTGCAGCCATCCACTTCCTTATGTCTGAAACACATGCTTCTAGCGAGGGCAATTTTGGGGCTTCACCATATTTCATTGAAATGTACAGCTGTGTGTCATCCGCATAGCAGTGAAAGTTAACATTATGTTTTCGAATGACATCCCCAAGAGGTAAAATATATAGTGAAAACAATAGTGGTCCTAAAACGGAACCTTGAGGAACACCGAAATTTACAGTTGATTTGTCAGAGGACAAACCATTCACAGAGACAAACTGATATCTTTCTGACAGATAAGATCTAAACCAGGCCAGAACTTGTCCGTGTAGACCAATTTGGGTTTCCAATCTCTCCAAAAGAATGTGGTGATCGATGGTATCAAAAGCAGCACTAAGGTCTAGGAGCACGAGGACAGATGCAGAGCCTCGGTCCGATGCCATTAAAAGGTCATTTACCACCTTCACAAGTGCAGTCTCAGTGCTATGATGGGGTCTAAAACCAGACTGAAGCATTTCGTATACATTGTTTGTCTTCAGGAAGGCAGTGAGTTGCTGCCTTTTCTAAAATTTTTGAGAGGAATGGAAGATTCGATATAGGCCGATAGTTTTTTTATATTTTCTGGGTCAAGGTTTGGCTTTTTCAAGAGAGGCTTTATTACTGCCACTTTTAGTGAGTTTGGTACACATCCGGTGGATAGAGAGCCGTTTATTATGTTCAACATAGGAGGGCCAAGCACAGGAAGTAGCTCTTTCAGTAGTTTAGTTGGAATAGGGTCCAGTATGCAGCTTGAAGGTTTAGAGGCCAATATTATTTTCATCATTGTGTCAAGAGATATAGTACTAAAACACTTGAGCGTCTCTCTTGACCCTAGGTCCTGGCAGAGTTGTGCAGACTCAGGACAACTGAGCTTTGAAGGAATACGCAGATTTAAAGAAGAGTCCGTAATTTGCTTTCTAATAATCATGATCTTTTCCTCAAAGAAGTTCATGAATTTATCACTGCTAAAGTGAAAGCCATCCTCTCTTGGGGAATGCTGCTTTTTAGTTAGCGTTGCGACAGTATCAAAAATGAATTTCGGATTGTTCTTATTTTCCTAAATTAAGTTAGAAAAATTGGATGATCGAGCAGCAGTAAGGGCTCTTCGGTATTGCACAGTACTGTCTTTCCAAGCTAGTCGGAAGACTTCCAGTTTGGTGTGGCGCCATTTCCGTTCCAATTTTCTGGAAGCTTGCTTCAGAGCTCGGGTATTTTCTGTGTACCAGGGAGCTAGTTTCTTATGAGAAATGTTTTTAGTTTTTAGGGGTGCAACTGCATCTAGGGTATTGCGCAAGGTTAAATTGAGTTCCTCAGTTAGGTGGTTAACTGATTTTTGTCCTCTGGCGTCCATGGGTAGACAGAGGGAATCTGGAAGGACATCAAGGAATCTTTGTTGTCTGTGAATTTATAGCACGACTTTTGATGTTCCTTGGTTGGGGTCTGAGCAGATTATTTGTTGCAATTGCAAACGTAATAAAATGGTGGTCCGATAGTCCAGGATTATGAGGAAAAACATTAAGATCCACAACATTTATTCCATGGGGCAAAACTAGGTCCAGAGTATGACTGTGACAGTGAGTGGGTCCAGAGACATGTTGGACAAAACCCACTGAGTCGATGATGGCTCCGAAAGCCTTTTGGAGTGGGTCTGTGGACTTTTCCATGTGAATATTAAAGTCACCAAAGATTAGAATATTATCTGCTATGACTACAAGGTCCGATAGGAATTCAGGGAACTCAATGAGGAACGCTGTATATGGCCCAGGAGGCCTGTAAACAATAGCTATAAAAAGTGATTGAGTAGGCTGCATAGATTTCATGACTAGAAGCTCAAAAGACAAAAACGACATTTTTTTTTTTTGTAAATTGAAATTTGCTATCGTAAATGTTAGCAACACCTCCGCCTTTGCGGGATGCACGGGGGATATGGTCACTAGTGTAGCCAGGAGGTGAGGCCTCATTATACACAGTAAATTCATCAGGTTTAAGCCATGTTTCAGTCAGGCCAATCACATCAAGATTATGATCAGTGATTAGTTAATTGACTATAATTGCCTTTGAAGTAAGGGATCTAACATTAAGTAGCCCTATTTTGAGATGTGAGGTATCATGGTCTCTTTCAATAATGACAGGAATGGAGGAGGTCTTTATCCTAGTGAGATTGCTAAAGCGAACATCGCCATGTTTAGTTTTGCCCAACCTAGGTCGAGGCACAGACACGGTCTCAATGGTGATAGCTGAGCTGACTACACCGACTGTGCTAGTGGCAGACTCCACTATGCTGGCAGGCTGGCTAACAGCCTGCTGCCTGGCCTGCACCCTGTACTCTACTTTATTATTTCTACTTGTACTTTTACTTCACAACTTTCCTAAAGAAAATGATGTACTTTTACTTCATACATTTCCCTGACAGCCAAAAGTACTTCTTACATTTTGAATGCTTAGCAGGACAGAAAATTGTCCAATTCACACACTTATCAACAGAACATACCTGGTCATCCCTACTGCCTCTGATCTTACGGACCCACTAAACACATCTGCCTCGTTTGTAAATGATGTCTGAGTGATGGAGTGTGCCCCTGGCTACCCGTAAATACATTTTAAAAAATTAAATTGTGCCATCTGTACATTTATATATTCAGAAGCCTATATACTGCAAATATAAAGGTGTGTTTTATATACTGTATCATGCATATATGACACTATTCCTAAGACGGGTGATTCTGTGTATTTAGATTTAGATTCATAGTTTATTAGTCACATGCACAGGGTTGCAGATGTAAATGCAGGGTACAGCAAAGGTCAAAGGGAAGCTAATCAAACAATACAAATAAAATAATAATAATAAACACTGCCCACGTCTGAGGGATGGAAACGGGGAGAACAGTCCGTGCCTCTGGTGGCTGGGGTCCCTGATGATCGACTTGGCCTTCCTGCGACACCTGGTGTTGTAGGTGTCCTGTAGGTCAGGCAGTGTGCACCCAATTGTGCATTCGGCTGAGCGTACCACCCTCTGTAGCGCCTTGTGGTCTGTGATGATGGAGTTGCTGTACCAGGCTGTGATGTAGCCCGACAGTATGCTCTCAATGGTGCTCCTGTAGAACACTGTGAGGGCCCTCAGGGACAGACCAAATTTCTTCAGCCTCCTAAGGCTGACGAGTCACTGTTGTGCCTTCAACACAGTGTCCTTGTGGTTTGACCATTTTAGCTCCTCTGAGATGTGTATGCCAATGAACTTGAAGTAAGTGCTTCCCCTTCTTCAAGTAGATACACTACTTAGTGTCTTAATGATGCCCAACTGTTGTGAAATGTAACTCTCAAAGTGGGATCAATGATGAGAAATACTTTGGTCTTGAGATGTGCCAAATTAATACAGCCCTTTATATGGGGTAATAGGGACCTCTGCTGGTGAATGGGTGATATTACTCATTTGAATCTGATGGAGATGATGCAAGCTTAGATTGGAATTACACAAACAATCAACAACACCAATTAAAACCGGCAACCAAATAAATTAAATAAATAATCAGTTGAATTTCAGAAAGGGGCGGGACATAAACTAGAACAGATCTCTTGTCCATTGTGATTTTCTTCACTGACTAGACAACTTAGACTTGGCCATAACCAACATGAACTTTCCACCAGACCTGGGTTCAAATACTATTTAAAATTATTTCAAATATTTTAGCTGTTAGCTTGATAGAGCTTGCCTGTTGCAATGGAACCAATAGAAAAGTCCCAAAAGTTTAAACCCTGTCAACATGGCAGGTTAAAACAAACGCTCAAAGTATCTGAAAGATTTCAAATAGTGTTTGAACCCAGGTCTGGTTATCACTTGCACTCACGACCACTTGCCCTCAAGGTGCGAGACTGTTTTGCCAACTGGATTTAGGTGGTCAAATGAAATGCTATGAAATGCCAACCTAAACTATGATTACCAGCGGAACAATTTGTTAGCGTAACTTGTGACTGCTTAGCACGATTATCACTACAGAGCTTTGTGAGACTTGGTTGTTGCACTGTAACAAAGTAGCTGTTGTCTAGGCCTGCATATCTCAACGTATTGCCCTCCAACCCTACATATTTTCACTGTGCTGCCTCTATCCCTTGCCAAATATTTTGTGTGAAGTAGTATTGGTAGAGAAAAGGTCAGGGATATTTTAGATCCTTTTCTTTCAACACAGTCAAATTGCAGGGATTACAGGAATCAGTATGCAGTTGCAGCATATTGCCTTCATAAGGTTGTCATCAAGCGCCTGTCAGTTTAAGTTTGGGCTGCATCTCAATCCACCACATCCGCCTGTGTCGACCTTCCAGATCTGCTGTGGAAAGTGGCAGAGCTACAGCACTGTTTGTCAAATCGGTTTTCTCACGAAAACATTTTGGTCCATGACCCCCCACAAGTGTCACGGGACTGTCTGAAGGTAACCCATACAAATGAATGGAAGTATGGAGGTTGTTTTGTGGCAACAAAAATAAGGGCTATATACTGTATATATACAGTGGGGAGAACAAGTATTTGATACACTGCCGATTTTGCAGGTTTTCCTTCTTACAAAGCATGTAGAGGTCTGTAATTTTTATCATAGGTACACTTCAAGGCAAAGGGTGGCTACTTTGAAGAATCTCAAATATAAAATATATTTTGATTTGTTTCACACTTTTTTGGTTACTACATGATTCCATATGTGTTATTTCATAATTCTGATTTCTTCACTATTATTCTAACAATGTAGAACGTAGTAAATAAGAAAGAAAAACACTTGAATGAGTAGGTGTGTGCAAACTTAACTCATACTGTATATATTTCCTAAGCTTTCTTATATCTCCCAGATACAGGACAGACACTTCAAAACCTTATTCCTTATGATTCACTTTTTGACTGTCTTTTTGGCCATTTATAAATGTGTTTCTAAGGTCTATAGTAGTAAAGGTCAAAATCAATATTTTATTTATTTATTCCTAAAGTTCCAAATCAAATAGCAAACTGATCCATGGTATGACCATCTTAAAACAATTCCATATGTTTGCTTAGTATCAAGGCACAAGGCGAGACCCAGATGCAGACACAGGAAGCAGATGGTTGGAGTCTTACAATGTTTAATAATCCAAAGCGGTAGGCATGAGAATGGTCGTGGACAGGCAAAAAGGTAAAAACCAGATCAGAGTCCAAGAGGTACAGAGTGGCAGACAGGCTCGTGGTCAAGGCAGGCAGAATGTTCAGGCAGGCGGGTACAGAGTCCAGAAACAGGCAAAGGTCAAAACTGGGAGGACTAGAAAAAGGAGAATAGCAAAAGGAGTACAGGAAAAATACGTTGGTTGACTTGACTAAACAGACAAGACGAACTGGCAAAGAGAGACAGGAAACCCCGGGATAAATACACTGGGGAAAATAAGCGACACCTGGGGGGGTGGAGAGATCAGGGCGTGACAGCTTAGTAGAACCCCCCCTTAGACTTTTAGAGGTTCATGGCAGTTTATGATCATTTCTGTCGCTTTACATATACTATGTCCATAACTCTGTTATGAGGCATGACATACTAAAATATCTGCTTGCTTAGCGAGGGCTCACTTGGAAAAGAGTTGTCAATATCAACGTGACTTCCCTGGATAAATGCAGGATAATAGATCAGAGAACATGTTTATGATTAAAACAACCACTAAATATTGATAAGGTTGTATCCACATCAGTTCACTTCAACAACCGTATCTTTGAATTTCCTGAAAACCTGCCTACACAGAGGACTAGGAGCAGTCCTTCAGAACCACAGTACACTCTTAGAAGAAAAATGTGCTATCTAGAACTATCAGCTGTCCAAATAAGAGAACCCTTTGAAGAACCCTTTTTGGTACAAGGTAAAAACCCTTTTGGGTTGCATGTAGAATCCTTTCCATAGAGGGTTCTACATGGAACCCGAAAGGGTTCTACCTGAAACCAAAAAGGGTTCTACTTGGAACCTGAAAGGGTTCTCCTATGGGATCCCCTTTTTTGAAGAGTGCAGAGCTCTGATACAATGTGGTGTAATTTGCAGGAGGCACCGACGAGCTCCGATCATGAGGCGTGGTCATCCCATCAGCAGTGCATCACAAGGAGGCATGTTGTAAGCCAGTCCCACTATTACCATAAGGGCATTCCTGTGTTTGTTCAAGATATAAGAATGTGGCCCTTAGGCGGTCTACAAAATCTGACCGTTTTTTTTCTCTGAAGCCAACTAGGCTAGACATTATGTAATATGGGCCGATGCAATCATGTGTTTACTGTAGCAATAAGCCCTTGTTTTATGCAGCTACATACACTATGGAAGTTTGGTTAATTGCAAAATGTTGGCATGCATGTTTACTTTGTGGTGGTTCATGACATAGACTGGCCAGGTGAATCCAGATGAAAGCTATGATCCCTTATTGATGTCACTTGTTAAATCCACTTCAATCAGTCTGGATAAAGGGGAGGAGGACAGGTTAAAGAAGGATTTTTAAGCCTTGAGACAATTGAGACATGGATTGTTTATATGTGTCATTCAGAGGGTGACTGGTAAATACAACATATCTGAGTGCCTTTGAACAGGGTATGTTACTGTAGTAGGTGCCAGGCGCAGCGGTTTAGGTCAAGAACTGCAACGCTGTTGGGGTTTTTCACACTCAACGGTTTCCCATTTGTATGAAGAATGTACATATGTGCTATAATATTAATGACTTAATATTAATCAATTTATTATCTCAAAACCATACAAATGCTCATTTTTAGCCAAACAATTAATGTGCTTACTCAACTGTGTGGGAAGGTGTGCCCCATTAGTACATTTTTCTATCCAATATTTCTCTTCATTTAGGTGACCCCTCAGACGCAAAGGTTCCATATAGCCTCTTTAACTACTGTGAATTCATGTGAACTTGGATATATGAAGGAATGATTCTCATAATCACATGAACGAGATGAGGCAGGAAAAGGAGAAGAAGGAAGAGAGGGGAGGGGGATAGTGGGCGCCAACCGAGAGGTTGAACAGCTCCTAGTTGCAGTGTTAATGACTCCCACTGTGCCTTTTTGACCAAGGGCAAGGATTACCATTAAGCTCCAGTCACATCTCACTTGATCAAAGAGGTTGCAACGGTTGTAGGCTACTTCACATAGACAGAATAGTAGTTAAGAGGAGGGATAATGAGGGAGACTGATTGGTCAAGAGATGTGCACATGCATGTGTATGCCGTTTGGGTTTTAATGTGCACCCATCCAGAAAAAAACTATAGTTTTAATTTCATGTTGACTCTCTTGCACCTGTGGTGATATTTACTCAATACTTATGGGGGTATCTGTTATTATTTTTGACATGTATAGTAAGAGGTTGCCCTACTTTGTAATGGGAGTGGGCAGTATTGTCTTAATTTTAACCACGTATCAACTTCCGATATGCATTCTTATATTCATATATAATGTAAGATGATACTTTAAACTATGAATATGCATGTGGATTCCAAGGTTGTGGGTATGTTTGTAAAATGGTGTGTGTTTTTGGTTTTTACTATTTTGGGGACCAGAGGTCCTCACAAGGATAGTAAAACAAGAACACACAATTCTGACAAGTGGGGACATTTTGTGTGTGTGTGTGTGTGTGTGTGTGTGTGTGTGTGTGTGTGTGTGTGTGTGTGTGTGTGTGTGTGTGTGTGTGTGTGTGTGTGTGTGTGTGTGTGTAGTCTTTTTAAATTATTGGTCAACAATAGCCAAATATATAGAGAATGCCTAATATATATGTAGAGTATCAGTCAAAAGTTTGAACACATCTACTCATCCAAGGGTTTTTGTTTATTTTTACTATTTTCTACAATGTAGAATAATAGTGGAGACATCTCAACTATGATATAACCCCTATGGAATCATGTAGTAACCAAAAAAGTGTATATATATTTTAAATTTGAGATCCTTGGCCTTGATGACAGCTTTGCACAATCTTGGCATTCTCTCAACCAGCTTCATGAGGAATTATTTTCCACCAGCCTTAAAGAAGTTCACACATATACTGAGCACTTGTTGGCTGCTTTTCCTTCACTTTGAGATCCAACACATCCCAAAATGTCTCAATTAGGTTTAGGTCGGGTGATTGTGGATGATAGATCATCTGATACAGCACTCCATCACTCTCCTTACACAGCCTGGAGGTGTGTTGGGTCATTGTCCCATTGAAAAACAAATGATAGTCCCACTAAGCACAAACCAGATGGCATGGCGTATCGCTGCAGAATGCTGTGGTAGCCATGCTGGTTAAGTGTGACTTGAAATCTAAATAAATCACAGACAATGTCATTAGCAAAGCACCATCACACCTCCTCCTCCATGCTTCACGGTGGAACCACACATAAAGAGATCATCCACTCACCTACTATGCGTCTCACAAAAACACGGCGGTTGGAACCAAACATCTCACATTTGGACTCATCAGACCAAAGGACAGATTTCCACCGGTCTAATGTCCATTGCTCGTGTTTCTTGGCCCAAGCAAGTCTCTTCTTATTATTGGTGTCCTTTAGCAGTGGTTTCTTTGCAGAAATTGTTACTTGAACTCTGTGAAGCATTTATTTGGGCTGCAATTTCTGAGGCTGGTAATTATAATGAACGTATCCTCTGCAGCAAAGGTAACTCTGTTAATTGAAATTCATTCCAGGTGACTACCTCATGAAGCTGGTTAAGAGAATGCCAAGAGTGCGCAAAACTGTCATCAAGGCAAAGGGTGGCTACTTTGAAGAATCTCAAATATAAAATAAATGTGGATTTGTTTAACACTTTTTTGGTTTCTACGTGATTCCATGTGATATTTCATAGTTTTGATGTCTTCACTATTATTCTACAATGTAGAAATAGTAAAAATAAAGAAAAACCTTTGAATGAGTAGGTGTGTCCAAACGTTTGGCTGGTACTGTAATATATAACCTTTCATTATTGTACAGATGACCTGCTTGAGTTAACCAATGATATACAAATGAAGGTCTTTTTGCAACTAAAACAATTATCAGAATGGATACCAAAGGACCAGAATTAAGGTTCACTGACCTATATATATTACCTCATAATTGTCACCCTCTGATCTGATTCACCTGTCTTTGTGCTTGTCTCCACCCCTCTCCAGGTATCGCCAATCTTCCCCATCTTCTGTTGACAGTTAATTTTGTTTCATGAAACCTGCCAGCCTACCAGTGTTTTCTAGTTTTACCTTTCTGCCTGCCCTGACCCTGAGCCTGCCTGCCGTTCTGGCCATTTTGAACCCTATCTAAATTACTGACCTCTGCCAGCCCTTGACCTGTCATTTTGCCTGCCCCTGTATTAGTAATAAGCTTTTGTTACTTCAACACTGTCTGCATCTGGGTCTTACCTGAAACGTGACAGTACGAACTGGCCATGACTGACCCAGCAGACTCAGACCAGCTCCGCAACGCCATCTCCTCCCAAGGAGCCACCATTGGAAGGTACGAGGAGTTGCTTCATGGTCTTATGGAAGGGTTCCAGACCTTGGCCGAATGCCATGACAAAGCATTGAACACATTGCTGGAGCAATTCCGCAGGTAGTCTGTTAGGCAGCATACCATGATGGTAACCTCCTACCCCCTCAGCAATCCGGCTGTTAGCAGCATCGCCTCGCTAGTCACCCCGGTTTCCCAGGAACCCCGCTTACCTCACCCGGAATGCTTCGATGGAGAGGCAGGCACCTGTCGGGCGTTTCTCGCCCAGTGTTCACTCATCATTGAGCTGCAGCCCTCCTCCTTCCCCTCGGACCGCTCTAAGATAGCATACCTCATCACGCTGATGTCCGAGAGGGCTCTCGCCTGGGCTACGGCAGTACGGGAACAACAGTTGGTTGTATGCTTCAGTCTGGAGGAGTTTGTGGCGGAAGTTAAGAAGGTTTTTGAGGCTCCATTGTCCTTGAGAGAGGCTGCCCAGAAGTTACTCCAGCTTCGGCAAGACTCCTGAAGTGTGGCAGACTATGCAGTGGATTTCTGCACGTTGGCAGCTGAGAGTGCCTGGAACCCAGAAGCACTGTTTGACATGTTCCTGCATGGAGTATCGGAGGAAGTAAAGGACGAGCTTATAACCCGGGAACCACCAACAGATATCAACTGGCTCATCTCCTTGACCATTCAGATCAATGGGCGACCACGGGAACAAAGTAAGGAGAGGAGTGTCGATTCCACCTCGCTTCCGAGGCATCCCGGAAGTCCATGATGACTCCGTTGCTTAGGCTAACTGATTTCCTCCGAGAGCCTCCGAAGACTGCCGATTCACCTCTTCCAGAGCCTATGCAACTAGGCAGAGCTAGGCTGTCTCCAGCTGAATGCCTGTACAAGCTTCACACTAAGAGTTGCCTGTATTGCAGGAGTACTGGTTATTTCGTCTCCACCTGTCCACTAAAAGATCAGGCTCACTGGCAGGAGCGAGTACTCTGGTGGGCCATACGGATAACTTTTCCTCTCCACTTACTCTCCCCGCTTTACATGCCATTTTGCTGTGGGGGAACGAGTCAATCTCTCTGGGTACTCATCTGAGAGCTTTATGGATGCTACACGCTACCCTGGCTTCCGAGCTGGACATCCATACTCAGCCCCTCTCCATTCCCATGGACGTTAGAGCGCTGAACGGGCGCTCTATAGGCTGGGTCACCCACAAAACCATCCCCATCAACCTACGTGTGTCAGGGAACCACAGTGAGACGATTCAATTCCTGCTCGTTAAGTCTCCTCAGTCAGGTTCCCGTGGTATTGGAATTCTCCTGGCTCCAGCGCCACAATCCCCTCATTGACTGGTCTGCTGGTGCCATCATGGGCTGGAGCCCGTTCTGCCACACCCATTGCCTGAAGTCAGTAGAGCCTGCCCCGGGATGTCTTCCTGGGGGCTCGGTAGTTGCCCTGGACCTCTCCGCCATTCCGAGTACCAAGACCTCCGGAAGGTGTTCAGTAAGGCCCGGGCTACTTCGATTCTGTTGCACCAGCCATATGGAGGCGGGATTTACTTTCTCCCAGGCACCACTCCACCCTGGGGACAACTGTACTCTCTGTCGTGTCCGGAGACAAAGGTTATGAAGACCTACATTGAGGACTCCCTAGCTGCTGGGTTCATCCGTCCCTGCTTCGGCACAGGGTTCTTCTTTTTGGAGAAGACGGACAAAACCCTGCATCCGTGCATCGACTACCGGGGTCTCAACGACATCATGTTGACTAACCGCTACCCTCTACCACTCATTTCCTCGGCCACACGGTGGCTCCAGGGGGCCACCGTGTTCTCCAAGCTGGTCCATGGAACTCCTAACACCTGGTGCGGATACAGGAAGGGAAAGAGTGTAAGACTGCCTTCAACACAGCCAGTGGTCACTACGAGTATCTGGTCATGCCATTTGGCCTTACCAACACCCCTGCTGTGTTCCAGGCTCTTGTTAATGATGTTCTATGCGACATGTTGAACTGGTTCGTCTTTGTCTACCTCGATAACATCCTCGTCTTTTCCCGCTCCGTCCAAGAACACATGATCCAAGTTCGACAGGTTCTCCAACGCCTCATTGAGATCCAGCTTTTGATAAAAACAGAGATGTGCGAATTGCATCGCTCCACCATTCCCTTTCTGGGTTACATCATCGCTGCAGGGAGTGTACAGATGGATTCCGGGAAGATGAGAGCGGTGGTGAATTGGCCCCAGCCTACGTCCAGGGTGCAGCTGCAACGTTTCCTAGGATTCTGCAACTTTTATTGCCACTTTATCTGGCGTTACAACACCCTGGCTTCCCCCCTGTCTGCACTCACCTCTCCCAAGGTTTCATTCACATGGTCCCCAGCTGCTGACCGGGCGTTCCAGGATCTCAAACACTGCTTCACCACAGCTCCCATCTTGGTTCATCCTGCAATATCTTCGCACCGCCAAGCGCCTCAATTCCAGGCAAGATAGGTGGATCCTGCTGTTCACCCGGTTCAACTTCTCTCTCTCATACCGACCAGGATCCAAGAATGGTAACCCGGATGCGCTGTCACACTGCTATAGCCCAACGCCTACAACCCTGGAATGTGAGACCATCCTTCCCAGCTCATGCCTGGCAATGGCACTCAGCTGGGGAATAGGGAAGTAGGGTGCCCAGAGAACCGGATGTTCATTTCTGAACCTGGAGTGGGCCCACTTCTCCAGGTTTGCCTGCCACCCGGGCTCCCGCGGGACCCTGGCCTTTGTGCGACAACACTTCTGGTGGCCTACCTTGGTTCCTGACGTACATGCACGATCTGTGCACAGAACAAGACTCCTCGGCTAGCTCCGGCTGGTCTCCTTCAAACTCTATCTGTCCCCCACGTCCCTGGTCTCATATATCCCTGGACTTTGTCATGGGTCTCCCCCCATCTGATGGCAACACCTCCGTGCTGACTGTAGTGTATCGGTTTTCCAAAGCCACCCACTTCATTCCTCTCCCCAAGCTACCCTCTGCCAAAGAGACGGCCCAGTTCATGGTGCAGCACGTCTTCCGGATCCATGGACTGCCAGTGGACATGGTCTCCGACCAGGGTCCTCAGTTCTCGTCCCAGTTCTGGAAGGCGTTCTACACACTCATTGGGTCGTCGGCCAGCCTGTCCTCTGGGTTCCACCCCCAGTCCAACGGCCAGTCGGAGCGAGCCAACCAAGTCCTGGAGACGACTGCGCTGCCTGGTCTTTGCCAACCCCACCATCTGTAGTCAGCAACTAGTGTGGGTCGAATACGCCCGCAGCATCCTTCCTTGCTCTGCCACAGGTCTATCGCCATTCGATTGATCCCTGGGGTATCAGCCCCCGCTTTTCCCTGAGCAGGAAGAAAAGGTTGGCATACCTTTGGCCCAGATGTTTGTCCGCCACTGTCGACATACCTGGAAGAGAGCCCGGTCAGCCCTTCTCAAGACCACCTCCAGGTATCGACAACTAGTGTGGGTCGAATACGCCCACAGCACCCTTCCTTGCTCTGCCATGGGTCTATCGAGTGTTCCCTGGGGTATCAGCCCCCGCTTTTCCCTGAGCAGGAAGAAAAGGTTGGCATACCTTCGGCCCAGATGTTTGTCCGCCACTGTCGTCATACCTGGAAGAGAGCCCGGTCAGCCCTTCTCAAGACCACCTCCAGGTATCGACAGGCTCCCCGGTACCGGGCAGAAGGTACGGCTATCCACTAGGGTTCTGCCCCACAGTGTGGAATCCTGCAATTATGAAATGTATGTATATTACTATGAAATACAATTGCATCAATAAATTATTACAGTTAAAAGATTGTTTGAGACAATATTTATTTTGTCAAATTATTACATTAACAAATATTTTTAACCATGACAATGTACTTGCATTTCAGTTAAAGAAAGGAATAACAGTTCAAAACCAATTCACATTGAGGTTTAGTGATGATTCAATTCGGGGCTATGCACAGACTTTTAGAGGGGCAGTTGCTCAAAGTGACCCCCCATCAAAAAAAAGGCAAGAGGGTTATGGTCATTGCGAATGTAGATTATGTTAATCAACTAGTTAGCTAGCTGCAGGGGTAGTGCAGTGTGCGCGCTCATGTCGGGACAGAGTTCTAAAAACAAAATCATAGCTAGTGATGGGCAATTAACTTAAATAACAACAGAGAAAATAAAAGTGAAATTAAAATGTAATAAAAAAAACGCCTGCCAATCTGAAAGGGCACTTTTCTCCTAGGAGGGCAAAAGGCCAAGTGCTCAGGTACCCTTAGACCTATCTGTACGCGTGCCTGTTTAAATTATAAAAGGAAAGGACTGTAATTAATTTATGTAATTCACTATTTCCCACAACAGTAACCTGTGAATCTACAACCCCTAAGGAATGTATGTTCATACGTATTTCATAAGAATGGGATAACATCTTGGTTATCCTTACAACCCAATTAAGAGACATTACACTGGCTGGTAATATGGCTCCAACAATGTGAAATGCATGTGACTGGTTTGAATCTTTTTTTAAAATCTCATCCACTATGTGTGCTGGCAGCCAGATGAGAAAGCTGGCAGGTTCTTTCTTGTAGGCCTACATGAAGGCTGATTTGTAAGATTAATACATTGAAGTGATACTGGGAAGGGCAGTGTGCAAGTGTCTCTTTTCATTTAATATATGATCAAATTATTCCCACGCACATATGCAATATAGATTCTTAATGAACTTTTTCCATTGGCAAACAATTCAACTCCAATAGTACAGATAATATTAGAAGTAAATCAAGGACTTGTTATTTTTATTTGTTATTTTTCCGCCCCTAAATGTACTTGTTAATCATTTCTACTTTAGCTAAATTGGAAAAATGGCAGACTTTCTTTTGTAGGCCTACATGAAGAAAAGAATGTGGCGGATTCATAATTAATCTTTACCATTGGCAAACAATCTAACTCAGATCTTACAGAGAGAGTTAGAAGTAAATTGAGGACTTATTTTTTCTTTCCCTAAATGTACTTGTTTTATTATTTCTACTTCCTTTATACACTTGCCAGCCTACACCCTTCTTCTGCCTTTCAAAATGAGGTGGCTCTCTATACCTTTGTAATTGTTAAGAATTTTTAAGGAATGTTGGCTTTCTGTCAAGTTATTTCTTAAAGTGCTGTCTGTGCTTTGAAGTGGGAAACAAACATATGGTAATTGAAAGCTAAGAACCTGCCATTGAACTTTTTTTTCAAAGCACTCATCTGATGTTTTCTCCCATCTCTCAAACCGTAGCACCGAGAAAATGGCCGTTCTCTAATTAGGAGGTGTTCACCCTCCTGAGGACGTCGATATCGTGCATGTCCTAGTTATTGTGAAATAATGACTACTCATTAGTGCAACTGAACAACTATTGTCTGTATTCGGAGATGCCCTCAGAATAACCCACTGCCAAGCAAATAGTATACCCATTGGGAACACACTGGTTGAATCAACGTTGTTTCCACGTCATTTCAATTGGTAATGTGGGATTGGATGAAGTTGCGCTTACTGTGACGTTGAATGCTCTAAAGGAATCTTTAATTATCTGCCTTGCAGGTTATGTTTTGTCCTTTTGTGATTCATTTATTGTGGTGTTGCATTAGGTTAATATCAAAATAAATTCTGCTGTTTTGCAATGTGTTCAAAATTCATGGAACCCAACAGAGCTTGATAAGGGAATGACGATGTTGTGCCAACTAAAAGATCATTAAAAATACTTAAATGCTACCTGTCATTTGAAACCACCAGCTGAGGGTTTGAAAAAAAAAGGTCCTACAGGATATGCTCTCCATTCCTAGAGGTGAAAGTAAAGCTGTGGTCTGTAAGAGATATAACACTTTCTCACTATACCATGCTGCCAACATCACAAGGGCCTCCAAGGGTTCTTGGCTCACACGAGGAGGGAAGGATTGGAACGAGGATGGAAAGGAGGTAGGGTGGAGGTGTAAAGTACACTGTAAAAAGAAATCCTGTTAATTTACAGTAAAATTCTGGCAGCACAAGTGCCAGAAATAAGACAGAAAACTGCAGACAAAATGTACATAAATAATCCATATAAAAACAATGATTTTACGACATTAACTCCTATTTTAACCTGGAATCCTCTTTTTTTGTTGTTGCTGGCATTGGTTGTGAAAATGAACTGGCCAGCTAAAAAGCCTAAATAACTCCTTAATTGATGACAAAATATAGCTAGAACACAGATTATAATCATAATATTACAAAAACCTGTTAAATGTAATTGTTATCAGTTGTGAAAATAGAGAATCCGACCGCGTAAACCCAGAAATGACTCATGAATTGATGCAAAAATATAGCTAGAACACAGATAATTTATTACTTTTCAGGTAAGACCTAGATGCAGACAACATCGAAGTAACAACAGTTTATTAATCGAACAGGGGCATGCAGGTCAAGGGCAGGCAGAGGTCAGTAATCCAGATAGGTAGGGCAAAGGTACAGGACGGCCGGCAGGCTCAGGGCAGGCAAAGGTCAGTAATCTAGAAAGGTGGGGCAAAGGCACAGGACAGCAGACAGGCAGAATGGTCAACACCGGGAGAACAGGAACAATCGCGACAGGAGCATAGGGAAAACTGCTAGTAGGCTTGCCGAAACAAAATGAATTGGTAACAGACAGAGAACACAGGTATACATACACAGGGTGTAATGGGGAAGATGGCAACACCTGGAGGGGGGTGGTGACAATCACAAAGACAGGTGAAACAGATCAGGGTGACATGATTGTCATAATATTACAAAAACCTACCCTCAATATAACTGGTATCAGTTGTGAAAATAGAGAATTGGTCAGCTAAAAAACTTAAATAATTCCTTAATTGATGCCAAAGTTACACAAAAATACAGATAATTGTCATAATATTACAAAAACTTACTCTTGATCTAACTGGCATCAGTTGTGAAACTAGAGAATTGTTAAGTGAAAAAAACAAAAAACAGACATTACTCCTTAATTGATGCCAAAATATAGCTAGAACACAGATAATTGTACATTACAAAAAACTACTCACAATTCAACTTGTATCAGTTGTGAAAATAGATAATTGGTCAGCCAAAAAAACAGACATCTCCTTTAATTGTTGACAAAATAAAGCTAGAAAACAGATAATTATAATATTACAAAAACCTACTCTCAATGTAACTATTATTGGTTGTGAAAATAAAGTATTCTCCAGCAAAAAAAAAGAAGACATGACACAGGGATTTCCTTATAAATTTATTACAAGATTTATGATGTATATTAAGTTATTCAATACATGTTCAAACCTTAACCAGTGCGTGCAGTGGCATGGCAGAGAGGTAAAGGGGTAGACAGAGAGGGACGGGAGGGGTGTGTTAAGAAGGTAATCTCAGTGTACAAACATTTCTGGAACTATACACTTGATAGTTATGGTGTCAAACATAAGAAATTCAATTCAATAATTGTTTATTTTTTTGAACAGATCAGTATTTTGACATTTTGGTTATAAAACGTAGGTCAAGTTATTATTCTGTCATCCTAACCCACAACTATCTGGGGGGGTGGGGGGGGGGGGGTGTGTAGGACAAGGTATATCGATCCTAGTGCAAAAACAATTCTTGAACTCAAACTTTACATATACCGTGTCAAACATTCACTTAAAAGCAACTTACAACATGCTAATGTAAAAACATTCAGTTCTAACATTTTGGCCAAGTGTTGATTATCTGCCTGTTTCTTGACTGCGTGCTGCAGTCGGTGGATTTAAGTACCTGTATGTGTGCGTGCGCAAGGCTACTCCCTCCATTCATAGTCTCCAATGTTTGAGATCAGAAAAATAACTTTTGGGATTGATTGCATGCTGCTTTCTTGACTTCTTCTCCACTTTGGACCCCTTATCTGGGTTGATCTTGAACAGGCACCTGCGTTGGACGAAATAACATAAATAATGTCATTCTATAGTAGTGTGTCCACCCTTCTTAATCACTAGCAGTGGTCCTCTACCCCTTCAGATACAATCATTTGATTTGTTGACTAACAAAAATGTACCTGCAAAATTCAATTCATCTTATTTAAAGGGGCTACATTAAGGATGTTTCCAATGTAATATTAGAAATGTCTATGATACAGTTAAACGACAATGATTTTTCACCAGAAAGTATATTGGGTGCATAGAAAGTGTATCCTGAAATGCTACATTTCTATTGGCCAACAAGGGACTGGTGTGGTTCTGTTTTGAAATTGAAAGTTGTAGTTAACAGTAAGGCATCCTAGATGACAACACCAGACCAGAGTTAGTTTTAACTTGCAAATGGCCCTTGCATCGTGTCACATTGTGATACAGCAGACTCTCTATGATGATGACGAATGTGACTTTTAAAAGCATTATATTTTGTGAACTAAGATTTGCAGCTCAGCATACAGCATACATATTGGCCACATGCCAATTATTTGGAAAGACCTGACATATTCCCAATTTCTCTATACGTATTAATTTACTTGTAACAGAGAAAAAAAGTACCTTGTAGATTTTAATCTTGGTTCCAATTAACTACAGAAGTGTATCTTTCTGATTTGCATGGTTAATGACAATGGACTTCAAAAGGGGACAATAACGATTATTTCTTTGTACTTCCTGTAACGTCGGGTGAATGATGAGTGAGGAGTCAAATGCAGAGAGCGAAGTGAACGGGAAAAACGCTTTAATGTCCTTCAAAACGTAACAGGTCCAAACATGGGTGAATGCCTTTAAAACACTGGCGCTAAACAAACCCAAAACCTAGTTACAAACACTGTACAGCGAAAACTCAAAACAAACACGATACATCACCAAACGTAACAAGCCCGCACAAACACCTGCGGGCAAAACGAACTTCAATAACACCCATCCCAAAACCCCAACAAGGAACAGGTGAAAACAATTAGACAAAAACAAACGAAAAGGAAAAAGGGATCGGTGGCAGCTAATAGACCGGCGACGAGGACCGCCGAGCGCCACCCGAGCAGGAATGGGAGCCACCTTCGGTGGTATTCGTGACACTTCCATGCTAAACGACTCAGTTTGCTTAACTAAACTAGCTATGAATATTACTTCAGTTTGCGGATTGCAGGGAATTTCCTCAATTCCAATTCAAGTAACTGTTAAAGGAGAGAGAAAATATATGTTATAAAGGTGGGATTGGTTTACAGCAAACTACCTAACGTTAGCTAGCAAGTTAGCGCAGTAGCTAGGTTAATAAATGCAGCTGGTAATCTAGCTAAATAGCTGAATGTCAATGTTTCAGAATTCTGAATTAATACATATTTAACTGTCAACATATGTTACAAAAAACGGTTGCTTATCATAGCTGGCTTGCTGCTAGCTAGCCAAGGTCTGGTTGGTAACTAGCTCGGGTAGTATTAACGTTAGCTAGCTATCTTGCTCACGCGTCTGAGCTGCCAACCACAAACTCCACGATATTAACTAGCATCACAAAGTTAACGAACTGCACATCTAGCAATTTCGTCAACTCTTTAAAACGTTATGTTAAACAATCGTTTGGGGGTAATGCTCACCTTGGTATGATAAATATCTACTCTCCTATCACTGCATGTGCCAAGCTGCTGCACAGTCTATGTTTGTAATAGAGTGATCAACATTTGTAACATGACAGACAATATCATTATTTTTACATTATCTTTCATAGCTTTATGCATTTTTTTTAAATCCTTAAACTGTACTTGACCATTCATAAATAGTAAATGAACCGGCTTAATCAGTTAGATAACAGTCACTATCTGTTAAAAGTATATGCATTTACTTTCATTGAGGTATTGTAAATACTCATCATTTTACAGTTAATGTTTGTAATGTAGTGATCAATATCAGTACAATCACAGACGACAGCATTCTTTTTACATTATCTTGCATAGTTTTATATTGTTTATAAACATCGGAAATAGTCTTTTTTTTAACTATAATTATCTGCATTTAGAATGTAAAACTAAACTATCCATTAAACAATGGTAAATGTAGTTTCTTTATAATGTATATTACTGTATTTCTGCAGCTTATTATTGTGGAAAGGGGATGCATGTCTGTAAAAATACAGGAAGTTTCATGTATTTCGCATTTACTGACATTTCATATTGTTCTACACGACGAAAGTTAAATATAAGTGTATCCCTGTCATTTCACAGTATTCTACCATTATTCGTAAATATAGAAAAAAACATGTAAAAATTCCTAATTGTTTACACAGGTTCATGAGTTCATGTTAGAATGTGAACATGTTACCAAAGTCTTTTGACTTCTCACCCCTTCCTTCCTTCCTAAACTGTAAAAAAAATGTTTTTACCTTACCTTGTATTACCTTTAACTTTGTATAAAAAGTTTTATCTGTTGAAATAAATAAATTATATATATATTTTTTTGAGAAAATGACTAATATTATGATTATATCGTAATGATATTAACACTATTTCAATGATAGCCCACTTAGGCCTGACTATTTCTTAGAAAATAACATGAAGATGAGTCAGTCTTATTAGTGATAAGATCCACATAAATATATGCAGGCATAATAACATGTAAATATGGTTCCATTTTATTCTAAGTGACACATAACCAAGTAGCAGGCAACAGTTTTATTGCAGCGTACTTTATCACTTCATAAAGTGGCAGGCCTAGGATACCATTAGAGACCACCTGCCATACCAATTTGTGGATTTCAATGAACCCGTCAGGAAAATACTATTTTGGCCATGTAATTTTAAGTGTAATACCTTTTGACAAAATGTGGTGAAATTGGTCTAGAAGTTCATGAACATGAATTGATGTGGTGAAAACTGGAGGACAGCATTAACTCAATAGCTTGCACAGGTGACATGTGTGCTTAAATTATGTTTTAGGTCTATGTTATCTACTTTCTAACCATGTTAAATCACATCCTTCTCAAATATCCTGAGAATATCCTTCTCAGAATGTTGGTGTATCTCGTAGTAGTAAAACAGTGTGCATGACTGCCTAGTAGTAAAATAGTGTGCATGACTGCCTAGTAGTAAAACAGTGTGCATGACTGCCTAGTAGTAAAACAGTGTGCATGACTGCCTAGTAGTAAAACAGTGTGCATGACTGCCTAGTAGTAAAATAGTGTGCATGACTGCCTAGTAGTAAAACAGTGTGCATGACTGCCTAGTAGTAAAACAGTGTGCATGACTGCCTAGTAGTAAAATCGTGTGCATGACTGCCTAGCCTCTATCCCTCTCAATCCGGTAGGAAATGTGATGTGATCACGAGGGGATCAGAAATCCTGGCATCCAGTCATGCGCTAATGTGGTATTTAAAGGCTAGAGGTTTATTTGGATGGTGTGTGGGCAATTAGCTGCCTACAAGAGGACACAAGTGCGCACTGAGAGGACACAAGTGCGCACAGAATATCAACTATGAAGTGATGTGGTTTCGAGTAAGGTACTGACTTCTATTAGAGTGTGATTGAATAAAGATAATTCGTTGATCCACTGTTCCATTTAGCTAACTTTCTGGTGTGCGTATTTTTGCCTATTCATTGCCTATGTGGAAGTACGGTTTGTTGGTGCTTTTCGGCGCCCTATTTGTGCGCGGGCAGTTTCCGAGGGAATGTGTGACTCTGGAGGGACTTCGGAGTGGTCAGTGTTGTCCATCCCCGTTTGTGGTCGCGAATGACGCCTGCGGGTCCGCCACAGGACGTGGACAGTGTATTTCGATAGCGGCAGACGCAAGTCCACACGGCCCCCAGTACCCCCACGATGGACGGGATGACCGTGAACGTTGGCCCATCCGCTACTTCAACCGAACCTGCCAGTGCAACGGGAATTTCACCGGTTATGATTGTGGCCGTTGTATGCATGGATTGACCGGGTTAAACTGTGACCAACCCGTCGCTATCGGTACGTTTTGTTTTATCCCACTTTAAAACAAATAATCAAATGTTGCAGTTTAATTTAATTGAAATCACCAGTCCACATATCTGTTGAATAAAATAAGCTATGGTGTAAAGTCCTTAAGTATAAATACTTGAATACTACTTAAGTAGTTTTTGGGGTTATCTGTACTTTACTTTACCAATTATATTTTTGACTACTTTTACTTTAACCTTACTACATTCTTAAAGAAAATAATGTACTTTTTACTCCACACATTTTTCCTGACAGCCAAAATAACTACATTTTGAATGCTTAGCAGGACAGGAAAATTGTCTAATTCACACATCCCTGATCATCCCTACTGCCACTGATCTGGCAGACCCACTAAACACATGCTTCGTTTGTAAATTATGTCTGAGTGTTGGAGTGTGCTCCTGGCTATCCTAAATAAATTTGAAAAATGGTGCCGTCTGGTTTGCTTACTATAAGTCATTTGAAACAATTTATACTTTTACTTTTGATACATAAGTATATTTTAGTAATTTGAGTAATTACAATTACTTTTTATACTTAAGTATATTTAAAACCAAATACTTTTTGACTTTTACTCAAGTAGTATTTTACTGGGTGACTTTCACTTTTACTTGGAGTCATTTTCTATTAAGGTAACTTTACTTGTACTCAAGTATGACAGTTGGGTACTTTTTCCACTACTGAAAATAAGTAAATGATAGCCTATCACAAACAACCTCTATACACCGCACCAATGCGCTGTACTTTACCAGGCTGTTGTCATAGACTAGACGTAACATAGTAAACGAAAATCCGGGACGCTCAAATCAGTAGGCCTGGATGTATGGTATGGTTGTATACGACAGAAGGTTACTTAAGGCAGAAACGAAAGAAGGGTGATGCGAATGTCTAAACCCAAAGTTTGCGTGTTCGAATTTCATCACGGACAACTTTAGCATTTTAGTTAATGTTTTTTAAAACAAATGTATTAGTTGTAAGAAGTAATGTGGTATATTGCTACATTTTATTTTTGTGACCTGAGTCTTTCAACCAATGTATGTTAAAATATATCATTTAGATACAATAGTAAAAAGTAAAACAGGTAAACAGTTCTACAAATTAACATCAAGAATCAACAAAGTGCCTGCCCTGCCACAAAATGCTGAGTGATACGACTTATTTATTGGTATTAGTTCAGGGCTTTAACACTGATTTTCTTTTATTAGGAGTACATACATTTATATTTAGGAGTACAAACAAAAATGTAGGTCCACAATACGATTATTTGAATGTTCCATGTTCAATCAAGCACAATTTACCCCCAAATATTTGAGTCATAGGTTTGATAAAAATGTTCAGCTACCCCTTTAAAGGGTGGTCATTACCAAGGTAACGGCACTCCCTGTCTGTCAGAGATGATAATCTCATGTCTGCTCTACCAGCATACAGTTGCAGCAAACTCAAAACTAATATTGAAAAACAATCTAGCGATTGAATAAAGCAATGTAACTAGCCAAGAAACAGGAGGACAAAGTCACACTTTAGTAGCCTTTCAGGTCAATTTGACCAACTTCTACGTTTGGGTTGAAAAAAAAACGGTTCCCAAATGCTGTGTGTGATCACACGCCAACGTGGCTGGTGAAATAGACATTTTTACCCGCTAATAACAAAATCTACCCATATTTGGCTGGTGATGGGTGTTAATTTCCCACCCTGCCCCTATAACCCCTAACGTTAGCCATCTAGCTAACGTTAGCATTAGCCACCTAGCTAACACAGCCACAACAAATTGGAATTTGAAACATATATGTATAGCTAATTCATAACATATTGTACGAATTGTAATTCGTAACATATTATATTAATTGTAATTCGTAGCATATCATATGATGATGGAAATACACAAATTAATATTATACCAAATGTAACATATCACACTAATTTGAGTCCCAGATTGTCGTTTACTATGTCTTTGAGTGAAGGTTGATTTTATGCACTGCCAGTCAACTGGTTGAAAGCCACATTTCTACACAGACTATGGAAAGCATACAATACTTTTTTTTTTAAAGGACACGAATGTCGTTACATATAGCTGCATTTTATGTTTGATATAATTACCTTTTTGCCTCATATTCAGGCAATGGTGTATGCGTAAAGATTAACCGTGACTGCTGATAGGTTACATATCCAATAATTTCTTAATTTCTTTCCACAAAAGAAGGTGCTCATTAACGTATGAATGACTAAGTTAATCAAATGTTATTTTTCTCTTTAATTCTTCAGTCCGGAGAAACGTGATGCAGCTAAGTGCGGATCAGAAGCGAGCTTTCGTGACCGCACTAGACCAGGCCAAGCGCACCGTACATCCGGACATTATGATAGCTACGCGGCGATACCAGGATGTCTTCGGACCCGATGGAAACACCCCGCAGTTTGAGAACATCACCATCTACAATTACTTTGTGTGGACCCACTACTATTCGGTCAGCAAGACCTTCTTGGGGGACGGCCAGCCGAGCTTTGGCGGAGTTGACTTCTCTCACGAAGGTCCCGGTTTTGTGACCTGGCACAGGTTTCACCTGCTCCAACTTGAGCGCGACATGCAGGTGAGATGGGGTGTCCCTGCATGTAATATGAACTGAAATCGTCAATACTAATGCAAATAACTACTTTTTTTAGTGTGCCTGATATTCAATTGGATATCACAATATAATAGTCCGTTATCTAATGGTATGATGGATTTTCACCACCAGCAAAATCCATTTTAATCTGTAGGCTGGGCCTATTTATTACCCATCAATAGTCATTTCACTTTCCCTATTGTTTGCTTGAATTAGTGCCGCATTAAGCGTGAGGATATCTTTAGAGATTAAGCAATGTTGTACCATAATCAAGCAAGCTTTGCAGAAAATGTGCTTAAGCATTTACTAGTCTGAGCCTAGATTTCCCATCTAATAGGGCACAAAAGAGCATCTGTTGCCCAAGTTATTTCTTGAATTATACATTACTAATTGGCATTACTGACAAACGACTGTTTATTGTTTTCAAAGATCTTTATCTTGGATGTCAGTAGGCCAGCGATATTAGGCCTCAGCAATAAAGACAAATCATTATTTCATACAATGGAAAAAGTTGAATCAGGTGCAGCTAAATATTGAGATTGAGATACAGCTGTATGTTGCTGGATTAAAATAATGCAGGCACGATATACTTCTCCATGACCATTTGTAACAATTTTATTTGCAGTTCATTATTGTGGTTTCTAATTGCACAAACTAATGATTGTAATTGTGTGCCCTTTATGTAATTCATTCTAACCCTACTCTCAATTTAGGATATGCTCCAAGACCCTTCCTTTGCCCTGCCCTACTGGAACTTTGCCATTGGTGGAAGCACCTGTGACATCTGCACAGATGACCTATTGGGAGCGAGGAGCAACCTCAATATGAATTCCATCAGCACCAACTCCATCTTCTCCAACTGGAGGGTGATCTGTGAGAGTGTGGAGGACTATGACACACTGGGAACCATCTGCAACAGTAAGCATTCAGTATTTTTTGCATCAAATAAAATTTGATTTGATTTGATTTATAGTGCGCTTATATCCTTCCAAGTTCGAAAGAAAACACCCTATATGGTGGGTAGAAGTTGCCTGTAGGCACAGATCTAGGATCAGCTCACCCTCCTGAAATGTTAAAATGTGTAAAAGTCATTGAAATTATAGAAACATGCTCACAGGGTCACCATTCCATATTGTGATACTTGTTTGCTATCATTACTATCATTGCTTACGCCCGGTTCACTATTCATACTTTGGTGCTATTGGCGCAACACCTTGTCTGACAACGAGACAAAAATGGCGCCGTACTGGATGGCCGCCGTTTGGCAAGCTCCGACCCAATTTAGCTATTTTGTGATTATTGTGTACTTTATTTTTACTTTATTTTCCGATCGAGGATTTGCTACCAACAGGAATCTTGAAACAGCAATATTATTTGCTTTTCGGAAACATGGCTGTCGGACAAGATACCCCCCATGGCTATCCAACTCGATGGATTCTCCATTCACCTGGCAGACAGGACAGTGGAGTCGGGGAAATTGAGGGGGGGAAGGGTTTGCCTCTATATCAACACCAACTGGTGTGCTAACTCCAGCACGGTGGAAGTCTCAACCCACTGTTCACACATCTTGGAATACCTGATGGTCAAATGCCGACCATTCTACCTTCCAAGGGAATTTTCAGCTATTATTGTGACTGTTGTTTACAGTCCACCTCAGGACAAGAAAAATAACAAGCTGGCATTTAACGAACTGTACAAAGCAAGAAAAAAGCAAGAAAATCTACACCCAGCTTCCATCAACACTTCTCCAACACCACTAGGGGTGATAAAGACCACTGTTATTCTACCCACAAGCAAGCATATAAGGCCCTCCCTTGTCCGCTATTCGGAAAATCAGATCATGACTCCATACTCCTGCTTCCTGTTTACAAGCAAAAACTCAAACAGGAAGTACCCGTAACTCGCTCTGTTGAGAAATGGTCACCAGAATCAGAGATTAAGCTACAGGACTGCTTTGCTAGCGCTGATAGGAATAGGTTTCAAGACTCCGCCGATAACATTGACGAGCTAACCACCTTTATCACTGGCTTCATTAGGAAATGCATCAGCGACATTGTCCCCACAGTGAGGGTTTGCTGTTTTCCCAATCAAAAGACCTGGATTAACACCAAGGTTAAAGCTAAACCAAAGGACAGGGCTACCGCACACACAGCTATTGTAGACAACCCTGAGGCTACGGCTGAGGACATGAACAAGTACAAGTCTCGCTATGACTGCAACAGAGTCATCAAATGAGCAACAGGACAAAATAGTAATAAGGTGGAATCAAATTACACAGACAATGTGGCAGGGGCTACAGTCCATTACAGATTACAAAGGAAGACCAAACTGTGATCTGCCCGACGAAGCTTCTCTACCAGACAAACTCATTTTTTGCACGCTTTGACAACAACAACACTGTGCCGGGTGTGAGGGCTGTGACCGACCCAGAGGATTGGGTGATCTCGCTCTCCAAGGCCAACGTGAGAAAGGTCTTTAATAAGGTCAACACCAGCAAGGCCGGTGCGGCCCGACGTTATTCCAGGGTGCGTTCGCAGAACAGCTGGCAGGCATATTCACTGTAATTTTCAACTTCTCCTTGTCTCAGTCTGTAATCATCACATGTTTTAAGATGACCACCATCATTCCTGTCCCCATGAACTCTAAGGCTTCATGCCACAATGACTACTGCCCTGTAGCACTCACTTCTGTAATCATGAAGTGCTTTGAGAGGCTGATTATGGCACACATTAACTCCACCATCCCATTCACCAAAAGACCCACTCCAATTTGCATACCACCCCAACAGATCCATAGATGACGCAATCTCAATTGCTCTCCCCCCTCCCCTCCCCTGCCCTCACCCACCCGGATAAGAGGAATACCTACAGTATGTGAGAATGTTGTTCATTGACTACAGCTCAGTGTTCAACACCATTGTCCCCGCCAAGCTCGTCACCAAGCTTAGGACTCTGGGTCTGAACACCTCTTTCTGCAACTGGATGCTGGACTTCCTGACAGGCCGACCCCAGGTGGTGAGGGTAGGCAACATCACTTCCGCCACACTGTACTCTCTGTTCACCCACGACTGCATCAAGTATGCTGACAACACAACTGTTTGAAAGGCCTGATCACCGGCGACGATGAGTCAGCCTACAGGGAGGAGGTCAGAGACCTGGCAGTGGGGTGCCAGAACAACAACCTCTCTCTCAACAACAGTAAGACCAAGACGCTGATCGTGGACTACCGGAAACGGGTACATCGACGGGTCTGCAGTGGACCAGGTCGAGAGCTTCAAGTTCCTCCGTATCCAAATCACTAAAGACTTAAAATGGTCCAAACACACTCGCCTCTTCCCCTCAGGAGGTTGAAAAAGTTTGGCAAGGACCCTCAAATCCTCAAAGTGTTCTACAACTGTACCATTGAGAGACTCTTGACTGGCTGCATCACTGCCTGGTATGGCAATAGCACCACCCTCAATCGAATAGCGCTACAGTACATCAT
The DNA here is from genome assembly GCF_045791955.1 of Oncorhynchus clarkii lewisi. Classification (NCBI taxonomy): domain Eukaryota; kingdom Metazoa; phylum Chordata; class Actinopteri; order Salmoniformes; family Salmonidae; genus Oncorhynchus; species Oncorhynchus clarkii. The sequence continues at coordinate 22,474,401 of NC_092155.1, read as the reverse complement.
TGGGGCCGAGCTCCCTGACATCCAGGACATCTATATCAGGCAGTGTGATAGGAAGGCCCGGAAAATCGTTAAAGACTCCAACCACCCAAGCCAAAGACTATTCTCTCTTCTTACACACGGCAAGCGGAACCGGTGCATCAAGTCTGACACAAACTTGCTCTTGAAGAACTTCTATTCCCAAGCAATAAGACTGATAAATAGCTAACAAAATAGCTACACGGACTGAGTAAACCTTGTATCTCTATTAACCTTTTATGTACATTTTTGCACTCTCTATGCATACTCACAGAGCCCTACACACTCACACACACTCACTCACTCCATCATCTGCTCACTCACACATAATATTAACATACATTTATACTGACTCTACACACACACACCCACTCACATACAAGCTTCTGCTACTATGCTCATCTTATATCACCTTACACCTATACATATCTACCTCCATCACACCAGTATCCCAGCACATTGTAAATATGGTACAGGAACTGTATATATTATGTTTACTTTCTTATTGTGTTCTTCATATTTCTTCTTTCTTGTGTGGTCTTCCGAGTATTACATTGTTATTGATTATTGCATTGATGGGTTTTGAGTTTTCAAGAAATGCATTTCACTGTACTTGTGAATGTGACAGTAAAACTTGAAACTAGGGTTTCAAAGCGGAGGGGGCCTTGGACCTTCTTCTCCAATAGGGTGATTCCTGGAAGGAAGGTTGGAAGTAGGAAGAAAGGAAAGAAGGAAGAAAGAATGGAAGGAAGACTGAACGAAAGGAGCATCTAAATAGTATTTAAACTGGGCCCGGGTGTGTCCTTTAGCACTTGGAAACTTCCCAAGCATATTTACCTTCGCCTCTATTAGCCCAGGTTACTGAGACCCCTCTTAACCCTCTCCTCTCTCCCCCCCAGACACTGAGACCACCCCCATCAGGAGGAACCCAGCAGGTAACGTGGCCCGCCCCATGGTGCAGCGTCTCCCTGAGCCCCAGGATGTTGCAGACTGCCTGCAGGTGAACACCTTTGACACCCCTCCCTACTACTCCACCTCCTCAGAGAGCTTCAGAAACACCATTGAGGGTGAGTGGCTATTGCTGGTCTACACCAATAGATGCAGTCATTCACATTGATGCACACAGATATCACAGACACCTACACATACTGTACATATGCTTTACAACCCTCAACTGAACATTGAGGGTTGTTGTTAATGCTGACATACACAACCGTCTTAGCCAACAGAGAAAGAGGCAAATCTGTCACTTCGTGAGCTTTAGATCTCCGGGAAGGTGTGATGTCGCTGATGTACTCCAGCCAAAATGCTATGGGCGAGTTTCACATCCATTAAGCATGATTCCCTGTATTTAATCTCAAACTACTTGTGTTGTGTGCGCAGGCTATAGTGCCCCCCAGGGAAACTACGACCCTGTGGTACGGAGTCTTCACAACCTGGCCCACCTGTTTCTGAATGGAACAGGCGGACAGACCCACCTCTCGCCTAACGACCCCATCTTCGTGCTGCTCCACACTTTCACCGATGCCATCTTTGACGAGTGGCTCAGGAGGCACGCCCCAGGTAATAGATCCCATCCTACGACTGATGTCATGTTCAAGACCTGATCATTGTCTTCCTGTGCTAGTATCTTTGTCTATGCTTGCTTGTCTGAAAATATGATGCTCTTCCATCCTTTTGCCAACTAATCTACACTGAGTGTAGAAAACATTAAGAACATCTTCCTAATATTGAGTTGCAGCCCCCCCCTTTAGACCTCAGAACAGCCTCAATTCGTTGGGGCATGGAGTCTAAAATGTGTCGAAAGCATTCCACATTTATGCTGGCTCATGTTGACTCCAATGCTTCCCACAGTTGTGTCAAGTTGGCTTGATGTTCTTTGGGTAGTGGACCATTCTTGATACACACCGTAAACTGTTGAGCATGAAAACCCCAGCAGCTTTGCATTTCTTAACACAAACTGGTGCACCTGGCACCTACTACCATACCCTGTTCAAAGGTACTTCAATATTTTGTCTTGCCCATTCACCTTCTGAATCGCACACTTACACAATCCATGCCTCAATTGTCTCAAGGCTTAAAAATCATTCTTTAACTGGTCTCCTCCCCTTCATTTACACTGATTGAAGTGAATTTGAAGTGAAGTGACATCAATAAGGGATCATAGCTTTCACCTGGATTCACCTGGAAAGTCTATGTCATAGAAAGAGCAGGATTTCCTAATGTTTTGTACACTCACTGTATGTGTTTGTTGAATATGCTGTATTTTACAGGTTGCTTTTTACCTTGTAGTTACTTCTAAATTACATGGTAAAATTGTACTTACACATCAATTACATGATTACTTTGTAAACTAAGATTCATAATACACACACCACTATGCAACATTTGTTTAGCTCTGGGAGGCTTTTTTTGTTGTACGTCAGGGCCATTTGTTCAGAAGCTGACTCTTAGCTGATATATTTTGCAGATTCTGCAGTCTATCCTTCAGAGAATGCCCCCATTGGTCACAACAGGGGGTACAACATGGTTCCCTTCTGGCCTCCAGTGACCAACGCTGAGATGTTTCTTACAGCCCCTGAGAACCTTGGCTACTCCTACGAGGCTGAATGGCCAGGTGTGTATTGTCAATATAACTACAGGCTGAATGGCCAGGTATATATTGTCAATATACATACAGGCTGAATGGACAGATGTGTATTGCCAATATAAATACATGCTGAATGGCCAGACGTGTATTGCCAATATAAATACAGGCTGGATGGCCAGATGTGTATTGCCAATATAAATACAGGCTAGATGGCCAGATGTGTATTGCCAATATAAATACAGGCTGGATGGCCAGATGTGTATTGCCAATATAAATACAGGCTGGATGGCCAGATGTGTATTGCCAATATAAATACAGGCTGGATGGCCAGATGTGTATTGCCAATATAAATACAGGCTGGATGGCCAGATGTGTATTGCCAATATAAATACAGGCTGGATGGCCAGATGTGTATTGCCAATATAAATACAGGCTGGATGGCCAGATGTGTATTGCCAATATAAATACAGGCTGGATGGCCAGATGTGTATTGCCAATATAAATACAGGCTGGATGGCCAGATGTGTATTGTCAATATAAATTCATTATGGATATTTGTCCTATCTACTATGTATATAACAATGTGGTCCACGTGTTAAACAGTACCAGACAAAAGTTTGGACACCTCCACTATGGTCCACCATTCCAGGATTTTTCTTTATTTGTACTATTTCCTACATTGTAGAAAACATCAAACGTATCAAACAACACATATGGAATCATGTAGTAACCAAAAAAGTGTTAAACAATATTTTATATTTGAGATTCTTAAAAGTAGCCACCCTTTGCCTTGATTACAATTTTTTTGTTAATGCGTTTGAGCCAATCAGTTGTGTGGCAATAAGTAAGGTAGGGGTGGTATACAGAAGATAGTCCTATTTGGTAAAAGACTAAGTCCATATTATGGCAAGAACAGCTCAAATAAGCAAAGAGAAATGACAGTTCATCATTACTTTAAGACATGAAGGTCAGTCAATGCAGACATTTCAAGAACTTTGAAAGTTTCTTCAAGTGCAGCCGCAAAAACCATCAAGCGCTATGATGAAACTGGCTCTCATGATGACTGACACAGGAAAGGAAGACCCAGAGTTACCTCTGCTGCAGAGGATAAGTTCATTAGAGTTACCAGCCTCAGAAATTGCAGCCCAAATACATGCTTCACAGACTTCAAGAAACAGACACATCTCAACATCAACTTTTCAGAGGATACTATGTGAATCAGGCCTTCAGGGTGAATTGCTGCAAATAAACCACTACTAAAGGACACCGATAGGAAGAAGAGACTTGCTTGGGCCAAGAAAAGTGAGCAATGGACATTATAGCGGTGGAAATCTATCCTTTGGTCCAAATGGGATATTTTTGGTTCCAACCGCCGTGTCTTTGTGAGACGCAGATTAGGTGAACGGATGATCTCTGCATGTGTGTTTCCCAACTTGAAGCATGAAGGAAGAGGTGTGATGGTGTGGGGGTGCTTTGCTGGTGACACTGTGATTTATTTAGAATTCAAGGCACACTTAACCAGCATGGCTACCACAGCATTCTACACGACACACCATCCCATCTGGTTTGTGCTTAGTGGGACAGTCGTTTGTTTTTCAACAGGACAATGACCCAACACACCCCCAGGCTGTGTAAGGGCTATTTGATCAAGAAGGAGAGTGATGGAGTGCTGCATCAGATGACCTGGCCAGCACAATCACCCAACCTCAACTCAATTGAGATGGTTTGGGATGAGTTGGACCGCAGAGTGAAGGAAAAGCAGCCAACAAGTGTTCAGCATATGTGGGAACTCTTTCAAAACTGTTGGAAAAACATTCTAGGTGAAACTGATTGAGAGAATGCCAAGAATGTCTAAAGCTGTCATCAAGGCAAAAGGTGGCTACTTTGAAGAATCTAAACTCTAAAATATATTTAGATTTGTTTAACACTTTTTTGGTTACTACATGATTCCATATGTGTTATTTCATAGTTTTGATGTCTTCACTATTATTCTACAATGTAGAAAATAGTACAAATAAAGAAAAACCCTTGAATGAGAAGGTGTGTCCAAACCTTTGACTGGTACATATATATATATATATATATATATATATATATATATTTTTTTTTTACCATGGTTAGAGTCCATCTGTGACTTTGCTAGTGTCACATTCCATACAATTACAAATGTAACTGTTATAAATCTTGTCTCCTCACTATAGCTGCTCCTTTCACTTTGACCGAGATCATCACCATTGCCATGGTGGCGGCCCTGGTCATCGTGGCTGTAATCTTTGCTGCCACCACATGTGTTGTGCGCGCCCGCTCCTACAGCAAACTGGAGGGCCGCCAGCCCCTGCTGGGTGAACAGTACCAACGCTATGACGACGACAAAAGCCAATCCGTGGTCTGAGCTGAATGTGAAACTACAGGGTCATGCTCATTAGGGCACAACAGAAAATGTGTAGTCGTTCCCTGTTTTTGTCCGATTTTCTTTTGTTTATTGACTAATGAACTTGATTCAGGCTTAGCGGAGTGTCACATATTTACATACTTTTGTAGTGTTTGCAGTTATGTAATTAGATTACAAATTCATGTTTTTATCATTTCAAATGCCGTATAATATGCGTCACAAACTATATTGTGGTCAAATGTTGGCAATGGAGGGTGGCAGTGTGGGTAGAATTAGGTGCGTTAATGCTGGTCGGGAACAAAAACCTGCACACGGCGGCCCGTCCTCTCATGGCCAAGTTTGACCACAACTGCTGTAGTCCATAAAATGGAATCTAATTGACTGTATTACTCATAATATGGAATCTAATCGACCCTGTCCCTCATTCTACTATTACTATTACGGAATGCTTTGACCTGTATAACTATAGATTCTGAGGATAACAATGATTTTCTGTAAATGTGTAAACATATTTCATTTTATTTGAATCATTTTGGTTCAAAATTGAACATTATTAATTCCATTGAAAATATGAGTTGATTAAAGAAAATAAAAGATTAAGATTTTTTCTTGTATTATTATAATTTCTGCAACACATGTGGAGTGTAATGTCA